>NC_085898.1:2813521-3126135 GCF_034447905.1 Colletotrichum destructivum | reverse complement strand
CACCGGCTGTCGGGATGACAACTATGACGATGACTACAATGATGACGACACGACGACGACGACGACGACGACGACGACAACGACAATGGCAATGATGAAGGAAGGGGGAGGATAGTAGGACAATGAAGCTCTCCTCTGGTGAGATATGCAGCAAGATGCTTCAGTGACAAAGGAGCTGCACAGCGGATGATGACATCTCGAATATGCAGGTATCCTACGTCGCGCATTGAGGTCACGACTTCGTTACGACCAGTCAGCTTTAGTCTCAGGAAGCATGGCCGGTATGGATGGGCCTGCCGCTGGTTGGAGACGGCACACTAGCTTGCGAACAGTACTCAATTGGTAGCTCTGAGAAGCCCATTTCGAGTAAGCTGAGCAGGTAAAGGCGACTATATTAGCGGTTCTATGTTTAGACGAAGGCCAGTATATTGAGGCAGATATACCAACAGTGTAGCAAGGCCGGAAGGGCTGGCAACCGTCATTGGGTAGATACTCAATCCACGATTTCTGGTCTGGCAAAACTGGTGTTAGGTGTTTTGACAATAGAGATTGGGGCCATGGTATCCAAAGCCACCGAGAGGAATACGTGTTCTAGACTATCTTTGGACAAATCGAAAGTCAGTACGAATAGAGATGATGGAAAACAGAAGATGTAGTTGTGGCAGTGGAACATAAACATGCCTTGAGCAAGGCTCTACATAGACACTGCAGCCAGACGGGGGACCTTGGCATCAGTCAGTGCCTGGGCACCTACTCAGTACAGTGTTCGTTCTATTTCTGGCTAAGGGGGGTACTGAGCTACTTGCTCATGTCATGTGCCTCTACAGAAAGTGGAGAGGTGCAAGTGAGGCTGGACTGTAACTTGAGTGTATGCATGCAATGTGCCTGCATCCTGCGGTCTGTGTCAAGTCAGGCCAGGCTAGTCAGGTTGTGAAGTAGCTCTTACTGACACCTTTTTGTTGCTTGGATAGCCCTTATCCCTCGCCTTTTTTTCTGCACAGCTTGCAACTAAGGTCAGAACACATTGTTTTCTTATAAATTTGTTGTATTATTACTTGTTTGTTTAGTCTTGCTGCATATATTATTGCTTCTTTCTCTCAGTAGTGCAACCTGGGTCTTTAGTCTGTAACCCTTAGTGCTGTCTCCCTCCCTGTCCCCTAAAATTACAGCGCCCTTCACTAGGCTAGGTAGTACGGGGGAATGGCAGCGGCGGCTGCTAGGTACTGCGTTAGCAGCAGCAGCACTACTACCGCCACCACTACCTTCAAGCCCTTCTTCACAAGCCTTTAGGAAACAAGCACCTGCATTTGCATTCCTTCTCTTCCTACAGAGAGAAAGCGATAGCGCAGCCGGGCTTCAGTCTTTCCTCCACTACCATTCTCTACCCTCAACACCCTTTCAGTCAAATAAATGCCGGCACCAAAGAACAGGAAGGTGGCCATTGTTGGCAGTCGGTCTGTCGGTCTGTAATCTCCTCCATTGTCTGCGCCCCATTTCTCTTTCTCCTCCTCGATCTTCTTATCCTGTCAAAGTTGATAGTTGGCTGAGCTGGGCCGAGCTGGGCTTGGGGTCAATGACGTACATCTTGCTAATCTCTCCTCGTTTGCGCACAGGCAAGTCGTCGCTTGCAGTCCAGTTTGTAGATGGCCACTTTGTCGACAGCTACTACCCGACCATCGAGAATACCTTTAGCAAGACCATCCGGTATAAGGGCCAGGAATTTGCGACTGAGATTGTCGATACAGCTGGCCAAGTACGTCACCTCTCCCTGCCCCTCCATCCCTCTCCACCGACGGCGGTAGCGGCGACGACGCCACAACACAGCAGGCAATACAAGAGAAGCACCAGAAGCGCTGCATTGGGTTCGGTATGGGTTCTTTGGGTAGACGTGGCTGACGACGAGACAACACGCAGGATGAATACAGCATTCTAAACTCGAAGCACTTCATCGGCATCCATGGCTACATGTTGGTCTACTCGGTGTCGTCTTTGCCATCCTTTGAGATGGTGCAAGTAATTCGAGAGAAGATTCTGAACCACCTAGTAAGCTGTTTCAAATCCGCGGCAAATACAAACAGGCTAATCGTGTCTCGCAGGGTACCGAGTCGGTCCCTATCGTCATCGTCGGAAACAAGAGCGACCTCCGTCCCGAACAGCGACAGGTCACCGCCGAGGAGGGCAAGAGAGTAGCAGAGAAGATTCAGTGCGGCTGGACGGAGGCAAGCGCGCGGTACAACGAGAACGTAGGAAAGGCCTTTGAGCTGTTGATCGCCGAGATCGAGAAGGCCCAAAACCCGGGCGAGGCGGCCGAGGGCGGCAAGTGCATTCTCATGTAGAAGGCGTCTGCCTGTCCGTCTAGCCATAGAAATTGCTTGTATCAATACCTTCGTTTCAGCGTTCCAACAGTCTCCGTGGTCCTCAAGCATGCATATACCCCTTATCAACCACTACCTGCCTAGGCACCTAGGTACGTTATGGTCGTACGTCGGATAAGATACGGTGCCGCCTAAACTCGCAGGCTACAGGTACATACATAGTGGATAACATATCCGTGCTGTGGCAGGCATGAGATAATAGCACAAGCGCGCATCTGCGCAGCCGGACCAGACCCCTATTGCCCTAGCTCGGCTCACTCAGCACGCCAGCGAGTCGGCAACTGCGACCACCGCATGGACCCATCGCGATGATCAGGGGTCCCAGTCCGACGCACCTCATCGTCAACTTCCCCGGCCCGTGTCGGATTTGGCAACTTCTTTCCAGCTGCATTGTGGGAAGTAACAGAGAATTGTGCTGGATACCCCATTCCGTCTTTGCTTTGTGTGCACCGCCTTTATTCGTCCAATAGTTTCCATCCCATCCCCAACCGTCATGCAACAGCGTCACTCCGGGACAAACAGGGAGCCTTGAACAATTCTCTTTCTGGCCTGCTTAAACGAGAACAGCCCGTTTCAATGTCTGGGCAGTATTAGCCCGTATTGACACGTTTGCATTGATCTTCACTGTTACCGTTGCCCATTCCGTTCATCTTTTTCTCTTCTTGTTGTTGCTTCTCATCAGGTATATACACACCCGGATCCGCCTCCTTCCCCCAGCTTCCGCCCACTTGCCTGCCTTTCGCCGTCGCCATCACCATCGTCTGAGGTTGGCCTGCCATGGAAAATAGCATGGTATGCCCCTTTTGCGGGAAGGCTGACAGCGGAGAGTACGAGATGTTGCTGGTAAGTTCATTCTGGTGCTGTTGTAAAAATACTGATAAATATGCTGACCGCTTCTCAGCACATGGAGACGTTTCACCCCGAGGAAGGCAGCCCGCATTTCCCCTCACCCAGTCTTCGGACTCCGAATGAGGGTTACGGCGAGTGTCCCATTGATGGCTGTGGGGAGATTGTCTCTCTCGCCGAGATGGATTATCATGTCGACCTTCACCTGGAGGAAGAACGTCAAGTCGCAGACTCTTCAGACACCCAAGCCACCATTGAAACTCAGAGCTCGCTTACTACTTCTGCTACCGCTACGGCATCTGGCAGCCATGCTACCAGTGACCCTGCCTTGAACCGACAGATGGACTCTATCGAGCAGTGGAACAAGCTTATAGCGATGCCTCCTGTCAAACCAATGGACAAAGAAGGAGAAAGGCGCCTCGGTGTACATTCATTCATCACGAAACAAGAATCTACATGAAATGACTGACTCCTCGTAGAAAGCAGAGCTGGGAAAATATGCTCACGAGCAGAAAATGCCAGATTGGCTCGTTTCCCTCCTTTACAAAGGCGGCGAAGTTAAGAGTGATGGTGAGTTTGCTTATAATCGGGCCCGAACCACACTGACACGTTCAAGGGGTCATATATGTTCTAGATCAACTTCTTCGACAGAGCAAGTCAACCGAATATGCCTACCTTTGCAACCCAGCTGTTCAGCATGTATCGAAGCTCAAGAAAGAAGGTAGTAGAGTGCTCCCCACCCCCCAAAAACCGTCACATTCACTGTATGCTCACCATGATCTAGGGGGCTTCTGTGGCTATCGCAACATTCAGATGATGGTCTCATATATCATTGGCGACAACGCGTATGGCAAGGATGCATTCAAGGATCGCTTGCCGACCATATTTGAGATCCAAGAATTCATTGAGAGGGCCTGGGATCTTGGCATCAACTCGCAGGGCCGGCTGGAGACTGGCGGCATCAAGGGTACTCGCAAGTACATTGGCACGCCAGAGGTGAGGTGCCCCCGCAGATATCCAAGGTTGCGCTAACTTTTGAGGTCTACAGGCCCAGGCACTCTTTGTCAGCCTCGGGATACCGTAAGTCGACTGCAAACGCCTGTCTACTTTGGACGACTGGTTGACATTGAGGCAGCTGCATCGCTCAGGGGTTTAAGGACCCTGAGCCAGGAAAGTCCGAGGCCAAGCTGATGATGGCCGTCGAGCAGTATTTTAGGCAGGGAATGCATAGCCAGCCATCCAAGGTGACATGCACATCACTCCCACCCATTTACTTCCAACATGCTGGCAAGTTGATTTGGTCGTAGTCTTCCCTATTTCCTTGCTCTGCTAAGACTCGAACGGTTGCAGGTCATTCATTGACGATTGTTGGCTTTGAGAGACAGAAGCATGGTCCTGTCAACTTGTTGGTCTTTGACCCCATGTTTCGCGATCCACCAGCACTTTCTCGCCTTATCGGCCAGACATTCAAACACAAGTCGGCTGACGAGTCATTGAAACCGTATCGTCGGGGCGCCAAGTACCTTCGCCGTTATCGAGAATTTGAACTTCTCAGGTATGCCATGGGTACGGTGAGCTGATTTGAGGTCAGGCTGACCCAAGGAACAAATCACAGACTCGATGGTCCTAAAGCGATACCGCACAGAACAGCAACTGATACTGGAGATAACTGAATCACCGCTGATCGGTCACCTTGATATCGACAGCGTCTAGTCCACTCGCTGCTGAGCGAACCAGTCTTGCAACTTTGCAAGGGCCAGACCGCGATGGGATATCTTGTTCTTGGCGGCCTTGTCCATCTCGGCGTAGCTGTTTCGACTGTCAGCAGGGAGACTCAGTTCGTCGACGTCGGACTTACGTCTGTCCATCATATTCGAAAATGGCATCCCATCCTTGACGGAGTTAGCATAAGAACCATACGAAGGAGTACCAAAACACCTACCAAAGTCGGCCGGGCCTCGAGGTGAAACAATCTTGCCCTGTTTCCGACGTTGGCATATCATCCATGGCGCAGCATTGCAAGCATGAGATATGACTCACTCTGGTTCGCCCCTGGAAAAGGACAGGCTCATGGCCGGGGCCGGGCGAATAGGCAAAGGTGCAGACGGCATCGGCAGACTTGTCCTCGTAAGCAACGAGGAGATTGTTTAGACCCTGGTGGCCAATAGATTGCATAAACCACTTGCTGAGAGACTGTGTGTCAGTTGATCAATACTATCAGGTTGGAAAAGCGCTTACATGTAAGGGCCAGGGAGGTCGTTGAGAGCCTTGAAGCAGAGGCAAGTGTCCTCAACGAGGACGGGACCTTGGATCTGGACCCCCGTGAGGATAACAAATCAGCATTCACACCCCATGAGCGCACAAGATATTCAATCTCGTGATGAATGAAGTAACTCACCGTCTCTGCCGCTTTGCGACATTTGGCCAGTGTGACCTCCTCTACTGTACCCTGTACTTCCTCCAGGTCAACTGCCCGACTCTGCACAGTGATGGCAGGCTCCAGAATTGCCTTGACTTCGCGCAGCTTGTTGGAGTTGCCAGTGATGAAGTTTACCGTGGGCGGTGTAGACATGATGGGCAGGCGAGAGCGAAGCGAACTGACTGAGAATGTGATGGTGTTTGAATTGCAAGTTCAGGGTGATGTGCAGCCCAGTATCAGATGTCTGCATGCAGCTTTGTTGCATAGACTATGGGTTCGCTTCAATAGATACATATATGCAACGTAAATAATGCGCCACACAGGAGTCTCTAAGTTTCGCTTCGACGTAAGAGCCTGAACCAAGTTCCTCTTCTGGGTTGATTTGATTGACGGGTTGGCACAGGTTGACATAGCTTGCTGGGTTCTAGTTCTGTGACGTACTTCAATCATCCCTTTTGGTCCCTTCCCTATGACGAGTGGTCCTTCTTCCACTGCTCAAGCCACGCCTCGATTCTCGAGAGATTGCTTTCCATCTCATCCGATGTGTTGCTCGTCAACTCAACAACAACTTCCTCGTCGAAAGCCTCACGCGCCTCCTGGAGCAAAACCTCCATGATTTCCGAGTCTAGGTTTTCCTGAAGTTTGGCCTCGGGATACTTTCTACATACGTAGGGCAAGATTAGTCATGAGTCTCCTTCTCCATTGGCCTTCCTCTTCTTTGGTTTCGATCCTCATGGACGGATGGCCATAAAAGCCTCCCGGGCAGCCAGGAAAGGAAAAAATATGGAAAATACGGATAGGGGGCGGCGCTCTGGGACCTTACCTGGCCGAAAGACGGTCGTAGAGCGTCGTCGAGTCCACCCGCAGGACTACGACAAGGTCGATCCAGCTCTTGGGAAACAGGTCACATGCATGCCAGTCGATGATGTAGCCTCCACCTTGCACATCTCCCTCGATGGCGTCGAGCAACTAAATACAGTATTAATATGCTTGATAAACACCAGAACAGACATTCTGCCTGGGCGCCCTTCGCAGGCGTCGAGTGGAAGAGGTTGCGCAACAGAAGAAGATGGAAGACAAAACCCCCAAAATCAGAAGAGAGAAATACAGACCTTGTCTTCGTCGACTATCCAGCTCTGAAACTCCTCGTCCCAACCCTCGTGACACTCACGGTCCTTGACGACTTGGTTGACCGAAAGGTGTTTCAGGCCCGTCCGCTTCGCGAGCTCTTCGCAATGTGTCGTCTTACCCACACCCGGCGTGCCGGTGACGATAACGTTCGGAGTTGTTCTCGACATTTTCTAGTGAATCATTACCGGCCCAGCTGTAATCTTGAAGATGTGAGAACAAACCGGGGATATGGCTTATTTCAAAGGTGTAGTCGAACTTGAGGAAAGCTTCGTTTATTGCATGTAAGTCGATGAGGGGCACTTTCCCCCCACCACTGTAAGTGTGCTTATCTTATCCGGCACATCGAAATTTTCATCGTCACGTGCGACGGGCGTCTTCCTCCTCTTCCCCGCCACGAGGCAGTAGTATTACAGTACCTAGGCACCTATTTACAGTCCCACAACTATATGCCGAGTTGCCAATAGTGGTAACACTCCTGGAATTCTATCGTGCAAAGCTTCGGTGGCTGCTCTTACCTGCTTTAAAAACGTAAAAGTCTTCAGGCGTAGAGGAGCTATGCAACGTCTGAGACGCACATTGCAAAATGAACACGCCTGAAGTGATGTTTCCACGAGCTCGTCTCGTCTCGGGCGGTCGCGGTAGCAATGTGCTCAGAAGCACGTGCTCCGGCAACGAGAAAATACCGATCAATGGATGGATGAATGGATAGCCCAGATTCACAGCCCCTTGAGATGCTAGACTCCGGTCATCAAGTGCACGGGAATGGTGTTGGCGCGGTGGCTGATATACCGTTCATGTCTTCTTGGTTCATTCACACCATCGGCGGTATCTCCTGATAACACTTGACGCCTACACGACCATTGCTTCTACATTATCCATGCAAGAACCTGCTGTAAGAAATCCCCAACTCTAACTCGTAACAATGGAGGTACAGACACTTCGCCGCCCGTACATAGGTCGCCATCCACTCGACAGCGTCATTATG
This sequence comes from Colletotrichum destructivum, assembly GCF_034447905.1. Classification (NCBI taxonomy): domain Eukaryota; kingdom Fungi; phylum Ascomycota; class Sordariomycetes; order Glomerellales; family Glomerellaceae; genus Colletotrichum; species Colletotrichum destructivum. The sequence continues at coordinate 3,118,379 of NC_085898.1, read as the reverse complement.
TCAGTGGTCAACCCGGACCACAGGGTAGTAGTGAGCAAGTAAACAGCGAAACGCTCTGCAAGACAGGCTCTACTGCCTGGCCCAGCTCCTAATCAAAACACACGATGCCCTCTTCATCCGCACTCTTAGATCACATAAACTTATGCGGCCACATCTTCCTCGTCGACCTCGGCAAGGTCACCGTTGGGCTCGAAACCGTCTTCGGGATCGTACTCGAGCTTCTCTTGCTGAGCAATGGCCTGGGCAGATACGATCTCAGCGAGACGCTTCAAGCGCGGTGTTTGAAGCCCTGAGGTGGCAATGTTAGCAAGACCGATCTTAACACGGACCGACCAGGGCACAGATATGAACATACATGAGGGAGTATAAGTCTCCAAGGCGGTGATGACTCTGGGCTCGGCGATCTCATAAGGACCACTATCGTCCATGTCGACGGCCTGCAGCAACAAGACGTCGCTCTTCTCTGTGACCCGGGAGGCAACGGCCTTCATGATCTCGCCGTTAATGGGCTGTTCGTAGTCTGCAACGAGGTATTGGTTCAAGAGCTTCTGGATCTGGTTGGGTGAAAGCCTGCGAGAGAAGAGATGTCAGCAATCGCACATCGCACACATTCACACATCCCCGATCTTGACGGGATGACCTACATCCAGCAAATGTCTTGAATGATCTCAATGTCATTCAGAGTCGCCTTCTTGAGCTGAAGGAGCTTGGTCGCTTGCTGTTGAACAGATCAGCTTCTGAGTCAACACATTAATGGGCTCAACCTTTTTATCATACCATCAAGTGCTCGAGTTGAAGGGTGCCCTCGGGCATATCGTGGCTCTTGCACCACTCCTCAATGCGTGTAATGTTGTAGTTGATCTGGAGACCACGCTTCCAAGAGAGGAAGTTGCGTCTCATCAGAAGGTCGTTAAACGCTGTAACGCCGACGAGACGGAGCAGCTCGGTAATGGTCTGCGTAATGATGGAATCCTCTAGGTAGTATGCCTTCATGGCACGGAAGACACTGTTCAGCAGGCTGAGCAGGTTGTCCATGCTGTAGGCCGGGGTCGAGTTGGACTGCAGAAGTTTACCCAGGAAGCGGCTGCTCTCGTTAGTGACGAAACCGGGGAGCGACTGGGACTCGATGATGGCCGGGATGATCATCTTGTGAAGCTTCTTCTTCAGGACCTTCATCCAAGTGTGGTAAATGTTGAACTCCAGGCTCTCGAGGTCGTGCTTGACGATTTCCAGCAGACGGTCATACTCATAGTTGTCCGTCTTCTGGGCCTCGTACCAGTCCTCGGCCAGGAACACGAAAGAGAGCATCTCGTGGACGTTGGAGAGCCAGAAGGCACCTGGGTTGATGGCCTCGTCGCCATCGTGCTGCATGACCTCCTGCTGGATCGACTGCATAACATTGGCGAGGAAGCGTTCCGACTCCTTGACGAAGCCGTTGTTCCACATCTCGGACGTCACCAGGTTGATCAGGTACGAAGGGAAGAGAACCTCCTTGTCAGAAGGCGGCGGGTTGGTGTTGGGCGACGGGATCTTGAGATTGCGGATGAGACCCATCGTGACCTCCTCGTTGAGGCCGTCCTCGTCGGCCAGGAGAGTCTCGAGCTCGAGCTCGATATTGTCCACACCGGGCATGAAGCCCGTGCCCTGCAGGTTCTGTCTGTGGGCAGTGCTGGTAATAGCCATCGAGACGGGCCTGGGGTTGTAGGCAGCGCTGAAGCGGTCGACTTCGCGGGGCTCGGCACCGGCGCTTCGGCGCTTCGGCTTCTTGGAAGACACGAGGTTGATGAGACCGGGTGCGGCCGACGTTTGGGGCTGGCTGGCACCGTTGGTGAGCTCGCCGTTGGTCGGCGCAAGGCGTCTCGCCAACTCCAACTGATCCTGCAGCTCTGCGAGCTGCTGGCGTAGCGAAAGCTTTTCGCTCTCGATCTGGGCGCTCTGCTGGCGGACCGTTTCGAGCTCGGAGCTCGTGGAGCGCAGGGACTCCCTCAGTTCCCGCTCCTCCTCCTGCATCCTCTTAATGTTGGAGGTCGACTCCTCGAAGCTCTGCTGCAACTTCTTCATCTCGTCTTCCATTGCCTGCAGTCGTGCAACGGCAATGCTGCCCTGGTTAGCCTCGGTCTGAAGCTCCTTCGTCCGGGCCTCAAGGGCGTTATGGCGATTCTTCCAGGCCTTGATCTGACCCTCGTAGTTCTCGACCTGAGATGTCAAGTTCTTGTTCTGCGCCTTCATCGTACCAAGAGACTGTGTCAGCTCGACAACCTTGTTCTCCAACTTGTACGAGATCTGCTTCAGGTCACGGGCCTCCTCGCGTGTCTTTTTGTAGTCACGACGAGCAAGCTTGCCACGCCACAAGCTCTGGATGAGGGTAACCTTCTTCCTGTACTGCCTCCAGGCCAGAACCTGCCGCCGCGATCGCCAGACGCGCTGGATGAGAATAGCGGCGTTGCCTACGCGGGTCTCCATAATTTCTTTTCGTCGAAGGTAACCTTTGGCCGCCGCTTGCGCCAGGACGACATTGTTCCTGACGCGTAAGTACTCCTTTCTTTGCCTGTAGCCACGCCAAACCCGCTGTATTGTTGTTGCGGCTTTGACCGTGCGGAGCTCTTGGATCTGCTTTCGGGCGTTGTAGGCTCGGACTGCGGACTGAAAAGTCACAATGGCGTTGCGAGCTTCGAGGTAGCGGCGACGGTAGAACTTAGCCCGCAGGTTCTTCTGGATGAGAATGGCGCAGTCGTTGAGCCGATTGGTACGCAGGTTTTCAAGGAAGGCGAGCATGCCAGCACGGAAGAAGATTTTGGTGAGGCCAAGCTGATACTTGTCGGAGCCCTTGCCGGAGCTGCTTCCGAGCGCCTTCGTGAGGATCGCATTGGCCATGTCCCGAATCTCCGACGTCCACAGATCCGAATTGATGAGCATGTAATAGCGGAGGGCAAACTCCTCGTAGGTCCATCGAGTAGGGTAACCCGCGCAGCTTATGCGCACAGTCTCGAGCACACCGCAGGCTCGCAACTGACTGAGGACCATGGGACCCTCAAACTTCCATGCCTCCTTGGCCTCATTGGGTTTGATGCATCGGATGTAGTGGACATCCGTGTTGTTGATAGTGTTCATCAGCTCGATCAACGAAGAACGGAAGATGCCTCCCAGCGTCGGTTTTCTGTTGACAGCCACGCCGATCTTCCTACCGGCGGCGGGCTTCACAGAGCTAGATGTGGCAGAGGCCACATCCTTCTCCCGCACGGCGGAAGCGGCGTCCAAAACGTCGCGAAGGAACTTGTTCGTAGAGGCGCGGAGAACAGCCATGTGCTCGTCGGGCACGGTGTCGCGATTCTTCTCGATGAAACCCTCCGATTCGTAGGTGACGTCCACGGCGTAGTGACACACGGTAAAAGCGGACTTGCCAAACCTCGGCTTCTTGTAGAACTTGTGCTTATCGCTGCCATAGTTGTGATGCAGCTTCGTGACAAACTGCTCGTCCGAGCCCATGGGGAGACGGGACTCTTCGTCCAGCAGAGACAGAATGCCGAGCTTGCCCTCGATCAGGTCGATGGCCGGCTGATTATCCGAGAACTCGATGAATGTCCAGTCAATCTCCTCCCTCAGATATTCTTCCTGTTCTAGCTTGAAGACGTGTTGATTGAATTCCTGCTGGAGCTTCTCGTTGGCATAGTTGATGCAGAACTGCTCGAATGAGTTCTTGGCAAAGTGTTCAAAGCCATAGATATCGAGCACGCCGATGAAGGAGGTAACGCGGTTCAAAACATCCTCGGTCGCTAAGCTGCGGTTAATGATCTCCACGAGCCAGTCGAATAGACTAGAGTAGATGAACTTGGCCACGGAATCGCGGACGACGATGGCCTGGGCCTGTGTCAGGTTGGACGTAATCTTTTCGCCTCGCGTGACCAGCTGCTTCTTAACTATCCACTTGGCAAACTCGGGTCCGTTGACGCCCAGAATCGACGAGGCTAGCTCCAGGGATGGCTCTGTCGGCGCGAGAACACTATCATTGCGCGACGCCCCGATTTTGATGTTTCCGAGGTGCAGCAGACCAGATAGAAGCTTGAAAATTTCTGCCTGATAATCGTCGTTGACGCCGATCGTCCGGAGAGAACCCTTGGTCGCCTCGAACTCAGCCTTGTCATCGACGCCATCTATCGTCGGGCAGTTGCCCTGATTGAGGTACTCGAACTCCTCGATGGGGAGAAGATGCAGGTCCTGACGCTCCTTGTCCGAAGCACCGGCGACGAGCTGGTAGAAGATGTGATAGTTGCGCTCCTTGAGAGGCTGAAAAACAAGCCTGGATCGCTCAAGGAGGTACGTTCGGATCTTGGCGCCGATGATATTGGTCTTGTCGTCGAACATGATCTCGATGTATTTGCCGAAACGTGACGAGTTGTCGTTGCGCGTCGTTTTAGCGTTTCCAAAGGCTTCCATGATGGGATTCGTGGCCAGGATCTGCTCTTCCGTCTCGCTCATAGCTTCGGCGCCCTTCTTGGACCGCGTCCCCGGGTTGTCAGGAGATTCTCTTGTCGCGAAGTAGCGCATGATGTATTTGGCGCTGACCGTCTTTCCTGCACCAGACTCTCCGGATACGACAACGGTCTGGTTCTTTCCGCTACGCACCATGTCACTATGCCGTGTTAGCAGGTGTCCGAGGCGCACCCTCAAGAAGGGTCAGGGAGGGTGAGCTGCTCACATAAAGGCCTCTTCTGCGATAGCGAACAAATGCGGCGCTTGTGTTGCTCTCTGTTTGCCAGCGTACACCTGAACCATGCCAGGGACGTAGAGGGAATCTACTCTGGCAAAGGGGTTCGCGGCGATCAGGACGATACCGCTGTATGTATAGATTTCTTTCTGTGCATATCGAAGACGGATGGCTTGCAGAACTGCAAGCCATAGCAGGGTCAGTATTTGAAGTTGAAGACGCTTTTTGGATCGTGGAGGGTCAAGACCATACCAGCAGGCTCGTTCAGATGGGACAAGTTCGTCAAGTCGTCGCTAGCCTCTAGCATGGTCGGGTTCATCAGTGGAGGCAGGGAGGGATCGCCTTTCTGGAGGGCCTCGGCGGTAACCTCGATAGTTTTTTCCTGTCGGGGGTATCAGCATAGACACGCGTGGAAACCGGCCAGGGCCCAAGCCGACGAACAAACGTATCGTACCTCGCCGTTGTCAAGCTTGAAGACTAGCTTAACCTTGGAGTCATCTGCAGTCTTGTTGATGACCTCGGACGCAACCCAGCCCTCCGTGGCATCGGGCTGCCACGCCCGCGTTCCGACGTCGTAATTCTCGGACATTGCGGAGGAGTGTAGAGGAACAGTAGATCGAGTCCAAGTCGGATCGGTTGTTGGTTTTGGGAGAACTAGTACGTCCTAGATGAGAGGCGGAAGGGATTCGGCAGGTCTAGGAGTGGGAGCTCGGAGCAACTGATGAGATTCATGGGCGAGCGGGAAAGCAAGAGCAGCAAGAGAGATTGGAGGCGGTGGCCGTCAGCGGTCGAAGCTGCTTGAATTGTCTCTCGACGTCGCTGTCTCGTCGAAGAGTAGAGGAGGAGACGGAGTATATGCGGGCGGTGGAGGGTCGGAAGAGAAGCTGGAGCCGATGAGGATGGCTGTGTCAGGCTTTCGGGAGGAAGGATGGGCCAGCCTGGGTGTGATCGAGTCCGGTATGGTCTGGTAGAAGATGGGTTGGCAAATAGGACAACTGAGAACACAATGTTGGATGCTCGGTGCTCAACAGCGGCCAGCGGGTATATGTCCAAAGCTGTGAGCTGCCTGCTGGGGAGCTGTGAGTAGATTGCACGAAGATGCAGAGTTGTAGGTGGACGGCGATAGATAGATCAATGGCAGTTGTGAGAGAAAGGGGAGGAGGAAAAGGGTAAGCCCAGGCTACCTGGTGCAAGTGGAAGAGATCTGGACAACTTTTTGAGGTTCCAACAGACAGGGGCTCTGAGGAAAAACACCAGGAGAGAGAATGGACCAGGGGATGGACAGGAGGGACAAGCGCACTGATGCTTGGTAGTGCTTTTTAGTGGTGTTGGGGGGGCACTGACAGTGCTTCTGGGATTGCTATTGCTAGCAGTGAGCGCTACAAAACCTGGGTACAGGCATGCCAGTGTAGGTAGGAAGCAAGAAGGGAGAGTGCACTGCAGTACATCCCTCAAGCATCTATTTATCTCTGTTCTTAACGTACCACATCCATGTGTCTAGGTATAAGATACTTAGGTTTCTAGGTACATTACAGCCAAGTTTGACATTTGGTGTGGCAGGTAAGTAGGTAATACATACATGGCTGGCTGGCTGCACATTGAGTGGTCCCCTATTCCCCTTCCCTCCCCAGAGGATGGCAATATGCAACAAGGGATGTAACTGTAAGGCAGATAAGTAAGTAGTTAAACGTGTTGCAGGGAAAACATAACTGAATCAGCCATTGGTCTCCTTGACTTGAAGGCGGGAAGTCTAGAAAAGGGGGAGCCAAAGTGCCTGACCTAATATTTGGTTTCTTTGACTCTGCAGTGTATCTCACCTTACAGAGCAGTGCATTTTGGCGTTAGTACCAGTGCTGGCGCTGGCGCGCATATCAGCCCCTCTCCTCCAAGTACCTATCTATCTTCAGTTGTCGGCTGTCTGACTTGAGACACACGATGAACTGGCCCCCCTTTTAATGGCTTGAAAGGGGACGAGGGGCTGGATCCAGAGCAGCAGACAGTGCGACGGCAAATGGAGAGCACTGCCGTTCGCTTGCCATTGGGGAACGATCTTCTCTATTGGAATTTGGAGGCAGGGAGATGGTAGAGCTGAGCATTGCTCCAAACTCTCAATGAAGGCTTTCTTCCCACTTGCTACTGCTTTCACTTCCTACTGGCCATAGTCGTTCCTTTGACACACACATGGCAGTGGATGGAATGGGAGGGTAATGGCCCGCCAGCAGCGTAGCCTTGACACCGTCTTCTAAGGGCATGGTACCATATGTGGTTTAAAGAAGCCGACCAAAATGACAATTCTCTGATGTTGCTCATCCATGGCTGTTGTTGAATATAAAATGACAACAGGCGAAACGACTGGCTGGTCCTGCGTCGATCGACCATGCCAGGGTAAACACAACAAGTCCCCCTTACCCTTTCCTCGACAGCCACGTCTATGCCAATCCAGTTTTGCCCCATCGCCGGTCACTTTCTAGGCTTTTTGACCGACTGCGCGCAAGTTAGAGTGCCACATGAGTCGTAAAGACAGGTTGATTAGCGGGCGCAGGCCATTTGACCTCGGCTTACCCAGAAGGAAGAAAGAGAAGAAAGAAAAGACGAAACAGCCAACACCCTTAACCTTCTCCTGGTCTGTTGAGCTTAACGTCGCCGGCGTCAGGGTTTCTTACTTTCGCCGAGGAACCACCAACAGAAAGCCTTGCAAACCTTCCGTGGATCGTCCCAAGTTGCCAAACCAGGCCACAGACAGAGCGCCCTTTCAGACTCTGACGCGTCGGATGACCAGGGACTTGCTGATTGGCAAAGCCCAACATATTGCATCAGACAGTTGTCAACATCTGTCGCTCATGTATTGTCATCCGTTGCTTTTTTTCTTCTCTTTTCCTCAGCCTAGCACAGGCATTTGATTGTTGGAAATATGCTGCGCTGCACTGATGCTTGGGATCCTTCCCCCGATTCTGGCTGGGAAGACGATTGGAATGCACAGTGTATGCCTTCAGCCAGTTCCCCTTTTGTTCTGTTGTCTTTCCAACCCTGACTTCTCAACGCCCCCTTTTCTGTCTCCCCCCCATCCTCGCCCCACCCCCCGGTAAGGTTGTGCGCCCTTCTCCCGTTGTATCTGTACCTCTGTACAGATATTATAATCTCATCTCAGTTCAGGACGTCCAGGGGGCGGTGCTCTCCGCCATGTGTAGCACTCTCATCTCGTACTTATTCGACGTTGATCCCGACTGCTCCTCTATTGGCAACTGTCTGTGTTTCTTCCCCCTTTCAAGTCAAGTGGACGTGGCCTGACTGACGCATGGCTCTTGAACCACACCGGCCATGCACTGGCTGCTCTTGGCAAACGTACACCCGCGTCAGACATGGAGATGGGATATGGCTCATGCCGTATGGTGGCCAGGCCGCCCGGTCCAAGGTCCGGGCTCGGATCCGCTGCATCACCACAATTTCCGCTCTTGCCTGCCCCTCTCAACTTGGGCTGGTTGATCCCTGCTTTTGATAGGTCCTTGATGCTTCTCCCGCTCCCTCACCGCCTTGCAATCCCATCGACTCTTCCCCAGCACCTACACACGAATCCAGTACTAAGACGCTTCAGCTACAAGAAAGCTTTGTCATACCCCCCCCCCCATTGGATCTGTAAGTACTCTGTACTGATTGTTACATAATGTTAGCATCTTCGCAGTGGATCAACAAGGGTCAGTCGTCCTGCATCGGAGTATCCAAAACGCGACACTTGTCGCTAACGCGTCCAACCCGGCAAGCTTCCCAATCGGCTTCAAATTTTTGATTTTTTATCTACTCTGCCCAATCCGGCCGCTTCTTGTATATGTATACCGGCCTACTTTTGTATGTCTTCAAGTTGATGTGAATCCGGTACTCCAATTGCCAAAGCGTTCAGGGGACCCTGCCGACATGTTGAAGTGATGTCTTGCACTGCAAAGCCTCGCCCGCCGCTATCATGAATCCAAATTCTCCAACGCAACGCCCCTTCACCCCAGTGCCATAATTGCCATGTCCAATCCTAGTACAGAACACGGGTCAAAATGCGCGCTGTCATGTGTGTGTCAGCAAGTTCGTTTTTATACTCCCGGGAGCAATCCCTGGCACTCACAGCTGAGAGAATCCAGTCCATCGGAAATCTCCTTGATGTCGTCGGTCTTGACACTGCTGACATCGGCCATCAGGTAAGCAATCTATCTCCATGTTAGCAATGAGACCTTGCTTCGGGCTGACTTTTGGCGTGAGACTAACATCGCCCTTACTGTCGGAAATTTGTTTGTCGACGTTGTGGTTGCCAAGAATCTCGTTGACTGTCACTAGTTAGCAAATATCAAGGCCAAGGCCGAAGCTGTTGTCATTTCTTACCTCTGCGCAAAACACCAGGAACGTTTCGGTGAATGTAGATGACCTGTTTGCCTCAGTAAGCTAGGCCGGCACACATTCTACACCAATGAATACTTACACGAGCGTGTTCAGGCTCGTCCAGAGTCAGCGATCTCAGGTTGACCTCGGGCAAGTTCACACTGTTGAGGGTGACACCCTGGTTAATGTAGCGCACGAGCGCCTCGGCAACTGGTTCAGGTCAGCATCGACGCAGATCTGATATCACAATGAGATTGTCTTACCTTCGACACCGATAGCTCGCTGAGCCTCCTCAGTCGAACCACCAATGTGGGGCGTCAAGATGATGTTGTTCAGGCTCCGCAGGTCCTCGCCCCATGAGTTGAGCGAGCTGTTGAAGTAGTCGCCGTTGGCTGCCGGCTCATTGGGGTAGACGTCGAGAGCAGCGCCAGCAATCTTGCCGGAGCGCATGGCGTTGATAAGGGCCTGTATGTCAACGACGCTGCCACGGCTGGCATTGATGAGGTAAGCGCCGGTCTTCATCTTCTCTAGCTGAGCAGTGGAAATCATGTTCTTGGTCTCTGGGAGCTCCGGCACGTGCAGGGTGACAAAGTCGGCCTCCTCAAGCAAGTTTTCTAGGGTGGGCACTTGTCTCGAGGTACCTAGGGCCATGAGGTTCACGGTATCATAGTACACAACGTTCATGCCCATGGCCTCGGCCAAAACGGACAACTGAGAGCCAATGTGGCCATAACCGACAATGCCTGGTCGCAAGTCAGCCTAGCCAGTCACTGGGTTAATACGGCGAATAGAGAGTAACATACCAAGAGTTTTCCCGCGAATTTCCCAGCACTTAGCGCTGACCTTGTTCCATGTCCCCCGGTGCATCTCGTTGGAACGGTCACCGAGCTGACGGGCCAGAGTGATGATCTCGGCAATGACAAGCTCCGCGACACTGCGCGAGTTGGCGAAGGGAGAATTGAAGACAGCAATACCGTGCGCAGCAGCATATTCGAGATCAACTTGGTTGGTGCCGATGCAGAAGCAACCAATGACAAGCAAGTTCTTGGCTTCGCGCAGGACCTTCTCGGTCAACTTGGTCTTGGAGCGAATGCCAATGACATGCACGTCCCTGACGAGTTATTTGGTATGAGCACAAGTGTTCCACTCTCGATTTGCTCGTTGAGCTATGGTGCAAGGGAAGGCGCCTACCGGATCTTCTCAATGAGCTGGTCTTCGGGCAAGGAGGTCTTAAGAGCCTCGACCTGGTAGCCCTGTTCGGTAAGGATGTCCTTGCCGGTCTGGTTTACATTCTCAAGAAGCAGAATCTTGATATCCTGTGTGTCGAAGGGTTTCAGGAGCTTGGGGGCAGGTCTCCGGGTCAACGCCGCACCAGCAAAGCTGGAAGGGGGGGACTGGAAAGTAGCTGTGGGCGACGTTGACAGACCCAGACTGGCAGAGACTTCGAGCTGCTTGCTGTGGGCAGAGACGCCAGCGATATCCTGTGCTGAGGCCATGATGCGTGGGTTGCGTATGTGTGTGTGTTTGTGGGTTTGTGTGTGTGTGCCTGTTCGGTGACTGTAAAATCGATGGAGGGGCAATGCGATTTTTTGATGCGGGGCAGAGAGAAGAACACCAAGGTGACTCAACTGGATGCGGTCAGTCTGTAAGGCGTGTGACAAAGGTGACCGGCTGATACAGGAGACGACGAGACAGAAATTACCAATTGATGACAACTAGAAGTGAGGTGAGATGACAGTTGAACGTGTGGCCTGGGAGAGAGAAGCTTTAAAAAGGCACAGCCAAAATGACGCAGGACGTGAACGGGAGGGAGGTGACGGATGTACTGTAAAAACCGAAGGGGGAGGTACCGGAAGACCGACTATCGATGTACCTTCTCTAGGCTTTAGCACACGAATGTACACGACACTGCCTTGCCTGTGAGGTTGTTAACATGCCCAAGCAGGTAAGGAATGACCCAGCGAGGCAGACCCCGACATTGTGGGCTAGTGGTCCGGGATTCCACAGCCGCAATGAGACATCGTCCTGACACTGTGCTTGGGGCAATGCTCGACATCGAAATGGCGCCAAACTCACTAGCCAGCTAGAGTATCTGTTCTTGCTCACACAGTGACCACAGTCCGATTCTGAGGGCGGAGCGGGCCCGAAGACGGCACAACCTCTCAAGGTCTCGGCAGTCGGTCGCAGGCTCTGGAGGAAAAGACTGACACCAGCCCAGCAGCTGCCCGACTTTTACTACACCAGGGAGCAGCTTGAGTCACTCGCTCCAGCATCCGAGGGCAGGAGAGAAAACTTTTCCCCAGCGCCGACACGGAGACACACCGCACCACGCAGCACCGAATACACGGGACCGACTGGCCAAGAGCCACATATCTCGAGTGGGTCACGGCCTGTTTGAAGATTTGACCGACGCATTACACCTTCATGTAACGGATACCCAACATAGGTAGGTAGTTTAACTCATTGATATGCCTGAGATGCCGATATTGGATCAGCCACCGCCACGGCTTGCTGGCTAAGAGCCTCCCCAATGCCTCCCTTACATGGAAAGGCTGGATCCAGCCTGCAACGCCAGACTTTGCGTTCTTCATGGTCCATACAACAAGAGATTCGGGTGTTGTATATTCCTGATGCGATGCAACCTGCAACCTGACAAATTGCCAATGTCGCAACTCGAAAATGACTAATTCAACGACCGCTCCGACTGTGTCGCGCCCCAGTCTGGCCGTGCCGCGACGTCCGCCTCCGACATCAAAAATGAATTCAAACGGAGTTTCCATCTTAGTCGCACCCGCAGCGAGTCCCGTATCCGACATCCTCACTATCGTTTGATCCATTGGACTCGCGTCGCTTGGACCGGAGCACATCATGATATCTTTCCCCGGCCATATTTGTCCCCCACGTGGCTGCTGCCGCTTGGCAAGCTCAGCAATACTGCTCTGCCCTCGGGTTTCGTATGATTGTCTAGCAACCCCATGCGTACAATAGGGAATGAATACTGGGTTGACTTGTTTCCTATCTACTAATTGCGTGGCTGGTCTCGGATACCCCCAAGTGCCTGCCTTACATGGAAAGGAACTCAAAACATCCAGTCTACGGAATCCCCGTTTTAGCAGCAACGTACAGCATCATTCATGGCCAGGACGTGAGCAGTCGTTTCGTCCAACAAAAAAAGAAAAGAAAAAAGGGTCTGGGACCGAAATATCAATTACCATCTATCAAGCAGGAGCCCCATCCATCGGGCGCTGCTCTGCTTGGCCCGTTCCTCAACGCGGGATGCTGGGCCTTGTGCAAAGTGTAACGTAGCCACCACCGCGCCCCTGTCGGCGCGAGAGAGCCATTGCCGGACCATCACATTTTTCCCGACCCAGATTGTCATGACCATGAAGACCTAGCAATAAACCGAACTGTGCTTGCGTCGCTCAGCTCTGCTTGCACTCGGCCGCCTCCTGCTTGGGCTTGCCGGTGTCATCCTGCGCCAGTCGTTAACAGCTATCCTGCGATCTTTCCCACGTACGGCCTGGGGACACAGGGGAAGAAAAGAGCCACTTACATCGTCCTCAGATTCCTCGTCATCATCACCACCCTCGCTGAGATCATCCTCGTCCTCGTCGTCCTCGTCGTCGTAGTCACCCTCCAGGTCATCGTCATCCAGCTCCTCAAAGGCCAATGCCTCACCAGTGAACCAGTCGATCGCACGCGGAATAAGCTTTTCTTTGATGTCCTCGCCAAGCTGGTAGTCGAGCTCGAGACGCTCCTCAATGTCGGAGGCAGCGTCATCGTCCTCATCGGTAGGGGCTTGAGGCGGGGAGAAGAAGTTGAAGAAAGACTCAGTGGGTACCGTCTTTTTGACGATACGGGTCTGCTTGGTGTCTGCTTCCGAGATTAGCGGCCACATAATGACGAGCTACGATTCCCGCGAAACTTACTCTTGTTTCTCTGCTTCTTGCTCTCAACTCTGACCGTGAGATCCTTGCCCTCCTTCCACTCAATCTTGTCACCCTCGGCGTGGTCGTAGATGAAGTCGCCGCCATAACCGCTCTCGTTCTGGTAGAAGTAGGTCTTGGTGATGGTCTTGTTGGCGAAGAACTCGTTCTCGGCGAACTCAAAGATGAGGCGGAAACCAGGCTTATCAAGATATTCCATGCGAATATCGACAAGGTGCTTGAGTGCGGCCTCGTCGCGGTCGGTAATCATCTCGGCAAGGGAGATTTGGTTCTTCATGGCGGACAGCCAGAACTCGGGGATACCAGAGACAGGCTCAGACGACTCGGCGGGCTTATCGGCCTTCTCGTCCTTCTCAGCCTCCTCAATCTCGTCATCCTCTTCATCCTCCTCCTCGCCGGCCTTGATCTCCTCCTCGGACGGCTCAGAGCCTCCATTGACAATCTTGGCACGCTTCTCGTAGAGAGGGGTGAATTTGGCGAAGTACTTCTTCTCGAGCTGGAGAACCTCCTCCTGAAACTCGGCCTCGAGCTTGGAGTGCTCCTTCTGGATACCCTTCAGGCCGGCAACACGACGGCGCACCTGAGGGGGCAACGATTCGACGTAGCCGGAGGATCGGCCGACGAGAGAACCGAGTCTTCCCTGAATCATCTGAACGAGTTTGGGGTTCTGGGCGAAAATGGAAGCGGCGGCGGCGCGATCGAAGTCCTCTGCAATCGGGGTATGTGTCAACAACGGATCGGCATAGAGACATGGCAAAATGGGAAGGAGTTTGAAAGAGGGCGGTTCACGTACCCTCCTTAATGCTGGCAACGCCAGGCTGCTGGGCATGCGACGAGATGGGCGCATTCTGAAGAGGGGTGTTCTGCGGCGTACTTGAGACAGAGGCGTCAGTTTTAACAGCCATGATCAAATCGGGGGGCATCGGTTGTCGAGGAGGTGAACGAAAGCGATGCGCAAGAAAACGACCCCTCGCCACCCTGCAGGATTTGTTACTTACGGCGCAGTGGCCGGGTCGAGGCGCTTGTTGCGAATAGGCTCAGCCATGGTGTGCGTTCAACTCGTCTTTCTCGTGGGTGAGAGGGATGGAGTGAAGATGCGAGAGGGGGATGATAGAAATTCCCGGGCTGCTTTTGGGGGGGGCTGAAGTTGATGGAGTTGACAGGGCAGGAGACGCGGGTGCCGAGAGTGGTAGGTTGTAGATGTGCAGTCGACTTTATTCTGGTGGGGGGAGGCAATGTGCGGGCAGGCGGTGTTGGAAAAAAAAATTGGGAGAGGCGTTTCCTCCTCCGTTGGGGCGGATACCGCAAGTCGCGCAACCGCCTGGCACTCTGGCCATGGCTAGGCGGGCACAGCGGGTAGTGGACTGCCAATGGGTTCCATGTCGGCAATGGTGGTGTGTAGGGAGGGCGCGCCCGGGGTAGGCACCTCACTAAGAAGCCAAGCTAAGCGGGCTAGCACCTTCCATGCTTTCATCACCACCCATCCTCTCCGGGTTGCCGGCCGGCAGGTAGTAGTAATGTACGTAAGCAGTAGAGACTGACTAACTTTGAGTGGCTAAAATCTCTGAAGCAGTGAAAGTGTCAAGAAGTTCAACTGGCATAATGAATTACTTCTTGCTTGAGGTATTGATATAAGATGATCTCCACCAAGAGCTATCTGTGCTATTTAATGTCAGCCAAGCAGGGGAAGAGAATTCATCATTTAGTTGGTGCTGCACGACATGGGGCGTTATGATGGTGCCTTACGATTACTTTCCAACGGAGGCCAAACGGAGGTTTTGCTGCCTCATGTCTCCCACTGTAAAAAGATAATCTGGGTACACTTCTTCCTATGTCATTGTAATTCTTGTTCATCCTGTTCATTCTTCATTTGCCTGCTTGCTCGTTTCGGACTTGGCCTGGGATGACCAGCCAGGTCCACCCAGTTACTGAGGTAGTATTGGCGAGCCCCTCTGATATCATCTTACCTACCTTCCTAGGTAAGTTCCAGTGGTGGTTGGGGGCCTTCTTTAATTCTGTTACCTAGGTACCTACCCAGTGAGAGACGGTGGCTACCAGATTAGACCACGCTTGATCGCTAATCGATAAGAGACCCGCTGCTATCTATGGCCAATCATGCATCTTCTTTCCCCCTCCGTGCGGTCAAGAGCTAGGTGCCTAGGTAGGTACCTCATCCCGCCAGTAGATTTCCCAACCTCAGGTCCGGTACTTGTACCACACGCGACGTACTTTTGAAGCGCTAACCTCCCATCAGTGTAATTCAATGGGGCGGCGACTGCACCTGATTTTCTTTGCTCAGTTGCAAGCTCGAGTCGCAGAACCAACTTCATAGCGCTGACCCAGACCTCGCGACGTCTGCGTCTTGCCTCATCTGTGCCAAAGTTCGTCATCAGCACTGTTCCCATCGAACCCTGCAGCTGCATAGATCGCTGCTCTTCAAGCTTCCTCGACCATATCTCTTGACTTGCTGCCATGCGCCTTGTCCTCTTCGCGTACACCACAGTGCCTCCTCAGCCGAATCTTTATCCTATCGCTCGAGAAAACCCCTCGCTTCGTATCCCTCGAGCTGGAAAGCTCCATTCCGTTGCAGCGACTAGGTCGCACTGAGCAAATCGCCAACATGTCGGTTCCAAGGGAGAATGGGCACCAGCGTGCCTCGTCGGCGTCGAGAAACGGCCACGCACCGCTGTACCGGCTCAACTCGAATCAGAGCAGTACGAGCATATTTGAAGAGGTGGAAATGGCACATGATGAGGTTAGACCAGCTGTCCTCTATACGCATCACCAAGTACCCGTCAATTCTGACCATGAATGCGCATAGCTTTTCTCTGGCCCGATCGCCGAAAGTCTTCCCACCAGCGTTTCCGCTTTCTCCCATCGCCGACCCCGTGCGGACTCCACGACGAGTTTTGCGTACTACCAGGACGAGCCCTCTCCCTCTCCCTCGTTTGAAGACGAACGCCGAAGTCTGTCCGACGTCGGGGACTTTACCTTTGGTGACGAGGACGAAAGCGACATCGACGTCGAGAACGGCAATGAAGTCAACGACTACATGATACAACATCGGCGGTCTTCGACACACTCGAGATCCTCGGTCCATGCCCGCCTTTTGCGTCGAGACAGTGCGACGACCAACAAGAGTCTGGGCGGAGACCGTCTAAGTCAGAAGGTTTACATGGTGAACGAGGACTTGACAATTGCCATTGCTGGCTTCCGAACTAGCCGCTTAGGTTTTGCCGCTTATGCAGCACTCTGTCTTTCAACGCTTGGTCTTGCATGGCTGTTGTTGAGATGGCTCCCTCGCTGGCAAGTGAGGCTGTTGGGGAAACCGTTCCCACTAGCTGAGTGTGATTGGGTGGTGGTTGAGGCAAGATACCGTTGCGCCTTACCGGCTGAATAAATGACTGACTTGTACAGAATCAATGGGGAGAATTCGTCGTTATGGACGTGGACAAGAAAATGTACGGGAGACCCATGTCCACCATCTTTGGCTCCAACGAAAAGGACTATGCCATGGACGATGAATACGATCCCATCATCGCCGAGCTGCGAATGCTGAATTATCGTTACGTTCGGCTGTACTTCAATCAGCAGAAGGACAGGTTTGTCATGTTCAACGGATGGGTGGATCCGAACTGGACCGATCCCCGTGCCGCCCGTGCCGGTATAGACAGTGATGAGAAGGGTGTACGAGAGGTTGTCTTTGGCAACAACCTCATTGACATTGAGCAAAAGTCGATACCGCAATTGCTTGTGGATGAGGTAGGCCATTATCCAATGTTGTTGGGCGACTAACACGATTGCTAATGCTCTCAGGTGTTCCATCCCTTTTACGTATTTCAGATTGCTAGCCTGATTCTCTGGTCTCTCGACGAATACTACTACTACGCCGTTGCCATCTTCTTGATGTCATTCGGCAGCATTGCGACAACCCTCATCGAAACCCGGGCAGTAAGTTGGAAACTACATTATTTGATGTTCGCTTATATGCTAATATGTCCAGACTATGAAAAGACTTCGCGAAATTTCTCGCTTTGAGTGCGACGTGCGAGTTCTTCGTAATGGGTTCTGTGAGTAACATAGTGATCGTTCATGGCAATCGTTTCAAATTCCCTAGAGACCATTCTAACAGCCAAAGGGCGATACGTGCCTTCGAGCGAGCTTGTACCCGGCGATGTATACGAAGTTAGCGACCCCAACCTGACCCAATTCCCAAGCGATGGTTTACTCCTCAGCGGCGATTGCATCGTCAATGAGAGCATGCTCACAGGTAACTACTCACGCGGAACTCATCATTCGACTAGCGACTGTTGCTCACAATAAGACTCAGGCGAATCGGTGCCTGTCTCGAAGTCCCCAGCCACTGACGAGACCATGTACAACCTCGACTTGGCTGCGCCTACAGTATCGCCTGAGATTGCCAAGCATTTTCTCTTTTGCGGCACCAAGATCATTCGTGCTCGACGTCCCCAAGAAGACCGCGATGGGGATGCTGTCGCCCTCGCGCTTGTGGTTAGGACCGGATTCAGTACCACAAAGGGCTCTCTCGTGCGATCCATGCTCTTCCCCAAGCCCTCCGGCTTCAAGTTCTATCGAGATTCTTTCAGATACATCAGTGTCATGGCTGTGGTAGCTATGCTCGGCTTCATTGCGTCTTTCATCAACTTCCTGCGTTTGCACCTTGCCTGGCACCTCATCATTGTGCGCGCCCTGGATCTCATCACTATTGTGGTACCACCTGCGCTGCCCGCCACGCTCACGATCGGCACCAACTTTGCGCTTGGCCGGCTCAAGAAAAAGCAAATCTTCTGCATCAGCCCTCAACGTGTCAACGTGGGCGGCAAGCTTGACATAATGTGCTTTGATAAGACGGGCACCCTCACAGAAGACGGGTTGGATATTTTCGGCGTCCGAGTTGTCTCGCCGGCGACAGGCAAGTTCACAGCTGTATTAGAAGACCCGGCGTCTCTGGTACTTGACCAGGCCGGAGATTCAGCTCAGGCATCAAAGCTTAATGCTGCTTTGTTTACCATGGCAACCTGCCACTCGCTCCGATCTGTCGACGACGAGCTGATGGGAGACCCGCTTGATCTGAAGATGTTCGAGTTCACACGATGGTCTTTCGAAGAAGGCAGACAGCGTCCCAACGAGGTAGACGATCAAGACCAAGGCAGTCTCTCACCATCAGTCGCCAGACCCCCCACTGAGCACAGTGATATACTACATCGTACCACTGCGAGGCGGGACCAATCGGTAGGTTAAAGGCTCATGTCTGGCGAAAAGATTCTAAAAGTTGTCGATAGGCACCGTTTGAGCTTGGAATCCTGAGGTCCTTTGAGTTTGTTTCTCAACTTCGAAGGGCGAGTGTCGTTGTCCGACAATTTGGCCAACAAAGTGGAGACGTATACGTCAAAGGTGCACCGGAATGCATGCGGGAGATCTGCCGCGAAGACAGTTGTACGTGGAACAACAGCACCATTGAAGTGGTATCTCTCTGGGCTACGCAGTCTTGCTAACTCTCTACTTCTGCTTCGTCAACACAGTTCCTATCGACTATGACGAACAGCTCGCCTACTACACGCACAAGGGTTATCGTGTAATTGGCTGCGCTACTCGACATATACCTAAGCTCAGTTGGGTGAAGGCTCAAAAAATGAAGCGGCACGAGGCAGAGTCCAATCTGGAGTTCATTGGCTTCATTATTTTTGAGAACAAGCTGAAACCAACCACGGCTACGGTATTGACTGAGCTTTTGGAGTCCAATATCAGCACAACTATGGTAACCGGTGACAACATCTTGACAGCCATCAGTGTGGCTCGCGAATGCAATTTGATCAACAAGACGGCGCACTGCTTTGTCCCAAGATTCGCCGAAGGTAATTAGCAAATTCGACCAAGTCGGGGCTATCTTCTAATTGTTGGTAGGCAACGCCGGTGACCCCAAGGCCAGACTCCAATGGGAAAGCATTGACAATGGTGCATTCCAGCTGAATGCGGATACCCTGCTGGTAAGCAAAGATCTCCAATTGTCGACACACTGGCCAACTAACCTTTGCAGCCAATGCCTCCCCCGGCCGACGTCGATGCGTCCCTGGCATACAACATCAATGACATTCGCAACTATTCATTGGCTGTCAGTGGCGAGGTTTTCCGGTGGATCGTTGATTTCGCATCTCCATTGGTTTTGCAGAGAGTAAGTAGTCTTCCTCAGACCAGACTCTGGTATATTCTGCTCACAGTCGTAGATGCTTGTCCGTGGTCGAGTATTCGCGCGGATGTCACCAGATGAGAAGCATGAGCTGGTTGAGAAGCTCCAAGGTATTGGATATTGTTGCGGATTTTGTGGTGACGGCGCGAACGATTGCGGCGCCCTCAAAGCGGCCGACGTCGGTATTTCGCTGTCAGAAGCGGAGGCTTCTGTCGCGGCCCCTTTCACATCGCGCGTCTTCGATATTGGATGTGTGCCTCAGGTCATCCGGTAAGCGCGGCAATACCTCGTCTTGGAGACACCCACTGACATTGCTCTTAGCGAGGGACGCGCTGCGCTTGTGACAAGCTTCAGCTGTTTCAAGTACATGAGTTTGTACTCAGCCATCCAGTTCACGTCTGTCAGCTTTCTCTATGCGACGGCGTCAAATCTTGGTGACTTTCAGGTTCGTTATTGTGCTGCACTGCAAATGTGCAACTGCTGACCAGCCTATAGTTCCTATTTATCGATCTGCTGTTGATTCTGCCGATTGCTATATTTAGTAAGTTAAGTCTACAGGAACATTTTCAAATTGGTATGCTAACGTGTATGTCAAGTGAGCTGGGCTGGACCGTTCCCTGTGCTGTCACAGAAAAGACCAACTGCAGATCTTGTCTCCCGCAAGGTGCTTATTCCGCTGCTGGGCCAAATGGCCATTTGTATCACGGTACAAGCGATCGTCTACGTGGCTGTTCGGGAGCAGCCTTGGTAAGCCCCCATCCCCCGCTAGTACAGTTAAGCATGTCCAAGGTTACTCACACGAAACAGGTATATTCCACCCCGAATTGACCATGACAAGTCCAACATTAAGAATTCGGATAACACTGTTCTGTTCCTGGTATCCTGCTTTGAATATATCCTAGCGGGAGTGGTGCTCAACGCTGGCCCACCTTTCCGAGAGAAGGCGATGAAGAACTGTTGGTACAGCTGATATGTTTCAACCGTCCAGTTTACTAATTGCTATTAGGGCCATTCCTGGCGACAATTGCAACAACTCTTTTAATTACATTGTACATGATCCTTGGGCCTGCGCGTTCAGTACGGCACTTGATGCAGCTGACCAGGACAAGTTGGGACTTTGAGATTTTTATGATTATGTTGGGCGGCGTTTACCTGGCAACGGCGTGGACATCGGAAAAGTACATCTTCCAGAAACTGGCCCGGGTAGCGGGGCATTTCAAAGAACGGGTTTTGAAAAAACCCAAACAACGGAAGGAGTACAAAATCATCTTGGAGAACATGCAGATATAGGAGAGTACGACTTTCGTGGCCGCCTTGAGGCCATTCCGATCGGGCTGGTCAGGTCTGTAATGAGTTAGATCGCATAGCAACGGAGCTACGGACTCCTCACGGGCGCCTGATGACTACTCTGCATCTGAGCTAAAATAAAAATAAATCAAAAATTCATACATGCGCAGTAATGGCATTTTGTTTGAAATTTCCAAAGTTGCCACGACCGTTTCTGCATTGGGTGCTAGTTTGCTTTTCCCCTCTTGATATCGACCACAACAGTCAAATGAGATAATGCAGAACAAGTGAATGAAAAATAGACGTGTCATTGATGATCCACAATGACCCGCATTCCGGTGCCGAACTAGCCCATGCGGGTCCTCCGGCTCCGAGCCGCCGGGGGTGGTCGAGGCTGCGTGGCTACCACCCCAACCAGATAATAGCGACGTCGTGTTGACCTGTTCCTTACTGTTTGAGGGAAACCGTTGATGTGCATCTAATCTTCAAACCTGCTAGCATCATATTTCATCTTGTGCCAATGAGCCTTGTTGACATACACTCCATAGTACGCTCAACATCGTCATTGTGTTATCTTGCATTTTCGCCTACCCTGTGTGCTTAGACACCGTTCCGGTTTCAAAACGCAACACCACACAACAGCTCCGAGCTCTGATCACGAAGGTGATCGCGATAAACAACGTGGTAACGACCCAGGACGGCCCAAGCACACCGCTCTTCCTGATCATTACTTTACAGGCCATCAGGTGTTTTCTCATCGACCAACACTAAGAATGAATATGGGTCAGTAGCAATATCCAGACGCTCAGCTTACGCCAGATAACTCCAGAACGCACTTTTCTAACACCGTTACCCAGACTGGATTCTCGACAGCGGCTACCTGCCCCATGCTGTCATCAGAATAGGCATTCGGCGGCAGCTTCAGGAGCGCCTTGTCTCCATCGCGAGCACGTCTCTCAGCCTTGATTACGAGCGCAAGATGACCTTTATTGAGAAATTGCGCACCCAACCTATCGCCATCGAGACCGCCGCAGCTAATAAGCAACACTACGAGGTTGGAACCGGCGT
Organism: Colletotrichum destructivum; assembly: GCF_034447905.1. NCBI lineage: Eukaryota > Fungi > Ascomycota > Sordariomycetes > Glomerellales > Glomerellaceae > Colletotrichum > Colletotrichum destructivum. The sequence continues at coordinate 3,096,805 of NC_085898.1, read as the reverse complement.
TCTCGCCGCCTGCCTGGGTCCCCGCATGAAGTACTCGTGCTGTCTTTATCCCAAGGGCGGCGAGACCCTGGCCCAGGCTGAGGTGGCTATGCTGCAGACCTATGTCGAAAAGGGCGGGTTGGAAGACGGCATGAGCATTCTGGACCTTGGGTCAGTCATCTCTTTCTGTCGTCTTGTTCACATCCTGCTGCCGTCGAGAGAGAATGAGATGTGTCAAACAGCCGAAACTGACCCGATGCTCGCAGCTGCGGTTGGGGATCAGGTGCACTCTACTTCGCCGAGGTACTGCCCAACTCCAAGGTCACGGCCTTTTCCAACTCCAAGACGCAAAAGGAGTACATCGACGCCAAGGCCAAGGAGAAGGGGCTGACGAACCTCACTATTATCACGGGCAACGTAGTCGACTATGAGTTCGAGCGACAGTCGTTTGACCGAGTCGTTTCCATCGAGGTATGCATCCCTCATCGCTCATCCAGTCTCGTCGCTTAAACTCTAGCTGATGTAATGACCAACAGCTGTTCGAGCACATGAAGAACTATGAGCTGCTCATGGCCAAGGTCGGGCGGGCTCTGAAACCCGGTGGCAAGCTGTTTGTTCACATATTTGCCCACAAAACCACGCCGTATGACTAGTAGGTGACATAGGCAACCTGCTCGTGCTGTCATGGCCATTGCTGACCTCGAAAACCCAAGCGAGGAGGGCTGGATGACGACGCACTTCTTCACAGGAGGTACTATGCCATCCACCGACCTGCTTCTCTTCTTCCAACAGGACCTCAAGATCCAAAAGCAATGGTGGGTTAACGGACAGCACTACTCCAAGACATGCGAGGTTGGTCTTCCATTCTCTTCTCCCCGTCTTTACTCCTAAGTAAGGTAAAAGAGGGTCAGCAACTGATATCGACATTGCAGGACTGGCTGAGCGAGATGCTCTCACACAAGAAGGAGATTTGGCCGCACCTGATTGAGACGTACGGGGAACAGGATGCCAGTGTGTGGTACAACCGGTGGCAGATCTTCTACATGGCATGCTCCGAGCTTTTCGCATACCAGGGTGGTGACACCTGGGGCGTGGCGCACTATCTCTTCGAGAAGCCCAGCAACTGAGCAGACGAACGTAGAATGGAGCAAGTAATGGTTTGCGCCCGTTGTGGATTTAGTGTGTACCTGTAATAGAACAGCAATTCCTTCCTCCCCCCAAAGTGGGCGTATCCGCCTGTAGGCTCTAGAGTAGGAGATCCGTCCCCATTGCCGTCATCGCTTCTTGTGCAAATCCCCGATTTACCTGCCCAAGCTTTTCCCTCTCGTAGGTTGTTTACTTCAGTGGTCCCAAGGGTGCTTCCAGCCCAACAACACAGGCCCTGCATATTATCAGTCAGAATATTAGGAGCGATAACGGTCATCCTGAATACAGGGCCAAACAAACCATCCTTCTTCGCGCGGTACATCAGCTGTAGAGTGTGCAGCATGTCAGTATGCCACAGGCTCTCACAGTGATGATGGAAAAGTAGAGGGAGTAATCATACGAAGAACCACATGCCGGCGCCTAGGGCAGTTGCTGTGAATCGGTAGATGCCGGGGACGTGAGGCGTCGGGGGCTTGGGGCCGGGGTACATGGTGAAGGTGGTCGTTTCGCTACGGCGCGTCTCGTTCGCTTCGATGGGGAATGGGGGAGGATTTCCTGCAATTGCGATCGTCAGCAGTGCACTCGTGGGGTCAATCGGTTTGAATCCTGTTGACGGACTAACCTTGATTGTCGCCTTGTCCACTGGGCGCTCCAAACTTCGCTGGCAGAGGACGTCGAGAAGCTCAAGTCGTGATGGGAGATGCCGGATGATAGAGCGTCGTTCGGGAGTGATAGTGTGGAGAGCGGATTTGAGCCTTGGATGCTTAGGTAAGTCAAACTGAACCATGCAGAACGCAAGCCAATGGCGAAAAGTGCATTTGGAGGCGTCCCCAGGCTCTGCGCTCGGTACGTGCCCTGAAGTAGGTACCTTATTTAGGTACCTAAGTGGAGATGGTCTGCAGCGGTGTCCATGGCGAGTGGTGTCCTGACTACTAGACCCACTGACCATCTTCTACCCGACCACTGCACAAAGGCTGTCCCCCTTGGTATCGGTTAGCGGTGTCAGTCCGCGACGTTGGGTCTCCTCCCGATAATGCCCCCCCCCCCCCCCCCCCCCAATTACGCAAGTCATCGCAACGTACCGTAGTTGGAGCCACCTATCCCGTCAAATACCCAATATCCCTTCAACACCGTGGATACGTACCCTTTCTTTGAGTCCTCGTCTTATACCTGAACTAGCCTTCCGTGACTTTCTCTTGTTTATCATTCTTTACAATACTCTCAAGAGAGTTGCCCAGTTCTTTTCCTCCGTTTCATGGTCGTGCACACTCCGACATCCCGCTCTGCTTCTACGCTCAAACCATATACTTGGGATTTCGACACGAACACAACTTTCACCCAGGGTCTTTCGATCACCCAAGCGTCTATCATGGCAACTCCCAAATTCAACTCCAAATCGCCTACGATACGGCGTATACGTAATAACTCCCATAGGCCCATCCCCTTTTCTCAGTTGCCTGACTAACCTCTGATGGACCCAGTACGCGAGGCTCAAGAACTTTCCAGCGCCCCGTCTCCGGATTACACGGCTACCCCGATAGAATCAGACCTATTTGAATGGCACTTTACCTTCCGAGGTCCTCCTAACTCTTCATACGGCGAAGGCATTTACCATGGCCGCATTGTGCTCCCGCCCACCTACCCCCTTCGTCCACCGAGCTTCCGCTTCCTTACACCGAGCGGCCGATTCGAGACCAACCGCGAGATCTGTCTGAGCATTAGCGGTCACCACGAGGAAACATGGCAACCCGCCTGGGGTGTGAGGACGGCACTCGTCGCGTACATCACCCGCCCCTCCTTCTCACCTCCAAATAGTCCCCGACTAACATGCGATACCTAGGCTGCGCAGTTTCATGGAGACGGACCCCAGAGGACAACTAGGTGGTCTTGAGACGAGCGACGCCGTGCGAAAACGCCATGCTACAGCGTCGCACGCATTCAAGTGCCCGACATGTGCAAAGACCAATCTCGAAATAATCCAGGAGTGCGAAGAGGCCGCGAAAGCCAATGCCGACCCCAATTCCACGGCCGAAGTAGAGATTCCGTCCGAGCTGAAGCTGGGCTACAAGGACGAGATGAGTAAGGCCGTAGAGGGTCCAGAAGGGGCTCAGACGGCGACCACGACGGCAGCGGCGGTGGTCGAGAGACCAGAGGTTCCGACACCGAGGACTGGGGCAGTAGATACAGAGAGCGCCGAGCTCGCAGAGGGCTTCATTCGTACGATGCCCGAGGCAAACACGACTATTCCGAGCGCGTCGCCAGCTTCGCAGCCTTCGGTGACGACATCGTATCCTCCTGCTCGCCCAGGACAGGGAGTTCCCGCCCCTACAAGGACGGTCTCGTTGCCCCTGGCCCCGAATGTCAGTGTGCGGCAGCAAGCTCCTCCGGTTGCCCGTGCCTACGACGAGGGCGTGCCGCTCTGGATTGATCGGGCCATTGTGGTTCTCGTTGTGCTTCTGTTGGCCATGATTCTCAAGGTTCTGCTTGATTTGTAGTGAGAATTCTTGGTCTTGTCTTTTTTTTGCCCGGGCCTCCTTTTCCCATCCAGAGCCCGGTGTGGACGACTAGGTGTTTTGATTTATTTGCTGGCGTCCGGTCATGGTTGCTCGGCATTGTCACCCGCCGCGCACTCCACGTCTCAATGCTCAGATACTCGTAGATGTTGATTTATTGATACAAAGTGTCGCCTACTATGCCAATTATGCTTCGACCCAGCACTCATCTGGGATGCTGTTTATGGAACCGTTCATTGAGAAATGCTCGCCGAGTATCTCCCCTGATTATGGATTCATGTCTGTCGGACACACTATCCTGCACCGGTTCGCTGTCTTCCAATGAGCAGCCACCACCACTCGTCAACTGTACAGCTCGCCCCAAGGGCCATTCCCTTCAACACGCCGTTGCGTCTTCCCCAGTCGAACACCATCTGCACCTCGAACTCCTGCAGGTAAGGTTTGAGCACGGCACAGACGGACGCAACGTCAAGAGGCCCCCGTGTCGCGATGACAAACGCAACCGCGCCGAGAACCTGGGACCACCGGTCGATGTCCATCTCTCCAAAGAAGTCGGACCACAGCGGTATCGCTCGATTGTGGTTCTCCCTTGGCGGCTTGTCGCTCTTGGCCTGCCGAAGGATGTCCAGGTCATCGTCATAGACGTACGTCTCTGTGGGCGCAATCTCCAGACCGAAGTTGTAGTACGACTTGGGGTACTTCCGGCTTTCGTAGTTGCCCGGGTCGAATCCAAGCGGTATGCTCGGAACATCCACCGTAGTGACAATGACTCTTCCGCTGGCCTGTAAATTCATCATCGCCATGACCTCGCCGTCCCTCAGCACGTACGGGATACGAATTTTCTCCCCTTGTCGGAAGCTCACGTCAAGCTGAGACTTGAACCTGGCGGCATCGATAAATTTGACCTCATGGGTCCACTTCATGAACCTCGGTAGGAATGTCTCTGTAAGACGGTACGGTCGGCCCTCGAGGGCCTTGAGCTTGCTGTCCGTGATCACACCCTGACCCTGGAGGGTCTCGACTGCCTGCTCGAGCAAGGACTGAATGCGATCTTCGTTCCCACCTCCTATGCTCGCCATTTTTTTCCTAATGTCCTGTGGCGCGTACCTATCTCGGTGTGTATAGCAGAGGGAGCGGAGCCATGACATGGCGGTTACGAGGTCCTCGGCGTCTGGTTTTGTCATCGACTCATTGTCCTCGTCCACAAGGCAGGTCGCAGGGCGGGAGGTTGCCGCCTCGAATCGGTTGAAAACAGACATCTGGAAGTTGTAGTAATCGTCGCGCCAGTTGGTAACGTCCGTCCATGCCGACCCAAGAGAATAGCCGCGTTCCAGGGCAGCCTTACTAGCTGGTAGCTCTTGCGAGTCTTCGATCAGACCGGCCGTCCACTTGATTAGACGCGGCCAATCGTACTCGACATAGTCATCGAAGTCGATGGGGGGGAACTCGTTGTTTTCGTAGGCAACAATGAATTGAATCTGGAATCGCTCCGTAAGCTGATTGATGAAAGTGCCTCGGTCCTTGCGAGCCTTCGACCAGAATCGTCGCATGGCGCTGAGTGCCATGTCAGGGAACAGGGTCATCATTAGGCCCCATTCGATGATTCGGTCGGCGCCCCCCAGTAGTGTTCTCGTGACAACAAATGCTGCTATTAAGATGGTCTCATTCGTCTCATCAAGCCCAGCATTCCGTCTCGATACGTCTCTCAAATCCACGTCCCTGGGGAGAGTGATTAGCGTCCTGATCTTCAGATCAATCCCGACGACAAGCTCCTTTGGCTCGGTTGCAAGCTTGTTCTGCCGCCGCTTCCGCCTTCTTTGCCGACCAAGTTCGCCACCCCAAAGATGGTCAGTTGCAGTTGTCGCCTGCTCCGATATCTGTATGTCGAACAGAGCAGATGGGCTGAGCTGATTGGCGGGATCCCACTCCAGTGCTGGATACTCCCATTCCCTAGGAAGGTCGCCAACGCCGTGGTGAATAAATATGTGATCAGGCACGATTGACTCGGCCAGCAGGAGCTTCATGCCTTCAGTTGACAGTTCCCAATCGAAACATGCATCGACCTGCTCGGCAAACTCGTAGTACTGACTGCTGCTGGGGAATTTGGCCTTGGGTCGACCACGCCACTTGATCATCTCGGCCAAGCTGTGCGGCAAGTTCTGTCTCAGAAACCATCGAGAGTCCGGCATCCAGCCACAGATCGTCAGACTGCGACCCTCAGTCTCGAAGAAGCTGTTGTCGTGTACTGGCCATGCACCGTTCTTGCCCACAATCATGTCGGCATCGGCAAATGTAACATTGTAATTACTCGTCACTACGCTTTCCACCTGTGTTGCGGGATACGTGGGCTCTGGATCCGGTAGGTTAGGCAGTGATGCATGCCGAACATCCTCTGGCACTTCTTGCCCTAAGTAGGCGTTGGGACTGAGGAAAACAAGCCGGGGAGTAAAGCCGCCGATTCCGTCCCTCGACGAAGCGGAGGGTCCGTCACTCGGGTCGGCCCGTCCATCCGTGAATATGCGAAAAATATCCTTTCTGCGCTTTCCGTCTGGGCCTTCGTCCTCGGCGTGGGTAAGCTGTTCCTTCGTGACCATCCTTTTCCTGCGCTTCCTGGGGGACTGAAAGCCTTCAGGGGGTGTGGCTGGTCTCTCGTTGGCAGCTTTGATGGCATAGAAAGGAGCGTCTAGAACCTCGATTCCCTGGACCAATTTCCTACGGCTGGAGAAGACAGGTTGAGCATCGTATTTGTGTTCCTCGGGAAACCCTGCTCTGGGGGTGAACGCGGGTGGTGTGTACACCCTCGGGTGTTCGGCAATAATGTTGGTTTTCATGGCCACACCCGCTGGAGACGTTGCTCCAACTCCAGGAATTCGTATTAGCTGGTAGTTGGCCATCATGCCTCTCGAGTCCTTGAAGGCGTGGGTGCTGACTGCAATTTGTTTCTTCTTGGCCAACCTAGCCAAAGCATCTTTGTAACGTTGATGATCTGGAGCTTCTTCGGAAGTAAATAAGATTTCCCACGTTGCAATGACAGCATACCACAATGACTGTCCGCCGGGGAACACTCCACCATTCGCACGAAGAATGTACAAGAGGGCCCTCTCCATTATGTCGGGTTCTGGTAAAGTACCGTTGTCAGTAAGACTGGCCCTCAGTGCTTCGGCGTGTGACATTTGGGAGGCGCCGAATACTGGCGAGTGTGTGTTCCTGGATTCTGTCGCCCTGGAACTGTGACTATCCCGACCAAGGCGTGGCTTAGCGGGACCTGGAGATGAGTCTCTCCGCCCAAAACTGCCACGTGCCTTCTTCAACATTGACGGAGACGGTTGTTCGGGCTCATAAATCCCTGAGAGAGACTGGTTGTAATGTTCTGGGGTCACATGCGCTTCATCGACGTTTGGTCCGTCCTCTGCCTGTGACCTCTTGAAGGTTGGCTGGAGTGGCGCGTGCTCTGCAGGCATATCTCTTACGCCCCCGGCGTTATCATTGATCAATCCACTCATGGACGCCTGTACTGAAGACACTGGTGGCTTCGGTACCGAGGAAAAGTTGACGCATCGGCGCTGACTCGCCATACGCTTCCTCACTCCCTGTCTGGTTTCCGAAGATGCATTGAGCTTTCTCGATCCAGAGCGTCCCATGTTTCTGCCCCTGGAGGAGCCGGTGCTGATAGCCGGGTCAACTACCAAGATCGAATTCTCCGGCGCCTGGTCTGCATCCTGGTCGTCATCGACTAGAGATCCTGCAATAGCCGACGATCTTGAGTGGCGAGACTTGATCTGCCGGGGAACAGCGACTGCTCGTTTCGCTGGCGTAGGACGCTTGACGGTTGAAAAAAGAGCTTCAGGGGGTCCGGACAATGGCGGCAGATAGCTTGGGTTGCAGGTCGTTTTCGACTTTTCGAGATGGTACTTGATGCCAACGTCGTTTTTCCACGTCCCACCACAATTATCGCACTTGAAGACCTTGGAGCGACCGCGGGCAGATTGCTTCGCAGCCGCTTTCTTTTTTCGGCGTCCTCCGCGCTTCATAGGCGAGCCTTCGGCCGAATCTTCGTCTACAACATCGGTATTGTCCACGTTCACATCTTCATTCGTGACTGCGGAAGCCACCACTATCGATTCTGCAACTTCTGGAGGGTCGATGGGATCTGTGATCTCCTCGATCGAGGGATCTGTTGAGCATGTTTTTTTCGACAGTGCTGACGAATTTGTAGGTTGTTCTGAAATGGCGCTTGTGGCATCCTGACTTTCCATAGTGCCGAGGTCCTGGATGTCTTCAGAAACGGGACAGACTTCGACTTTTGTGTCGGTGGCTCCCAAGGCATTTGATAATACTGATGGGTCCATCTTAAGGGTTACTATAAGGGACGTTGCCTCCGTTTCAGTGAGTCGTCCTCTTGTGCCGCGCCGAGTGGACATTCTGGCGGATGGTCCAGGTTCCGGTTCCACGCTGACCCTCGTCGAGAAGCCGCTGTCGTCCAAGGCTTCGTCGTCGGCCTGCTCAGCTACCTTCATACGCTTCGCGCGACGAACCGCTGTTCCTCGACTTTCCTTGGCCCGTGGTGGATCCAAAAACTCGGCCTTTCTCTTTGAGATGGCGTTCAGCCCCCTGCCAGAAACATGTGCGAGGGCTGCTAAGCCAGCAGCGGCTCGGGCAGTATCGGGGAGAACGTTCGGGTCAGTAAACAACCCTGAAAAAATATCACCATTGTCGACGTCAGTCGTGGAGTGTTTGTTAGAGATTTCTTCATCGACTGTATCCTCGGGAGCAATCGACTCAGGGACCCGCTGCGAGCCTCTCGCAAAGTAGCGGTATTGCTGAGACTTGCCCTTCCGATGCATCTCACTCGTTACTTGGAAGTGTTCAAGATGCTTAGGCTGCTGCGTTGGGAGAGAGATTGTCGACGAAATGGAGGACAAATACCTCCGGAATGACGATCCCAGCGTAAAGTCCCCTATTTGCTTGTTGGAAAGACCAGCAGCACCCGCAGCCGATATGCTGTCGAAGACGGTAGTAACCAGGGGCTTGTCTGGCGACCATTTGGAACGTGAATTGATGTGTTTCCTGTTGGCGTTGCGGCGGACGCCAGATTCAGAATATGAGGTGTCGGCTTTCGTGGCTGTGTCCGCCGAACCGGCCCCAAGATCCGCATTAACCAAGTCCGCGGATGGAAACGATACGTTTTTCTGTTTACCCGTAGCAAGATACGCAGCCCAGTCCTCATGTGTGAGGTCATGATCGAATTTGAGACAGTCCTTGAAGAGCTTGCCAGACAAAGTGGCACCAACGTACTGAATGGCGCCAGTTTGAACAAAGAAGCGACAAGTTTTTGCTGCAACTTTCATCTGCCATCTCAAGCCTAGGATACCCAGCTTGCAACGTAGGTCGTGATATCTGATGATTCCGAACGCCTTGACAACAGCCATGATTGTCTGGGCAAGTGAGATGTAGTCAACCGAGTCCGCGTTCCACCTGTTGCGCCATGGGACGGGTTCTAAATCGCATGCTAGCGCGTCCCGAGACATGTCAACGGTTGTGTGCAAGTTGGCGGTAGCTTTGAGCGGGTTGGTCGGAAGGGCAGGGGCGAAGCGCGTCAACCACATCTTGCTCGTCTTGGTGCCCCTGACGAGGGTCGTACGCTTCGAGATATAGCCCTTGTCAGCGAGCGCATCGGTCCTCTTGGGCAACGAGCGTTTGTCTTGGCCAACAAGTCGACCCAGATCGCCTTGCAAAATACCCTGCTGCTTCGTGGATGCAATGCCGACCAGGGCCATCCACTCCAGTCTCGGGACTCTTCGGTAGTCGGGCGCATGGCCGGCGATGGCCTCCCACATGCGGTCTTCAGCAACATAGATCCGGGGTCGCTTCCGGGGGACATCTTTTCTTGCCGTCGTCTGGGGTTGCTCGTTGGTTTGAGAGATATTCAGCGCTCCCTCTGGAACACCTCGCGGTGTCTCAGTGTCAGCTGATCCATCATGAGAATCTAAGTCCGGTATGGCCAGGACATCATATAGAGCTAGGTGGTTCCATTTCCGGTTCGCACCCACAGCGATGTCCTTCCTTGCTCTGAGCCAATCCCAGGCCGTCGACCAAAGCAGCTGGTTTGGCTCCGCAAATTTTGATTGAATGAGTTCTGCAGCCGCATCTTGTTCGGGTTGGGCGTCTTTGTAAAATATGTCGAGTGATTCCAGTACATGAGACACAGTGCATCCTGACGCTGCTTGTTAGCATTGAAGCTAGGGATGTACCAGCTGAAGCGATCCAAGCATCCTCGCTGTTAAGATGGAGGTGATGATAAAGGCTCGCATCTTCCGGTTCAATTGCACTCGCAGTATGAGTAACTGAGAGGCGGCTGAACGGTATGGGAAACGGGAGGATTGGTTTGCTCGCTCGGTGAAGCAGCAGGCAGGGTTCACTCACCCAAGTCACCGTAGCACGAAATGTCGGTGATCAGTGACTCTATCAGTCGCTCAAGGTCGCGAGACATTGTGGTCGTCTGCAATGTTTTGACATTCTTGGGTGGGCGACCTGGTGGGAATAGAAGGATGAAAAAACTGCAAGGTGAGAGTGAAAGGTCGACAAGGGAAAATCGAACCCGAGCCTTTCGAAAATGGCCAAACTGTTTGGGTTGGTCGGAAATTCTTTTTCCTTTCTTTTCTCCCCAGCACTGATGAGACTGGAGTCGGTGGAGGGTAGGGGACGCACTGGCAAGTGCAGGTGCCGCCGCGGGGCTAATTGTGGAAAGACCCTTGATAGGAAAGGTGAAATTACTGACTGGGGCGGGGTTGTTGTGGTCGAAGGTACCGAGGTACCTAATAAGATACGTTGGTGAAATAGGCCAGGGAAAGGGCACGTGATACGGCATAATTGGTCCGTCTTTTTTCCATTTCTTGTTGTGCACAGGCCTGGACCACCGAACCAGCTATCAAAATAGATGACAATTGAGCTAGGCACCGAGAGAGTCGCAAATAGTTTTCAGCAACGAAGGGCTGATTTGGGTATCTTATGAAGTTGAGGCGGAAGTTTCAGCAGCAAGACGGGCCAGTTTTTCCTCCCTCTTCCTCCTGTAAGAAGAGACCAATTCATCCCGTATCTCCTGAAGCTCCTCGCGCCTTCTCAAACTTCCGGCAGACTTTGGTACGTTTGACACGTCGACGGCGGCACCACGAACCAAGAGCTTCTCTCGTCCAGCCCTGTGAAGCTCCGGCGGCGCCTGGGCGACATCGTGGAGGCCCACCTTAGCCTCTGCACGCATCTTCTTCAGTACTGCCCAGGGATCCTCTTCTCGGTCTGCGCCCTTGCCCTTCTTGCCCTTCTTCTTCTTCTTCTTCCCGTCCTGATTGGACCCGTAGAAGGCAGCAGGTGTTTGTCCAAAGTTACCAAAAGTACCACCATTGATCTCCTCGTCCAGTTCGCGCTCTGCCACTTCCTCCATGTCCTCTTCCCTCTGTTCCTGGATCTTTCGCTCCTCCTCCCGCCACTGGTCATAAAGCTTGTGCATCTTGCGCTCTTTCCGCGTCTTGTGAACCTTTAGTCCCAGAGGATCCTTTCCACCTCTTTCTGTCTTGTTGACAAGGCCAGCAAGCGGCAGAGCAGCGTTGACACGCGCAGAAAAGTCGGACATCTTCTCACCCGGACGAATAGTCGGTACTTCGGACTTTTCGGCATTTTCGCTTGATTCGTCTTTCTTTTCGGCGCCGGAGGCTGCTTTCTTGGCGGCCTTCTTCTTTTGATTCACAGTTTCGCCGTTGTCGAGCCCAGATCGTTGTTTCTTGCCGGAAGCCAGCGCCATCATGCGCTTAAACGCTCTTGGTGCGTCGTCATCTTTGCTACGACCCTTCCTCTTTTTGATACCATCGTTTTCTGTCTTTGGGTTCTTTCCGTTCTTGCCATTTTTCGCGGCGGCAGCCAGAGCTTTCCGGCTTCTCTGTTGAACGGGCAATGGCCTTGCGATCTGAGACGGAGGGAGGTCGAATCTGCAGCGAAGGGGTCAGCTTGGGCCGAATGGTTCGGGGCGTGCGAAACATACGATGCAGGGTCGTGATCCCTTCTGGTATGCTTGTGAGGCATTTTTGGGGGTGATGTCACCGGTGAATTAACGATTCAGTCCAGAAAGAGAGGGGGGTTAAGTCGTCGTCAAGCTTCGTTGGTGAAATGAGGCGGGCATGTGAGACGCGACACAGGTAGTGAGTCCTGGCTGGTACTTCTGTTTGAAAATTTTGGATTATGTCAGCGCTGATAGAGGGAAAGGTTATCCGATAACGATTGGGGCCTGTTGGGGCCGCAAGCGTTCTGTCCCACTCTATGAAACCAACTCCTTATGGCTGAGGACCCAAGAGAGGAATATAGCAGTCACAGGGGTCTCCACGCAAGGACCCCAGGGTCGATCCACACAGCCAAGAGATCACAAGCGGGAATTCCACAATCTGGCATCTTGGCACCTGATCAATGACAGTTCTGCAGCAAATTAGCTAGCTTCATCCCGATAGACGAGCGGAAACTTTGCTCGAGATCGAAACATTCGCCCTGCAACTCGCTCTTTAGGAGTGTTAATCCTATCAAATCTCAAGTCTTTGATCAGGCATGTTTTGCTCGCATTGCTGCGGCGTCTCAAGACCTTGGTCAGCCGTCAGAGACCAAGTGTCAAAGTTGGAAGGATATTGGAACCAGCAACTTGGCCGAAGCGTTTGACTGAGTAAGGCGACTGGTAGGCAAGTATTTCAGTCTCCTCAACTGGGTATCGTACGGCCCTCTGCAATGGCAGGCAGAATGAGTGAAGAAACCATGAACTCGATTGTAGAGCTGAATGACGCGGGCCGCAGTCAGCTAGTCAGTCCCGGAGACGCCGCCATGACTAGGTGCACAAGGTGGTCGGAGTTGCGACGCGATGGGCTGTGCTGCTACCAAGGTAGAGTTCCGTCCCAAACAAAACGAACAAAGCTCAGACTCGGCTTCTTTGTTTCGCATTTCGGGTGAATCGAACGGCTCATGGGAAGAGGGTGATAAATTTCGTATGGGATGGTCTGAATATGTGACGCTGGAAGTTGTTTTCGGTCGTGTCTCAGTGTCGGTGGCTTGATGAATTTGCATACGTATTCCTTTGCCTTGACCATTTCGTGCCCATCGCTCTCTTTCAAGAGAATCATTATCAGTCAGGCGGCCAGCCTATGACTAGGTCAGGTCGAGAGTACACACATCGCATCGCAAAGGGACGCGCAGGCGGTTGCCTCGTGTTTCTGGCTGGATGACTGAGACTGGCTATGTGCCGCGCGACCCACGGCATCGCTAACCGTCGAACGTGTCTGTGCTCACAGAACATTACTGTCGACTCCTCCGCGTTGATACTCCTCCCGGGTCACGAGGAACTGATGGCATTGGTGATAGGCGGTTCCGGTCTGGCCCCCGGTCTTAGTGTCGGGCACTTGACCTGTGTTTGCTTTTGGGGATGGTCCAGTCTGTCCCTGGTGCGGCGCCAAACGTGAATCCAAATGCGCCTCGGTGAGGCAGCGGAAAACACCGCAAGGGATGATGAACCTATTTGAAAACAGGGTGCGCGTGACAGACATGGTATGTGGAAAAGGACGAGATTTGGAAGGCACGTAATTATCTGGGTGGTTTATCCGCCTATGAGGTGCGCCACGTGCCCAGATGGGTAGGTAGGAAGGTACCTGGATCGACGAGGTACGTATATGCCCACGATACCAAATAAGTGCGTGCCCGCACCACCCAAGGCAAGGAAGAAAGGACGGTTCCACAAAGGGTCGAGACAGCGCTTGCACGGGCCACGCGGGGGATTCGACAGCCGGGAACAGTTGCAGAGTATGGACAATTGGCCACTGAGAGGCTCGTATCCGTGCCAGACGACGCAGCTGCCGGACTGGATTGGAGGCCCAGGTATTATCGTCTTTTCTTCTTTCTTTCCCTCCTTCCATCCGTCTTCTGTCTGGCACACACGTGGAGTGCTTAGTACCTAGCAATACGTCCCAAGTCCTTTTCCTCTTGTACATTTTGCGGCGCTTGCTTGTCTTGGCACCTCATGTTTCTTCCTAGGTGTTGGGAACTATGGAAAAGGTAGAAAGGGGGAGGCTGGAAACACCTCTCGTCCAACTGCACATCAAACACCATAACTCATCACCTGGCATTGAGTGCAGAGCATGTCTGCCAAGGGGCAGGGGGTTCCCCGCTGGCCAGGCCCCAGTCGACTCATTGTCGCCATTCAACTAAGGCATTCCGACACGGCGATTCTGCTTCTGGTTTGAGGGGCATGCCGAATAACCTTAGTTCGGGGGGCTCTTGTTTTGCTGCTAACGACAACGGGAGCTTGCTGCGCTCTCGCAGGGCCACCATCCATGCTCATCCTCGTCCTGCCTTGCCTCACTTTTCTTGAGGGTCTCCCTCTGGGTTCTCTTACCTCAAGAGGTACGTACACACAATGTCTTGACACAATACCTCTCCTCATGTACTGCGTAAGACAACTGGGTTAGGTGATGCACATTCACCCTACCTCGCTACAATTGCACGGCGCATTCAGGTCCATCCTCACCGCTGCATCCATCCATCCCCGAGCCAGACTCTGAGTAATTCCTTCGGACAGGGTAGCAATCAGCTAGTAAACGAGGTGCCAGAGACATTCCTTTGGGTCCCGCGCCCTCCCACCGTGTTTGGGCGAGCTAAGCAAGCTGATGGTAGAGTTTCTTTCTTAGTCTCCCCTCCCCAACCCTCCCCCCTGGCCGTGGGACGGGGACAAGGATGGCTTGGAAATGCTTGAGTGCGCCGCCGACTGACTAGCATTGGTCCCTTTCGCAAGGCCATTCTCTCGCACGAAACCAGCCGCTAAGAGGCCACCCGACGGGCAACATGCTCTGTTACTGGTACCTCGCACGCTTACAGACAGACAGACAGACCCAACCGAAGACATCACATCTTCTGAACCACACACCAGACCCCAGTCGTCGGACTCTCTCATCCAAAGACTATCTCGGCGTGTTGACCTCACTCCAATCATCCGCCCCCCCTCACCCCCGATCCTCAATCTACGCTCTCGGGCCCATTCAGCCAGCGCTTCCAAAAGTTTGCTCTCAACCATCCTTGACCCCCAATCGTCTAACCATGCTCGGATCCTCTTGCCGTTTTATTTAACCTTTGTGGCTTTTCCCAAGCCGCCCTGCCCTCCCTGACCTGGACCTACCTTGTCGATCACGGTAGCTACACTGCCCAAGTACCCCCCTTTTTCTCTAAAAGTAGGCAACAATACTAGCCTTGCAAGCCACCACGATAGCTCCCGATATATTTGGCGTGTCTTTCTCCCGCTGCTTGTTTTCCCATCGGCCTCTCCGAAAACGGTTGAATCCCTCGACTCTAACCTTTGTCGACGTTGCCCTTATGCATACAAAGCCACCACTACTGCCACACTTACGTTGCAAAGTTATATCTCCTCCCCGCTGCGAGTTTCGCTTCACCTTTACTTCTTCCAAGATTATACCAAGTCTCAGCATTCCAACCTCCGCAGACCCAGTACACCAATCGGGGACAATCCTTAGCTACCTAGGTGTAATCTCGGCATGTTCTTCCGATAAGAACATCTTAACTACCTTGACGACTGCGCCCATCAACACTTCGACGCCAAACGCGCTCGTCTGTTTTCTCCCATTGACTCGAAAGTGTGTCAACACACCTTGAGCATCACCGGCGTTGACAATGTCCACACCCAGTAGCCCTGGCTTGGATGCTGTACGTGATCGCTTCCGTATTTTTTGGTCCCGAGACACCAATACGGCAATGGCTCGATACAGAGACTCCTCGGAAGAAACAGATACCGCCAGTGACGTGGACCCCGAAGTGCCGCCAACTCCAGCCGAAAGCTACACTTCCGAGGACGGGTTACTGCCTCCCGCTTATATGATTCCGAAGCCATGGACAAAAAAGCGTTCCTTGTTCATGTGCGGGGCTGTTTGGTTGTCCATGCTGTAGGTCCCTCAACTAAACCAAGATTGGGTAGACATGGGCGTTTCGTTTAACTGATCCCTGAACAGATTGATATTCGTTCTCTTGAACTTACTTCTGTTCGTGGCCCGCGAAGTTTGGGACGCCGCGTCCGACGAGTTCGAAGAAGCGAGCGTCGTCGAACCCATCCCTTGTCACTCTCACAACGACTACTGGAGGAAACGGCCGATCTACGACGCTCTCCAAGTAGGCTGCATTGGCATCGAGGCTGATGTGTGGCTATACGGCACCGAGTTGTATGTTGGCCACAACAAGTGGTCCCTTCGCGAGAAGAAGACATTTACCAATCTTTACGTCGATCCCCTCGTTCGTCTACTGGAGGAACGTAATGTGGACCTTGAAAACTCCACCCAACAGTCGCCTCGAGGTGTTTACGAGGCAAGCCCGGAACAGACAATGGTACTTCTTGTGGACCTGAAAACAGGTGGACCTGAAACCTGGCCACAAGTAGTGCGCCAGCTGGAGCCCTTACGCGAGCGAGGATGGCTTAGTAAGGTCGTCGATGGCAAGGTTCACTACGGACCCATTACCGTCGTCGGTACTGGCAACACCCCTTTCGACCTGATCGCCGAGGATCCGATTTATAGAGATACCTTCTTCGATGCGCCTCTTCTCAAACTCGACGGCCATAACTTTAACCCCACCAACTCATACTATACCAGTGTTTCGTTCAAGAAGGCGATTGGTACTGTATGGTTTGGGGACCTGTCGGAAGCCCAGATGACGAAGCTGAAAGCCCAGGTCAAAGAAGCTCACTCTCGCGGCTTGAAGGTTCGATACTGGGATCTTCCCGCGTGGCCTATCAGCATCAGAAACCATATTTGGGGTGTTCTCATCAGGGAAGGCGTCGACATCTTGAACGTGGATGATCTCAAGGGTGCCAAGAAAGAGTGGGATCTTCGGGGATGGCCAAGACTCACGACCAGCTTGACAGTACCTGCCTGATGGACCCTCGCCTAAAAATACAACATATCGTCCTCGCTTGGGTAGCCGGCACCGACACAAAGGATTTATCCTCTATCAAGGCTTATCTTCCGGGCCGGAACCAGTACTGCTCGTTAGGGCCTCCTCATATAAAAGTTGGGTCTGGGGGTGACAGCTTGCTCCTGCACAAAACCCTGTTCCGGACGCTCGATGCACGCCATGTGTATGAGTGAACGGTTAGCGTATCGGCACACAATTAGCAGTCGTCTGCATAGAGAGTGTCGCAGGGCACAGCCGTCCAATGGTGCCACGCTGCCGAGACACTGGCTACGAATTAGAACAACGATGAGCCAATTTACGACTTCTATTGACAGACTGGTTGTACGGTCATCAAAAAGGTTGCCGTGTCATACAAAAATCTCCATTGTCGCTCAGAGGCGGAGAAAACCAGTTATCAAACAAGTCTTGGTGCTTAAGGGAGGCAGATGGCATCAGAGCCCAACATGGGAGATGCCACCAAGTGTGTGTAGATTACCTAGAGCACAGTATCTACTGGCAGTAGAAACGGCGCGAGCTCCGAAAAGGGAGCCGGGCCAGGCCAGCAGCCCCGGTTCTGCCGGACTCTACCGGGTCCGGCCCCGGCCTAGCTTCGGATGTGTGTACCAACCGGGCCGCTTCAGCTTAGGCGAGCGTGTCCGAGGTCCGCCGTAATAGATAATGAGTCTTGAAGCAAATTAGTCATTGACTTTTGATCGAGATCTGCGAGTGATTGGCGGCACACCAATGTTTGTGGGCGAAGCCGAAACGCCGTGTTTTCTCCGGCGGGGCGGCATCGGCCTCGGTAACGATGAGCGAGAGACACATATCAGACTGCTGTTAGCTCACAACCCCGCATTACCCGTGGGCAAACTGGGTAAATGACGTCCGGAAGGCGATGTGTCCGCACGACTCGGTAAGTTGAGTCTTTGTAATATAATGAGACGTCATACTTGGATATCGCTCATATCATTCGCATAGTCGAGGTTATATCCGAAGCCGTATACTATATGTTGCCTTTGTTTCTTCGATACAGTTGAGACGAACCTCCACCTCTCCCGAACTCGTAATTTGCCAAAACCAAAACCAATCTCAAGACCTCATTCAACAGTACATTTTGCACAACTGCATCCCAGGTCGCATCTCAAGCCGCAATGTCTGGAAAGCTTGCAAGCCTCGACGTAAGCGACGCGATCAACACACTGGCTGATTGCCTCTGTGCACCGATGAGAGCGATCACCGGCTAACCTTGCTCCCAGTCCTCAATGGCTGATCGCCTTCCCTCCCACTCGCAGGTCCTTTTTGACGCCAAGGCGCAGAGTGGTCACACATTCGAGGCTATCGCCAAGCACCTGGGCCGTAGCGAGGTTGCCACGGCGGGCATCTTCTATGGCCAGGTGCAGGCGTCAGACGAAGATGTCGAAAAACTCTCCGACCTTCTCGGCGTCGACGCCGCGTCCCTGAAGCCAAAGCTAACTGCCTTCCCCGACCGTGGTCGTGCGGGGCCCATGCCACCTGTTGAGCCGCTCATCTACCGTTTGTATGAGATTGTGCAGAATTACGGGTACGCCTATAAGGCTGTCATGAACGAGAAGTTTGGAGACGGCATCATGAGTGCCATCTGCTTCAATACAAATGTCGAGAAGGAGACTGACGAGGCGGGGAACCCATGGGTTGTCATCACCCTCAAGGGCAAATGGTACGTATGTTGTGTTGCCCCACATTGGGGCTTCCGCTTGCTTCCGGTCCTTTGAGGAGATTTGTACTGACTCTGGATAAAGGCTTCCCTTCACCCGCTTTTAAAGCAAGGGATGTGTAAGGGTACCCATCTCTACATAGCTGTCGGTTCACTAGGGTTAAGAGCAGGCTTTGTCACCTTCGCTTGCCGGTTGAAGCCGGTCGGATTGGTAGCGCGGAGTTTGTGGTTGAAATTGATGTAGACAAGAATTGAATCCTAGCCATTCAGACCCATGCTGTGTTTGTTGACCCAGTTCATTGTCTAGACTTCAGACACAAAAGGCAATGCTTGTTGGCAAAAGCTTGAAAACAAGACATGGCATCTAACACTGGGATGTCATTACCATGTCAATTGTATTTTTGCCCTTATTGCTTTGGATTGACTCTCTCCTTTCGGAGTCTTGCGAAGACACTTGAGGCTATTGTCCTCACAATATTGCTAACATCAGAGGCAGAGGTTAAGTCTCCCCTATGGATTTCCCGAACCAGTACCTGACAACAAACCGACTGTGTCTCCGTGCAGATAGTCTAGAAAACTGGGTTGCTTGGGGGCCCGAGGCCTCAACTTGGACAACACAGACGTCTTGAATTGATGGACACAGATTGATGTCCAACAGCTGAACAATCTGCATCCGATACCTAGTCAAAGAGCCCGTTTCCCCTCCAGAGCCCCTGCCGCCTGCGTCTCCGTGCTGTAACCAAGAGACAGTGATTCAGATAGCATAGCTGATCTTCTCATAGAGAATGGCTCCTCCTACCGACCTTAAGCAAGGGCTCTTTGAGCTAAAGACTAGCAGTATTGGCTGAGAAGGTGTTAGATTCATTTTGCATACAATGCGGTAGAACACAGTTTGCTGTGCACAAGGAAGATGCATGGGGCACCCGTGATTCGACCTAGAAAGATAAAAGGGGTCATATGCCCCCCGAAACCAAGCATCATCAAACACAATACTCCGTCTGAAAGAGAACCTTCCTCTGCGAGCAAAACGTACCAGAAAACCATCGATCCCAGCCACCAAAATGGACCCCGCGCCGAAATCTTGCAACATCACGACGAAGTCCAAGTCAGGCGCCGAGGAGCCTACCGTTCCAATGCAAACAAATGCCAACCCCGGCTACTTCGGCGGAGCCTCCTCGCATGGTTGTGTGATATTGTAATGCACGAAGAAAGCTGGGGCACGCTCTGGTTGGTTCGCAACCCTTTTACTTCACGATGATTCGAGTCCAAGAAGTAAGTAGTGGATAAATGCGGGAAAAAATCAACAACGCTGTGTCTTCCACTCTAATGGCCTCACACATAGCCAATTCCCTTCAGCATGGCCAAATAATCACAATCGACACCATTGACCCAACCCCCCTGTCGAGCAAGAGAGGCAACAGCTCAAAACTCACGACTACATCTCCTTGAAATTCTGGATGCGAAGAGAAGGAGAGGGGGAGAAAAGGTATTCGCCTTCACTAGCGAAGTGTTGGGGGTAGAGAAGGTATACAAGACAGCCTTGCTGGGTCTGTTGGTCTGGGAGGAACGGCCTGAGCAGGCTCACCATGCTGCTTAGCTAGCGAGGCATTCACACAATAGTAGACTTGCACAAAGCCAACAAACCGAGTTTCGTGACTTTCCAATCCAATTGTATGCCATCCTGCAAGACCAATGTAGCAACAAGTTCGAAATTGGCCCAGATCGTCTAGTTAGTTAAGGTACCATTAAGGTTCTTCTGATGCAGCAATGGCAGCTGAATTCTACAAAACTTATCAGCAAAAATACATACAACACCAGGTATTCGCTGGTCGTCACCGACCCAACTACTAATCCGGCCCTCACTGGCTTATCTATGGGAGAGCGGACGGGATCCCGAGTTCTCCAGTGGGTATGGTCGTATGTGCCTGAGAACCCATTGTTGGAGATTATATTCATCTAGACATTGTGGATCGGCACCTCTAATTGCCTGTCCACACCGGTTATTTCCTCTCTCACAGAGCATTGAGTGAGATCTTATTTGGCTCCAAGACCAATCTGTAGAATTCTGTCAGTCCTTGGGAACCAGCGTTGTGCAGTGGGAGATGAAAAATCGTCTGTAGATGTTACTAGCCAGTTCGGGGGTCGTCGGTAAGTGTCCAATTAAACCGTATCAAACCCTAG
This sequence comes from Colletotrichum destructivum, assembly GCF_034447905.1. Lineage (NCBI taxonomy): Eukaryota > Fungi > Ascomycota > Sordariomycetes > Glomerellales > Glomerellaceae > Colletotrichum > Colletotrichum destructivum. Next base: position 3,076,324 of record NC_085898.1, on the reverse strand, counting down.
TGCAATCCAGACGACCGCCCAGGCCCATCTGGAGGCTGACCGCCCATCTTGAGTGGGTCACTCAAGCGGCAGAATTATTTTCAATCGACATTTTTTCCTGGGACGCTCCCCACCTTGCATCAGCCCGTCAAGGAAACGGTCAAGTCTTTGAACCAGCACACTTTTCCGCGACCAACCCAACGCCAGTGACCTTCCCCCCCCCCAGTTCTACTCGAACCACTCAAGATACAGGGAAAAGATGGTTACCAAATCCAAGCTCAAGCTGGCATTGGCGGCTGAGAAGGGTATCGACCTCCGCAAAGTCAAGGAACAGAGAAAGATCAAATCGAAGCATCGCGAAACCGCCAAGGAGAAGGAGAAGAAGGCCAAAGTCAAGGGCGCCGATATAGAAGCCGAAGAGATGGACGATGATGAGGACGACGATGCCTCCGTAATTTCCGTCGAGGGTGAGATTACATTGAACGCCGAGTTCGAGGATGCCGACTCGGACGAAGAGGATGAAGATGAGGAGGAAGACGACAAGGTATGTCTGCCGATTGACGAAATCACAAAAAGGTGACTTCTGACCGACGCCTAACTTCGGCAGCTTGACATCGAAGCATTGGACGACACAGACAGCGACTCCGATTCCGAGGTTGAGATGGAAGAGAAGATTGAGCGTCCGGCCAAGAAGACCAAGACTACCAAGAAGACGCCGACAGAAGTCGAGGAGAAGGACGACGACTCGGAAGACGACGAAGAAGAAGACCCTGAGGCGGATGACGTGCCGCTCTCGGACCTCGACGCTGACGAGGGGGATCTTGAGGACGTCGTCCCGCATACCAAGCTCACCATCAATAACAAGACGGCCCTCGTCACCTCTTTGAACCGCATCCGCATCGATACCTCGCCCGCCGTGCGCTTCGCGACGCACCAGTCAGTCATTTCATCCAAGCCGACGGCCGACGCCGTTCCCGACGTCCAGGACGACCTCCAGCGCGAGCTCGCGCTGCTGTCGCAGTCGCTGGAGGCGGCGCGCAAGGGGCGTTCCCTCCTCATCCAGGAGAAAGTGCCCTTCTCGCGCCCCAATGACTACTTTGCCGAGATGATCAAGGACGACGGCCAGATGCAAAAGGTCAAGGCCAAGCTCATTGACGAAGCCAGCTCCAAAAAGGCCGCCGCCGAGGCGAGGAAGCTCCGCGACCTCAAGAAGTTTGGCAAGCAGGTACAGGTCGCCAAGCTTCAGGAGCGCCAAAAGGCCAAGAAGGACACACTGGACAAGATCAAGACGCTCAAGAGGAGTAAGTGGCCATGTCTCCCTTTGCATCTCCCCGACAAGCACACTGTTGACTGACTACCCGTTTAGAACGCCAAGAAGGCTCTTCCAACCTCGACACGCACGAGGCTGACCTGTTCGACGTTGGCGTCGACAACGAGATCAAGAGCCATACCAACTCGTCCGGCAAGCGCGACGGAAAGCGCGACGGTGGCCGCTCCGGCAGTGGTGTCAACACCAAGCGGGCCAAGAAGAACGACAAGTACGGCTTCGGCGGCAAGAAGCGCCACGCAAAGTCGGGCGATGCTGTTAGCTCAGGCGATCTCAGTGCCTTTAACCCCAAGCGTATGAAGGGCGGCGTGGGCAAGAAGCCCCAGCAGCGGCCCGGTAAGAACAGGAGAAAGTCCATGTCGAATAAATAAGGAACCTATGTAAAACGAACGATTGCCAGTGGTGCGAGAGCGGGTGTGGCAGATTAGGGAGCCAGGGGCTAGAAAGAGAGAGGGAGGGGAAAAAAAGGACGAAAAGGGGCAAAAGAGTTGAGGAGCAAATACCCCTCGGGCTGAGTAACTGCCAAACGAAACCAGTCGCTTGCTTTCTGTTGACTGGAGATATCTAATCGAACCTTCACACACTTACTCTCTGGAGTTGTTGCCGTTGTTGTCCAATTCCATGTTGGATCCTGCATGGTGACCCGAACGAAACCAAATTCGTCCCAACACTTGCCTGAAGTGATGGCATGTAACAGACTTTTGCGCAAGCGCGCCCGCAGGACCTTGTCGAGTTTTAAGTTTAGCCCCGGCAGCTCTGAATCATTTTCATGTCGCAAGAAAACATGGCACACTACGTCATGAGCGCTTGTCTGGGCGCTTCCCAATGCTACATCCCCTTTATGGGTCTATTAAGCACTACAAAAGGCTCTTCTTGGCATTTTGGAAGAGTATATAAATAAATTCTGACATTATAGCTGGTAAAACCTCATAACAATACGTACATCATCCTCCGCTTGCTGCTTGAATACGCGCTCCTCAAGCGCTCTTCTATGCCCTCTCCCTTCGGGGCATGCTATTCGGATCACGGGGGTGGGGGTTTGCTAAAATGACTATGGCAGTCCCCCCGCGTCCATGAGCCTAGGCAAGCGGGTAGTCCATCCTTAATCAAAAGTTGCCGCCTTTATCCATAATTTCCATGCCTGGTGTTGCGTAGTCCGCCAATCTGCTTTTCAAAGACCAGGAAGGCTGTGCATCCAAGACATAGGACGAGTCGGAGAAAGAATGTCTTCCGTAGGGCGCCGGCTGTCGGCTTCGAGAGAACGTGCGCTGCGTTGGCAAGATATGACCGAAGTGAGCAGGTATCGACAGACCGAGGCTCACATCTTGTCTTGCTTCGGAGAATGTACATAGTAAAAGGCATCCATGGTGTCGCGTGCCCGACTTCGACGATTGTCATGTGAAACGTGCGAAGAGAAGAGGGTGGAGAAGAAACTGATGATATATCGTCCTGGAAGAAAGAGAAGTCGTGCCATCACCATAAATAGCAAGCACCCAATGCCGAACCTTGAATATGCTGCTGAAAGACCAGTGGTATCGAGAGAAACGCCATGCATTTCAAAAAAACGCTGTGCTGTGCAATGCAGTGCCACTCTTGGGGGGAGGGGGCGTAGAATCCGTATTATAAACATTACGCCGGAAGGAGGCGTGTTCCGGGTACAATCGAACATGCCAATGCACCGTGTGTTTTCTCATTGGGTTGCGGCGACACACCAGTGTCGGTGGAAAGCCCACGCGCTCTTTTGGCATTCTTTGCTGCAGTACTTAGTGCGGCGGCAACGGCGGCATTTGGCAAATTGACGGGTGAACTCTTCCCATTTGCCGCACTGATAGTAGGCGCATTGTCGGATACCTCCACGGGTATCGTCTTTTCGGCACAAGTTTCTCATGACGACGCCAGCCCAGTACTGCATATCCGTACTGTGGTGTCGGACTGTGAACTTTTCCACGAGAGGGAATATGTTGAAGTCGTCGGGAAGCAAGTACTCGTCCTCTAATTCTTCTTCTTCGACATCTGTGGCGGCGTTCTCACCGTCCAAAAAATGAAGTTCCTTGCCGATCTTGAGCCGGGGAACCAGGTGACTCTTCTGAAAGTAAGATCGCAGGCCGCAGTACTTGGAGACGTACGCAAGCAACTGGAGAGACATCAGAACGTCCTCTTCACGAGGCATAGCAGCAAGCATCTGGGCGTTGGGAACGAACTGCCGATCGAGCAGATATCGGGGAACGCTGGCGTTGGGGATGGCTGGCTGAGGTGGAGTAACCATGGTGGGACGGTTTGGCGAAAGACCGATGGGCGGCACAGGAGCGGGAGTCGTGGCGGCATTGTTGCTCGTCTCAACGGGGCCGCGGTGCGTTATGTTGAAGGTTCCGGTATCCTGAGTCTCTGACACGGTAGGAGTATTCAGATCCATAGTGGTGGAGCCAGCAATCATGCTATCACCTTCCTCCATGGTAATATCTTGAATGTTGACAGAGGCTTCATTACCAGTTCCCGACATCTCCGCATCTGGAGATTCGTCAGAGGGCGCATCGTCGCCAACCAAATCGTCCGAGTCGACTGTGGAGTTCTGGTGTCGGATGGAAGGACGGCGCCGGGATCGGCTAGTTGGTGCGAGCCCAGAGGTGGGTCTAACGGTGGGAGAACGCAACTGGGGCGGCGGCAAGGGGGTTGTGGGAGAGGACGGCTGCGAGGTCAAGTTCGCGTTGCCAAAATTCATCATCGACGCAAGGCGATCAACATCGCGGACAGGCCGAACGAAGCCCTCCATGGATTCCGCAGGAGGCACAGCTGGTGCGAGCGGCTGGACCGTCTGACGAGGCGGAGATGGCACAGCATGACGGGCCTCGGTAGCACGGTAGTGGTGGTGGTGGTGATGATGGTGATGTCGGTGAGCTGGGAGGGCAGGTCGCTCAGTCGAGGACGCGGACGGGTACTGGGGTGGCGTGGGTGTGAACTCAGTAGTCTGCTGGTCGACTGCAGAGCTGGACGACGAGGACCCGGCATAGGTTGCGGAAACGTCGATGGATGGAGGGGGTGCCTGGCGGCGAGAGGCTCTCTGGTCGACCTCAACGCGGCTGGATCTGTTGGTGAAGGAAGGAGCCTTGTGAACACTGCGGTGCTCATGGCTCCTGTGACGGTGGTGATGATCCTTGCTCTTGTCGTCGGATTTATCTCTGCACTTCTCCGTAACCTTGATATAGTTGTCGAGAATGGTAGCGATAACGGGGACCATGTCAGCCTCGACGACGCGGGTGCGAACATTTTCGGTGCCCCTAACACCAATGTTGACGACGCACTGGAAGGCCAAGTTCCACTTCCACATATCCATCATGTCCTTGCTGCGGCCGCGTTTCAGAATGCACACCAAGCGCTCGATGCCGCCATCGACGGTAAGGATGTCACGGATGCGAGCGGATGAGGTGGTGAGGTAGGCGAGATGGTTGAGAGAGTTAATGAGAGGAAGAGTGGATGTACAGTCGAGAGCTCGTCTATCGTAAAGGGCGGTCGTAATGCCGACCGACGCCTTGTTGACGTTGGGGATGCTGAAGTTGACTTCTCTCATCTTGGAAGGCGATCGATGTGAGGTTCGGTCTAGTTGTGGTTCGAGTCGAATGGGGCCAGGCAGTGCAGCCGAGGGAAGGTACGAGAGTAATGAATCCCTTCCAGCTTGTGTGGCCCCTTTGACGGGGTTGACAGGGTGTGCTTATTGTATTGGTCTCGATGAACTCGAGAGATGCACGACAATGTGCCAGAGAGGAAAAAGAAGGGAGTGAGAGTTGGCCTTGGGTCGAGGTTGCTCGAGTGTGGCGATAATAGGTTGTGTGTATATGTGTGTATGTTTGAAAGATGGGTTGGCTTGGATCGGATCGTGTGTGAGCGAACTCGTCTCGATTCGATACTAGTTTCGTACAGCACGAGGGGTTGGTTGCGTAGTCGAGGACGTTGTGAAGCACTGTAATTTTCTTTCGTCGCGGTCGTGGGAGGAAACGAAACGCTCTTGTCGGGTTGATGGAGAAAGTGGAAGCGGGAGGAGATGGCTGTAGGTGTTGTGTAGGAAGAAAAAGTGCAGAAGGGGGTGATGAAGAGTGTGTGGATGGAGGAGTAGACACTAAGGTAGAAAGACGGTCGAGAGCGGCGGGTGATTTGATGGTATGGTCTTGTACTCTGTAGTGTTTCAGGACCGACACCCGGAAGCGTGACTCGGAGGAGTGCGGTGAACTGGCCCAGTGGGCAGCGAGCGCCAAGGTCTGATCCGAGAGACAACTGGAAGACAAGGCGGCCGAAATGTACGCAAGCGAATGCTGGCATGCAATGACAGCGTCAAGACGAGTGCAGACGGACGCTTGACGCACAGATTAGAAGACAATCAGGATAGACGAGCAAGAAAGAGAGAGGGGAGGAGAAAAATGACGAGGAGGTTGGGAAGGGGGGAAAGAGGAGGAGAGGCAGAAGCAGACGATGAAGATGGATGCACCAGGTCTGCACGTACTAAGGTACTGTGCGCACGCGAGAATTTGTGCAGTGGTCGCCGCCAGCCCAGCAGAACCAGCCAGCGGTGCATCTCGGTTGACCTACCTGCCTAGGGGGGCGGGTGTTGAGTACCTACCTACCTGGGTAAAGTAGGTAGGTAGGCAAATATTACAGGGCTTGGGCGCAACCCACACAGGACAGCACAGCGCATCTGGATGCGCAGGATGTTGAGAGGAAGTAACGGAAGGATTAGTGCATCACAGCGGGCTGGATCACTACCTCTTGGGGGCCTTCGAAGGGGCCGCTACGCCTCGTAGTGTAGCCAGGACCCAGAGGCCATCAACGGCCGCTGGCTAATAATCTTGCTTTCCTCTTATCCCCCCCTTGGGGATCAATAGCAGACCGGTGTGAAAGATGAATGATGGACAGTAAATCTTGCTGAAGCGAACCGTGACTGCCGCTTAGGACTGGGCCCGACGAAGACAGCCCTATCGTCGTTAAATACATTTCATTCTTTGTATTTGCCCATCATGTCATTCTTCTCTTTTCCAGTGTTATTGTCAAAAAATTCTCCATGTCCTATACCACTGCAGCTTACCTACTTACCTACCTACCTGTTTACGGTCGACAATGCATCTGCATGTTGGTCATTTCGTCTCGGTCCTGTCGGGCAAAGCCCGATCATGTCAACAAGTCGACGCGGCATCACCTTAATTCACAGCAAGTACTGAGCAAGACATGCATTTACCAGTTGTGTTGCCGGAGTATGGCCCAAATTCAACCTCCGACAATCGCTGGAATCTTGGATTCTTCCTCTCGAATCCCTGAAGCATGCACTACTTCGCTCCAGAAGTATTTGCGGTGGAAGCAAGCGTTCAATGGTGGCCCTATCTTGCAGGCGAAAGGCATAGGGGAAGCCACCAGGTACCGACCACGCCGCTCAGCCAGCCCTCAATTTCGCACCCGCTACTCGGCCGCATTCAGTCCTGTCTTGCATTCTCGTTTTGGACTCTTGGCCTTTCCCGCCGGGACACACACTACAGCGATGGAGAAAGCGCGCTTTACTCCAGAATCGCATGTTCCGTCACAGTTAGCTGCGGTCCCCCTTCCCACTCCCCCTACAACCCTTCACCGTCTTTTGACCCTCTCTTTTCCAGGTGCCTGGGACACGCCGCCGCCGCCGCCGCCGCCGCCGCCACTGCGGCGCCCCCCTTCTTCAGGCACCCTGCCTTTGCCCGCTTGATTTGCACACATTCTCTTTGTCCCCTTGAAACGACTCGGGATCCCTTGTTAATGTCACCTTTGAGGGCCACGACTCCAGCGTCAGCAAGCCATTTGCGGCGGCTTCTAGCGCCCATCATCGTCCATGCCGTGTCCTGTCCTCTGATGTCGTCGCTTCGAGACAAATGCTGCGCTCTCGATAAGTTGGACATTCCAGGGAGGTAGGCACCTGTTCCTCTCCAGATACGCGTGGTATTTGTCTGTATTCGTACCAAGTCTCCACCGAAGCGGCGACGTATGGATCGCACAGAATTTCTGCCTGCGTAACTTCGCGAGCTGTCTGTGCCAATTGCGACGCATTGCAAGAATTGTTGCCCGCATTGAGAGGCTGGACAGAGGAAAGATCAAGACACGACCACACCAGCGCAATCCAAAACAGCTGATGGGATTCATGGAACACTCATGGAAGATCCAGAAGCATAGGGAACCAAGTGGCAAACCCAGCAAGATGCGAGATTGGCGGTTGGCCTTGGGAAAAGCGAGCTTGCACGCAACTGCATGAATCACAGTGTATTGCGTGCGTCGTCAAGAGATCCCGTGCCCTTGCTGAGACCAAGTTGGCCCATCGCTATTACTACGTAGAAGGCTTGTGGCACCTCAAGGCAGGGCAGGCCAATAACGCTTGCAATCAACGAGGTTACCCACCCAGCAGGCAGCCTTGCCTACGTCAGGTTGCCTCTCGCTGATGCTGTGTAAAGACACGGCGTCCCACCAAGGTATTGACACGTTCGACCTACCTAGGTTCGTTGTGCAACACGGTGGTCCGACTGCAATTTGCGCCTCATTGGCGGGATGCAAGGATATTCCCGTCTTCAAAACCTCGGACGGGACTCTCACCCTATCACCCTATTCCTTCTTTCTTATTTTCCCTCGCCTTCTTCCCCCAGATCGCATGTTTGCCATTATCTGCTTTGGAAAGGGACCATCAGTCGAACAATGTCATCTGCATATCTTCATCCCTTTCGTCGGCAGTTGCTCCCTCTTTTTTTTTCCCGTGGCCGTGGCGTTTGCAGAGTCGAACTGGAATGCTTCAGTGGAAGCCGGTTGAACTGGGGCGCCGATGTCTTTCTTTAGCAATCGTCAGCAACCGGCGCTTGTCCCGGATCCAACGGCCTTGTTTGCGCATTCCTCGAGGCGCCGTCTTCGTAATGGGCCGCCAGCTGTGTCTGTCTAGGTGCGGAGCCTCGCTGCATGCTGCCACTGACAATGTCGTTGCTCCCATGCGGCGTGCACGCCTGAGGGAGCTGTGAGGATTCTGTGTGAGTGTCGGACCTCACCACACGGACACCTGCATACCATGTATCAATCTTCTTCATCTTCACCTTACATTTGTGCACAGGCACTCAGGCAGGGACAACCACAGGACCCACTCCGCTCAATTCCGTCTTTCAATTTCCTATCTGGGTACGTATCGCTTCACCGAATAGACCGCACCTTACAGAGTACCTACCCAGATATCTATTCCTGTTTGTCGATTGTTCATCAACCTCTTACAGACAACGTCGTCGAAAAATCTTCTGTGGCGGGAAGAATAAGAAGAAGAAAAGAGACAAAAAGACAATACCATGGTCTTCAACTGTTCGAGCATGTTCTCCACATCAGCCGTCTTGGTCACCTTTGATCACATCAGCCCTGGTCCCCTTGGCGGAACCTCTCCGAGCCATCTGCCAAGATTGGCTGGCCTCCCGGAACTAACAAGATGCATTGAACGTACGGATACAATGCAAGCGCAGCGCAACCGCCCGGTTAGCATGTGTATTGCAAGTCCAGTCGTACCATACGTATGTGGACAACGTCAATTCCTTCGACCTTGGGTTGCTCGCAGCCCGCCTGCCGCCCGCTGGCCTGCCCGCTGGCCTGCCCCCTCAACCCATGCAATCGAAGCATGTTAGGCGCTCTGCCGCTGCCGCTGCCGCTGGGTCCATGCATACGGAGCCCTTTGTCCTGTCTTGTTCTTTTACCTTTTTTGTTTTTGTCTCTCCTCGTACATCGTAGGCTCCTCCTACAAATGCCCGGGCGGCTAACGAGTCTACTGGGAGAAGCCTCAAACGCGACGAGGCGTTGTTTTGATCAAACCAACGCTTGCCGCCAAATCCAGTAAACCAACACACGTACCTACTACCCTGTTCGATTCGCGCAAAATGCGCAAGTCATCCGGGTATACAAATGGTGCACGTTGCGAAGACGCTTGCTAATAAAAGTGAGGTGACTGGCAATGGGGGCTGGGGCTCTGCTGATTGGCCGTGCGGGTCTTGTCCACTTTCACCCTTTTCCTTGCCGCCTCTGCCATCTCAATTTTCACAAGCGCTTAAAACGACATGCAGAGCCCGTTCGCCCCCTCCCACTTGGCCCTTCTGGCCTCCACTCAGTGGGCCTGGATCGGGTGTGCCGCCACCGGCGCCAAGATCCCATTCGCACCTCTCCAAATTTCTCAAGGGTCCGAGGGCCATGTCCGCTTCCCTTCTCCTGGGCCATCTCCCGGCTGCAGTTCCTGTGACTTCTCACGGAGTCAACCTCTTTTCTGTCCCCTCCAACTTTGGCCATCCAGGTGCATCGTGATACGTCTGACACTGGCGTACTAAGTATGTGGAGCCCCATCTCGCGGCCAGTCGTGGTGTGCCAACGTGCCAGCGCACCAGACCACTTGGTTGAGACCAGCTACTACTGTATTACTGTACTAGCTACTATGCATCATATCATGCACGCGGTCCGCTTACTTAGATGCTCCACATGCCGGCCGTCAAGCTCTAGCCGAGTATGTCTTGCTTTTCTTGCCGACCCAGCCTGGCCTCGAGAACATGCTGTGATCGCTGGCCGGCGGCTGCTGTGCCACCAACAAGGTTGTTTCAGATGACATGTCTCAAGATGGACTCATCTAGCCTCCGTACTTGTGTTCTCTTACGTCTTCGGCCTCTCGAAGGTGCTCTCTCTTGTTCCATGTGTTCAACCGAGTTGAACGCGGGCTGCGTACAATCGACTGGGCAACACGCTTCGTTTGTTGTCGGACACGCTTCCACACGTGCGCTGTCGGCCCAACCCTGGAAAGACAGTGAGCTCTGAGCTAGCTGTAGGTGGTGGCCCCAACTCAATCCAGCCTCAACATGCTCTTGAGGGCCCGTGTTGATGCATATGTCATAAGAGATCACGACACCAGCCTAGCTCTTTCTACGTATACCGGGGGGCTGTTCAACCCATCACTAAATTTTGCGTGCCCAAGCAGCCTCACAGTCAATTATCTCGAGAGAAAGGGGGGGATGAGGGGTTCTAACCAACCACATTCCCGCCGAGATCATTTGCGAATGATGCGGTCCGTGGGCCCGTCTTTCTTTGCGCAACGACCCAGCCCGACCCCCTTGATGATTACGCGCAGGCGATGGATCCCACCCTCATGGTCTTCCAAGCACAAGTGGACGTGTCGATGATCGTCCCCCGCCGTCTGAGCACAGTCCTGTCTGTCTAGTGTCATCGGAGCGGGGTCTCATGGCCATCACGGCGGGATCTCGACCCCTCAGGTTGTCGCCTGGCGGTCCATTGTTGGTACCGGGGCCTTACAGGCCTGTCTTTAGATCACTGGAGCAGGATCTCAAGAGATGGATGATGTCTACCTTAACAACTACCGCACTTGGGCACGACGATGGCTGATAGCCCACTAAGGGCGTTGAAGCCTCTGTTGTTGAACTCCCATGACGCTAGCTTTTCCCACAAGCCCGGTAAGCACAAGTGAGAAGAGGTGGGGGCTCCCCCCCCCCCCCCCCCCCCCCCAGGAGAAAATAAAAACCAAGCACGCTCGCTTGCTTTGAAGCTCCTTTATCCCATATGCCAAACGCCCAAACACTCGATCATAGCCGCGTCAGTCGTTGGGCCAAGTGTGACCGTTTCAGACATAACGAATTGCGCCCCCCCTCCTAAAGAAACAAAATAGTATATAAGAGCATCAAAAGAACACCCAAACGAACTATGAAAATAACAATTCCTCACTCCCCACTGATCTTAGCATGGCGGAAGTACTTCATGCCCACCCATGCCACGACAACCCACACCCAGGCCATGATACAGGTGAGGATGATGAGAGCCGGGTAGTACCCCACGATGGGCAGCGTTGGGTCGTCCTCAAGCTCCGGGGGGGCGTATGGCGTCGTCCCAACGTCCCATGCCCAGCTCCAAATTCCCAGAACCGAGCCCATACCCACGACGAAGACGATCCAAGTTACGATCAGAACGACCCAGCCCCACCACTCCGTTTCCGAATAGTCCCATTCAGCGTCATTAGGCGGTAACGGGGTCGTAGAGAGCCCGCTGTACGAGAGCGGCGACTTGGCTTGCAGCAGAGACCGCCGTCTTGAGCGGTTCCCGAAGTATGAATCAGACCCCGACGACAGAGATAAGTCTGGACGCAACGGTGACGGGATGTGGTTTGGTATGTGCAATACGTCGTCTTCGTCTGTCGTGGAGGTGTAGGATATCGTGGGGCTCGTGATGACTGATTCTGTATCGGTAGGTTGCGGCAGACTCGTCGACGTTGGTAGAGAGGATTCCGCGACACTCGATCTGCTGGCATACCCCTCCATCGAAGGCCGCGGTGTCAGGTCCGAGATGTTAAGCCCGAGCGGGTCATGCTCGGGAGTCGTGTGCGATCGGGCGAAGGCGCCGTCCATAACGCGGGAGACGGTGTGTGATGTGTCAATGGTGAGCTGCCTCGCTTCTTTGCGCTCCCTTTGCGCGCCCCTCCCCAGCAAGGCCACCTTTCTAAGAGAGCCCTTTCTCCGTCGCGACTTTTGCTGCTGTTGCTGCTGCTGCTGCGTAATGGTCGACATCGATGTCGGCGGGGAGCGCGATGCGTCTTCGTCGGCCTCGTGAGGTTGCTGCTGCTTCCCATCTGAGTGGGAGCGCATGAAGGGAAGCTTCGAGAGGAAATTTGCGCCGGACGAGGTGCGTCGGTGGGGAAACGGTGGTGGTAGTGGTTGCTGGCGATGGTAGACGAGATGATGCTCGTGCTGCGAGGCTGATTTCGGCGAGGCTGTGTTCGTCATATCCATTAAACCTTGGGCGGCACCGTCGCCGCCGTCAGCCGCGGCGGTGGTGGTGTGGTCCATTGCGTTGTTTGTGTGTGAACTGCGATAATCCCTTATCGCGGCGGCTTGGTCCCGTCGGAGGGTGGATTAAGACGGTAGGGATGGGTGGGGGAGGAGCCTTCAGTTCGGGTCAGAGACTTGGGACCGTGTTCGAGATGATGGCTGTGTTGGGCGTTTCTTCCCATTCGCCGCCCTGGACGATCCCACCGTGTGGAAGAAAAAGGTCAAGATACAGGAAGGTAGTAACACCCTGGGCTAGGACCTTGTTGAATTAATCGGGAAAGAGATGCAACTTAGATACCTATGTTCAGGCGACGGGGTCGACACTGAGAGGACTAACTGCAAAGAGGTAAAAGATGTTGGACCCTGCATTGTGACGTGGGCCGCCCAATGGTGATGAAAGTCAATGTCGCTTCCGCTACGGGGCGGTCGCTGCGGAAAGTGGGTGTTGGCGTGCCCCTGAGATCTGAGATGAACACAAACCTCTGTTTTATGGCTACACAAGGTATGCATTCGGTATAGGAGCATATCTCTGAACGTCACATGCAACTAAGCAAGACTCAATTTGTGGGGGAAGAAGGAACCTGGAGACATGTCTCCGTCCCTTCTTTGTTGGAACCTACGGATACTCCAAATTGAAATCCTAACCTAACTTTCCCGTCCTGGAGGCACTTGTCGATCGTTGATTGCACCTATCGTCTCATCTTATCCTTGTGTCTTTTTGCCTTCGTACGCAGACTCAGAGCAGCCAATTCTCTGGGCATCGCCTCTGGCGGCCTCGCGCGCACACACACACATACACATAAAATGAATGCCGGCTATTGTCGGGGATATCACCGCCGTTGATCTTGTCGCAGACATCGTTCCTGCTCTCACATTTCTTCCCTGCGAATGCCACAGGTTGCCGGGAAGAAGTAAAAAGAGGTTCCATGGATTCCAGCCCTGCTGCACCAGGCCTATCTTCTCCCTCCACCCCTCCGAGCCTAAGACGACCTGCTGCAACCCCCACCCCACCGAGCCCCCAAAGCGGTTACGGCAAAGGCGATAACGCATCGACTTCGACAACCCATGTCGTCGGTCCCCCTCCTCTGCTCGGATTCCCATCTATAAGCATTGACAACGACGACGAAGACGAGGACTACGGCCACGACTGTAGCACCTCCTACCCCCCTCGCGTAGCATCGATACCTTCAGGCAGCCCTGGACTTCTCGCTCCCGCCAACCTGAAACTTGGCTTGCTTCGACCAGACACAGCGACACCAGCCATGGCCGAAGACGACCCTCCCTCAGCTGGGGGCTCGACCGTCCCGGGCCCGTTCAACTTCCAGACGCAGGTCATCTCAACCTCGCCTGTAAAGTCGGTACGTGTAGAGACAACGTCGTGGATTGATGATGCGCGCTTCCTCAAGCTCCACCACCCGGCAATTGACCGCTAACAATGGCGCCTCGCAGAACATAGGTCAGCGTCGTGGCCACCGCTACAAGCACAGTTCCATTTCGACCCAGCACCAGATCTTCCAGGAGCCCCCTCAACGACCGCCGCCCGTCCTCCCCGCCTCTCTCCCTGTGCCCACGGTTCGAGAAGCATGGAAAAGCATGTCCCGCGACCAGCGCGTCAGACTTTACTGGAGCCTGTGTCATTTGGCCGTCGCGTCGTGGCTCTTCTTCATCTCGGAGGGCTCCCTCGCCATGATGGCGTTATCCCACCTCGTCTTTTTCGATGCTGGTAGTGCCGCTGTCTGTGTCGCTGTCGATGTGCTTGGCAATTTCGAAGTCTGGCGCCGCAGCAGTGTCCGGCATCCCTTTGGCCTCGAGAGAGCCGAGGTTCTCGCTGGGTTTGCCATGTCCATCTTCCTCCTCTTCGGCGGTTTTGATCTCGTGTCACATAATCTCAAGCACTGGTTGGAGACCAAGGGTGGACATGAGCCGCATCATGAACATGCTCACGAACGCGTTTCCGCGGGCGAGGTGGACTGGGCTGCCTTTGCCGCCATCACCAGCACAGCCATCTCGGCATACGGCCTCAAGAACCACGCGCGTATCGCTAGAATCATGCGTGTATCATGGTTGGCCAAACTGCCCACCCACTTCTCCAACATTTTCCACTTCTTGACCGTTTTCTTTTCGAGTCTACTGCTCCTACTGCCGCTTCTCTCCATCAAGAGCTATATCTGGCTCGATCGTACGCTCTGCGCAGCGATCGCTGCTTCCATGTTCCTCTTTGGCGCCAAACTGGCCATGGCTCAGGCTATGATGTTGCTCATGTCGTACGGCGGCATTGGAGGCAATGAAGGCGTGTCTTCTGTGATGCGGGATATCGAGGCCGAGCCGGGCGTCGCACGAATTGAGGATGCGCAGTTCTGGCAGGTGCACTACGGCCTGTGCATGGCCAATCTCAAAATCTGCGTAGCCAAAGGTTGTGATGAGGGGGCTATCAGCAAGTTGCGCAGCCGGATATGTACCCTGATCCAGAACAGACTCGGTGAGGGCTATGGTCGTGGTACGAGCCTCAGATGGGAGGTCACCTTACAAACGAGCGTCGATGCGACTTTCTAAATGGGGATTGAGTATGGACGAATATCGGCAGTGTTTCTGGATCAGTCGGCCTATGGGCATTAGAGGCATTGTCTGGCTACCTAGTTACGAATGTGATTAGGGTTCAAAAAAAAAAAAAAAAAGAGAGACGAGGAGCGACAAAAGTCTATTTTCTACCCAAGAGGTTGAGTCGAGGAAGGTATCCTTCTTTCTTATACACCACTTGTACAAAAAGAAAAGAAGCAGAAGACAAACTTTTTTGTAGAACAAGGCCTGCTCAGTGCCTTCCACACAACGGGGACCAACCATGGTTAATAACCGGAATGTCTATCTTCCAACACCGTAACTCCTTTTAAACCCATATCATAACGCGTTACATGTCTCCAAGGCAGAGGGAGAGAGGAGGGGGGAGGCACCCTGGAAGACTTCCACAGTATGGAATACCGCCATCTGCCACCCTTTCAAAAAAGCCCCCAGCGTCCACGCTGCTTGTCGTCCTTGACAGATCTGCTGTTGGCCCCCTTCAATCGTTCCCGCTCGCGGCCCTCGAGCTGTCTCAGGCTCTCCATCTTCTCGAGAACTAACTCGAGCAGCTCTTTGCGGCGGATGACTTCCAGGTGTCTTCTAATCTTGGGATCTTCCTTGGCGAACCTCTCAATATCTTCGTCGGAGAGATGTCTTCCGAGGCGGAGGTCAAGCTCACGCGGGAAGTTGTAGTAAAACTCCGAAAGAAGCTCAACATTCAGAAATAGCACAGCCGTCGAAGCAAGCTTTGTGGCCGCAGCATCAAGGAAGACCTCGGGGCAGTAGTACTTGTTCTTAAGGTTAGCGCATTGCTTCGACTTGACCGCCATCAGGCGCATCTTGATGATGTCGGCGCGGTCTCGGAGGAAGACAGCCTCGCGTCCTAGCAACCATTAGCGAGCATCATTCAAAGTAGGGACCGTTTCTATCTTACCTCTCTTGAGAAGCGAGGCGCTGAAGCCTCCAGCACCGCTTCGGCTTTCTCCCTCGACGACAACCTCTCCCTTGCGAGCACGGTCAACAAAGTTCATTACTTCCCTCAACTTCCTCCGGCCGCCAACGGTATCTTCGATGCCTCGAAGGGCACCTTCGCAGTCTTGGAGCTCCTTCTTCAGGACTTCAGCTGAGTGATCGCGACCTTGCGTCCATTCCCTCTCGTCAATGTCGATATCGAACTTGTAAGGCTTGATGCAGTTCTCAACCTGATCGCTCGTGCTATAGAATCTCTCGTTCAGAATCGTTGATGCGGCTTCGTTGATGGCTTCCCGTGCGAATGGGTGACTGCTGAAGGTGGAGTGCTTAACCAACGTGTCGATGTGTGCCTGGATAGCTGAAGCAACGACCGTCGTAGCCAGTCTACCAACACCAAGCTTCGTCAACGAAGAAGTTGAGGCGTCGAGCTGGCGGTGCCAGTACATAGAGTTGGGGTCGGCCTTTGGAAGGTCCGCCAGGCTGTCTGGTTCTGGCCTGGCAGGAGACAAGTCTTGAATGGGCTTGTTCCAGTATCTCGCAGCCAACAGGTCGAGAACCTTCTGGTCCAGCTCTTGCTTGAGAAGCTGATGCATTTGAGGGCGCCCAAATTCCTCGGTGAACTGCTTAAAAGAGTGTTTGAACCCATCGAGGCTTTCCGCCAAGTAAGATTCGGCAGACAGGGGGCGGTCATTGTACTGAACTTTGAACTCATAAGTCGCCTCCTCGAGCTCTTGTCTGATGGCGTCGCTAGTGGTAGCCAAGCTGGCAGACATTGTTTGTTCGAGAACGGTCATAAGTTTCTTGCGCAGGTTGATCGTCCCTACGTTGACCCCTGCTCCTTCGCCAAACTCAAGTGGATGTGCCGAGAAGAAGGTATTCTCGTTCTTTGCAATGGCAGACATAACGCTCCCAGACCGCTTGAACAGTCCACCTGGTTGTGGGACCTTGGATACAACTCCAACGTAGCCAAGCCTAAGAGGGTATTGCTTGTCGCTAAGTATGGCGGCACCACGAGGAGCATCAACCAAGTCCATTTTAGTCACCACTCCAATGGTTCGTTCGCCTCTTGGATCCACGCGACGGCTGGCGCGCAGGGCGGTTGAGTTTGCCAGGTCCACATCAGCGGCGGAAATAGCCAGAATGACGTTGGGAGGTTGAATATACTTGTCGCAAAGCTCGGAGATCTTCTGCTTCAGCTCAAGCGGCTGACCTTGTCCTACCACCTGGATGTACCCGGGAAGATCGATCAGTGACAGATCCGGGACGTTGGGCGAGTAGATGGTGAGGTGGATAGGATCGTCTGATACACATTGTGTATCCGGAACGGCCATATTGAGCTCAGTCAGTGTTCTCTGAACAGACGAAAAGTCGGTGATGCGTCGGAGGCCCAAGTCGGGAAACTCGCCATACTCGGCATCCGACTCAGGAGTATTGACCAGGGTCAACTCTATCGGCCGGCGAGTTACCATGTTGGTTCCCTTAGGCAAGAACTCGTGTCCCACGAGTGCCTCGAGAACAGAGCTCTTTCCTGATGACTGAGATCCAATGACGACAATCGAAGGGAGCGTCAAAGTGCTCGACTGGCCAACTTGCTGGAGCATGCTCCGGATCTCGATCATCTTCTTGGTCAGGACCATCATTTGGTCATCGTTGGCCATCTCGTCGGGCTCTCGCGGGTCGTCTTCCGAAGACTGCTCGTAGCCATATGCTGCAGCCGAAGCTCCCGCTACGACCGCCGCGCCCGCTCTGCTCTGCTTAGGCTGCTCCCCTCCAGGCCCCCCCTCCCCGCCTCCGCCGGTCCCAATATCCTCATGGATACGCAAGACCTTTTGGAGCCATTCGGGCGTCTCGATTTGTTCTTTCGTGTTTTCCCATCCACGCACAGTTTGATCCACTATGCCCTTTGCGCCTCCAAAGAAGCTAGATGCAGTCTCGGAAACACCTTCTGCCGTTTTCGTGACCATGTCCCAAGCGTTGTTGGTGATCTCTGTAGATGATGCAGTCAGTTACTAGCTTTCGGACACTGGGGAGGGACAAACATACGGTTAGCCTGGTATTGAATCCAAGCGAGCGTTCCTACAGCTAGACCGCCAAACATGGCAGGTATTCTGGCAAACTTGACCACCAGCTTGGGCAAAAAACGGGCAAAAGATGCATTCCGCACAATAACGGCATTGTGGAAGGCATTACCGGGAAACCACATGCGACGTTGGGTAGCCCGAACAGCTGCATCGGCTCGCTGAAGCCCGCCCGCGGGGAATCGATGAAAGTGTCGTACGGCTTGAATTGGGGCGCGTCGCGTAAAGGGCGAAAGCCCAGCAGCTAGGAGACGTCCGCTCATGCTGCCGGCGAAGCAGGGAGCGCGTTTGATTAGAGTCGTTGATGCTTCCTTTGCATGCGAGATGTGAAGGTAAGTGATGAGGCCTGGTGGTGTTAATTTAGCTCGTCAGATGTTGCTGTTGTTGTTGTGGTCTCCAGCGCTTCTGGTCCGCCGAGAAGACGTAGGCATCAGGAATCCGTTGGGATGGAAATGTCACGAACACGAGTGGCGTGGATGGGCCGAATACCTGAGCAGAGCGAACAAGCGGGTTGCTTGAAGAGCCCATTTGCAGTAGTGGGGACGACATTGACGTACCTACCTTCATCAAGAGGTACCTAGTTACCAGCACGCGTGACCTTAGCCTTGAGCGCTCCATGACCCTTCTCTCTATCTCGTTGACTAGTGGGTCCACGTATGTACTCTGTACTCCACACAGGCTCTGTCTTACCGCATAACTGGATATGCCTGTACTATCATATTTTGGCACGTGACATCTGATAGATGCTTATCGTCTTAGTTAATATCTATTCTGTCAAGCCCTCTCCCCCGTCCTCCCCAGGGACAAGTTGTTCAGTGCATCTCCTCCGATGGCGCTACACCACTACATTACCAGTTGCAGCCGACCTTTTGAGAGATTGTCCATGTCATCCCGGTAGCTACCCAGCTGCGTGTATCCATACCAATATCAAATGACTCACTGCATTTCTTTGCTTCCCCATCTTCGAGACCCAGAAACAACAAAGCCGCCTTGAACGACTCAGTTACTCAGAGCCCGGGTCGAAGGCGCAATCGCCTATTTCAATTTACTGTTCCTTTTTCCTGACAGCACAGACTATCAGCTGCCGCGCGCCCAGAATCAGCCCCCGTATCTTCCACCACCGAACGACAGTGTGTCAAACTGACCCTACTCGGTACTCCGAGTTCTATCAATCAATATCCTTATCAACTTGCGCCACCGCCCTGGGGTTTCTGATCGCGCCATAGCTCGCCAAACAGATAATATCTGGCCGACACCTTTCTCCAAGTCCTACTCGCGAATCCACCTTCCGTGGAATGCTTCTTCAACCCATCCCTCGCTGGTGTTATATAAATAGAGTCCCCCAGCATCGACCAAACTCGTGCCGCTCCCTCAGCAACCATCCCTTCGCTCCCAATCAGCTCCTGTTCGTCTAAGTCGCCGATCACAGCCCAGCCACAATGTGCAGGTTCCTGGTAGGTGCCACCATGCTGGATAAATCTAAACAGCCGCTGACTACCCAAGGTCTACCGGGGAAGTGACGATATTCTTCTCTCTAAGCTTATCCTTGACCCAACTCACTCCATACTGAAGCAATCATTTGATTCCCGGCTCAGATTGGTAAGTCGACCAAACCCGTTCCCCTCGATGTATGGCACGGTTTGCTGACCAACATTGGCTGGTTGAACAGGATACCCGGAGAGGCCAGAACAACGCCGATGGCTTCGGAATAGGGTTTTATACCGACCCCAAGCTGGGCCACGCCCCTTGTCTCTTTACCTCGACGATTCCCGCCTGGAACTGCACCAATCTCCAGCGCATTGCCTCCAAGACCGCATCACAACTCATCTTCGCCCATGTCCGGGCCACAACCGAGGGCTCGCTGAGTGAAGACAATTGCCACCCGTTCTGCCACGGCAGTCTGATGTGGATGCACAACGGGGGTCTAGGTGGTTGGAAATACATCAAAAGAAGACTTGGGGAGAGGTTGGCCGACAAGTGGTACTTGGGAGTTCAAGGAGGAACAGACAGTGAATGGGCGTTTGCCCTGTTCCTCGACACACTTGAACGAATGGGACTTGACCCCAGCTTACAGCCTGCCAATGGATTCGGTCCTACAGTGCTGAGAAAGGCTATGCTCAAGACCATCGCCACTATCAACGAATTGATTGACGGTATCCCGGAGAGTACCATCCAGTCGGAGAGTGTCGATACTCGAAGCTTGCTCAATTTCGCCGTTACGGACGGAAAGAGTGTGATTTGCACACGATACATCAGCAGCGCGACGGACGAAGCGGCAAGCCTGTACTACTCATCCGGAACTGAATGGGGAACGAGAACATCGGCTCTCAGCGATCGAAATTATCAGATGGAGCGCCAAGACAAGGGCGCCGATATTGTTCTGGTCGCGAGCGAGCCACTGACCTTTGAAAGAGGTACGTTTGAAAAGGCGCCAAGTGACACAAGCTCCGAGCACATGACACCTGGCTGACATTTGAACAGAGAACTGGGTGAATGTTCCCACAAACTCGATTTTGACAATCCACAACCAGACTGTCATGGTTCATCCGATCATTGACAAGTACTACGACCGAAGCCCGTACCACGCCAGATCAAGCGCGTTCGTTCAGACGAAGGGCCTGATGGCGAATGAGAAGATCTCATCGCTGCTTAGCCCGGCGACAACGTCCCTGCCAAGCCCCGACACTTCGAAGAAGAGTCTTGGTCCGACCATTCCTTTCGGCGTCTCTCGTAGCCACACACCGGACCCCGGCTTTACGGGCAAGTCGCGTTCACCCAGCCAGCTTCAGGAAGTAGCAACGCCGGCGGACTCAAAATCAATCATTACCATATCGAGTGCGCAAACCATCACACCACGGCCCCCGGTGCAGGGAAATATCAAGGTGAAACGGGCTGCGCCAGAGCAGGTGTCTCCCAACGTTGACAGTGACACCGAATCACTGCTTCCTGAGGACCAAAATCAGAACAGAACAGAATTCGGACATCCTAACAAGCTGTCAAGATACTTTCCTGAGTTGACCATGTCCTAGCAGGCGGGACAAATGGTTGAACCCCCGATATTCCCAGTGGCTCCGTAGGGAGTTGAGACCATTGACGTTTGGAGAGGACTCGAATCGCGAGTCTTTGGGCTGCGTTCGAGTCTGTCGACTGTACACTATGATAGCCGCCAAGGCATATTAGCGGGCGTTTCTGTAAAAAATAGAATGAAAGATAAAGCAGACAGAAAAGAGAACCAAGTGTTTGATATTGCACAGGTACTTGGGAACAGACACCAGCGATGCGTGATTCGAACTGTAAAATCACAAGGCCTTGCTTGGCGTGACGCTTTTCAACCGAACCGAACTTGGCTTGGGTTGTACGAAACTGGTAACCCAGAATGTTGTTCGTGGAATCTGATTTGACGGCACACTGCAGCTCGCCTATGCCTCTTTCCCCGACTAAATGGGGCATTCCGAAATTCTCTCCACATAGGTACCTGTCTAGACTAAATTTCGGTTTCCGCACACTCACGCATTCGTCTGTTGAACTCCCTAGGGGCTGGCAAGCGCTGCATACTCTGCTGGGCCAAAGTACCCAGGTACATAGATATGAAACCTGCTCGCTCGGGGTTCATACTTTGTGTGGTATACTCTTCTCCCTCGCTTTATTTTCGTTCCCTTACCAAAAGGAATGGAGCAAATCGTCTATGACGCTATTGCCTTGGATGGGGTTTGAAATTACCGGACCGAAAACTTGAACAGGAACGCCTGGTGCCCGACCGGTGAGTGTTGGCTTGGATGATTGTGTAGCTCTGTCTCTGGAGCGTTGTGGTATTGGGGGGAGGCTGATCGGAGTGGCAAACCCGCCATTGGAGGAGGGTGTTACTACTGAACAACGTATGCATGAAACAGAATCACTATTTATCTATCTGTGCATCTATCGAGGACAGAGCTTTTAAGTACCTACTCATCAGATGGCATTCTATTCCTATTCCTTTTCACCTGCTCTTGCACCACTTTCCAGCTTTTGTTTGCTCACCTGTCCTGTACAGACCGAAGTTGTAACCATGGGCCCTGCTCGCCAAATACATCTGTAGATAGGTAACTGCAAATGGCTTCCTCGAGATGTCAGTTCCTCGAGCTTCCCCTCGAGATCCGGCTCGACATCTACACCCACCTCCTCCTCCACCCTCCTCTCGAGAGACTCTGCCCGGCCCGGCCCCTGGTACGACTTTATCCAGCTATCCTCTCCGCCAGCCAACAAACTCACGCCGAGGGGACACCCATTCTCTACACCAAGAACATATTTCTGGCGCACGCGATGCTGCTCGCCTCCTTCCCGCGGTTGCGGTCCTGGTACCCACCCGTCCGAGAGCGCTCGGTGCTCCCGCGCATCCGCCGCTTCCACGTCCGCGTGCGGCTTGACTGCGACCCAACTTTCGACGCTGGCGCCGCGACGGCGGCCTTCAGCGGTGTTGACGAGCTCGTAGTTGAGGTATGGCAAGCCGTGTTCCAGGGGGCCGACCATGACGCGTTGCGGGTGTTCGAGGGCGTCCGCGGCGTCAGGGACGTCAAGATCTACGGGAGCACCAGGGGGTTTGAGGAGTATGTGCGCTGGCTTGAGGATGTGATGCGTTGTGATGCCGACGGCGGCGAGAGAACTGAAGCTGTCGAGAGGCGACGGCCGAGTCTCACTGTGAAATTCAATGCCTAGGTACTAATATTTGGGCTGGGTTTTGTGCCCATGGTGTCTCATTCCACAGACGCCGACCCTTTCATTCTTGATACTCTCGCATCACTCTAGCGAACAGATAAATAGGGGTAACCACTCGCCCGAATCATTAACTCAAGACGCAGTACCAGAGTTGAAACCAAGAAAGCATTCGTCGCCGTCACCGCTGACACTGCCGTGACACCGTAATAATACTGGCACTTACTCTGGTAATGGCGACATCACACCCCACCGTGACAACACCAACACCACCCCACTACGGTATCTCTTTCAATTAGGCGCCCCTCCAGTGGATCACAGGGCGCGCTGGAATGAGCTTGTCTGGGCAGACTGGACCCTGGTCTGTCCATCGCGGCAACCTTGCTACCGACCTCATGGTCCCAACCTACCGCTGCTTTTGGCGCATCTCAGGTCATCCGGCGTCGTTGCGCGAGGGTCTGATGACTTCGGCGTTGGTCGTGGCCGCGCCCGAATAACGCGGCAATGGCACTAACCCGTGTCTGGCCGCAGCTCCCTAAATATCCATCCCCCATGTCGCAATCCCTCGCGGGAGCTTCTCATTTGATGCATTTGCGACCTTCCTATCCTGCATCCTTCTTACACGCATCCATCCGCACACGAAACCCTTTCCCTATCCACACAACCCAAAAACCTTACAGGTTGGCTGGCTTAACAAAGGGTGCTCATGAGAGGGACAGAAACCAGCGGCGCAAAATAAAAATAAAACCCCGTCAGAACTTGGTAATCGACGCCCGAGCAACTTCACCCGACGAGCGCTTCATGAAATGACGACTGAACTCCTTCCTTTCCTGTCCGCCGTCTTCGGCTGGATCTACTTCCTCTGCTGGTCCGGCTCCTTCTACCCGCAGCCTTTCCTCAACTTCTACAGAAAAACCACGGCCGGCACGACCGTTGACTTTCCGTTGATCAATTGCCTGGGTAGGATAGGATCTCGTTCCCTTCGGAAACACCGTCGCAATTGCTGACGGGTCATGCGACCACAGGTTTCCTCGCCTACTTCGTCTCCAATGCCGCCTTCTACTACTCTCCTCTCGTCCGTTCGCAGTATGCTGCACGTAACCACGGCCTGACCCCGACCGTTGCCTTCAACGACATCACCTTCGCCGCCCATGCCCTCCTCCTCTCGTGCATAACCACCTCCCAATACATCCCCAAGCTCTGGGGCTTCGCGCCGGCACACGGGACGAAGCCGAGCCGCTTTATCTCGGGAATCGCTGCCGGTTGCGTCGTTGGCGTCATCGTCATTGGGTTCGTCGTCGCTGCTGCCCCGGGCGACGGCGACCCGCGCACGAGCTGGTGCGCCCTCGACGTCGTCTACGCCGTCTCCTACGTCAAGCTCGTCATCACCCTCATCAAGTATACCCCGCAGGTCATCACCAACTACCGCAACAAATCGACCAAGGGCTGGTCCATTTGGCAGATCCTCCTCGACTTCTCTGGCGGTCTGTTGTCTGTGGGCCAGCAGGCCATCGACTCGTACATGCAACGCGACTGGTCTGGAATCACGGGCAACCCGGTCAAGTTTGCGCTGGGCAACGTCTCCATGGTATACGATATCGTTTTCATGACGCAACACTACATTCTGTACCGCGGTTCTGACGGCAAGGCCGACGAAAGGGACTCGCTTCTCCGAGGGGACGACGAAGAACATCAGAGACTAGACTAGAGCAAATTTCGCTATGTAGTATTACTTATCTAGGAGGTAGTGTCCAAAGACTATAGAAGATCTCGCTGCCTTTCTGACATGCAACATGGCACTAGGCGTTTTGCTCAAAGCCAGCGGGAACAATGTAAGCTTGATTAATTTGTGCTTAATCACACCACTGGCGTCTTGTCTTCAAGCAACACTACAACTACTCCACAGATATTTACACATACAGACACAAATGCAAGAAGGGACGACTCGGTTTGAAACACGTCTTTGAAGAAACAAAGTCTAGGATCTCGACCTCTAAGAAGTAGTAGTACGCATACAATCTTACAGCGAACATATCTGAAAAGGGGAGACACGGCTATGCCAAATCATAGGTATCGCAACTACAGAGCGATAATTCCATCTCCCTTTCCAATGAGAAAGCGGACTGACAGGCGACAACGACAAGGCAGAAGACGCAAAACAAAACAAACAAAGAAGAAAAATGCCTCAAGATCCCTTGTATGCCTACCCCTGAACGCCGTCGGGGGAAAATATGCAGTTTCTCTTTCCATCTGCAGTTGCAAGGGCGTCCGCCACCCAACTTTTGCTTGATCCGCTCTAGAGTACTTTCCCCGCCTATCTTAAGGGTTCTTGTTTTATTGCTCTACAATTTTTGTATTCCCCGGCCGTATATGCGATTCTTTCGAATTGTTGACTTTGAACACTTGATCCAGATCCAGAGGGAGCCGAGTGGAAGCCCCCTCCGTGGTTGTCCCGATCGGGCTGTTCGATTTTACAAGTTCGAGCTGCTCATGACTTGCTGTTTCCGTTGGTCTGCATGAAGGCGGGCAGCTTCTTCCAACTTTCCTGGCTCGGAACCTTGACCTTGCCAAAATCCTCGTCAATGTCGAGGATGATCTTGAGAGCGTTGCGGCTGCGGGCAAAGGGGCTGGTGTCGAGCTTCTCCTTGAGGGTCGAGATTGCGTCGCCGACGCCCGTGTGGACCTTGGAGCTCTCGGGCTTGCCTGGGTAGGGAAGGACGTTCTGCAAGACCTCGTAGGCGGCGAGGGTGAAGCCGAACTGGGGAGAAGAGCGGAAGATTCGTGCGGGGCCGCCCTTGAAGAAGGCGCGGAAGCCTTCCTCCTTCCAGATTGTCTTGGCGGCGTGGCGGAGGCCGGTGTAGGTGGCCTCTCCCTTCCGGGCCTCGACCTGAAGACGGGTCTTGATGACATCGCAGGGCGTTGTGAGGTAGGCGGCAGGCATACCGGCAATGGCGCCAGCAGTCAACAGCTGGAGGACACCGAGCTTCTTTGTGGGAGATTCGCCAAAGACGTCTTTCTTCAGGTGGCTGTAGGTAGGGAAGTAGATGGCCGAGAAGGGCACGTCACGCAACAAGCAAGCAGAGGCACCCTTGTAGAGACCAACAAGACCCAAGTTGCGCACGATCCACATAGCTGACCTTCTGGGCGCTCCATCGACCGTCTTGGCCACCTCGCCTTGGACCTGGAGACGAATCTTGACGATTTCAAGAGGGTTGGTGAAGACCTGGGAGATGCAGCGCAGTATGAGCATTTTGTTCTTGTTCCTTCACAACAGGGGTGCGGTGCAAGGCGCAATTGTCAGATGAAAGGGGAGAAACTCACAACTTGGCAACCGCCAGCCGCACCACCAGCAAGAATTTCATGCCCGTACCAGATTTTGCCCTCCTTGTTGGTGAAGTGCCCACGCACAAGGTCGTTCACAGTCAGCTTGATTGCCTTCTCAGGGGCAACACCAATAAGCTGGGGTACGACACCCGAGTACAGGCCTCGAGGACCCTCGTTTCTCCACACCTTCTGGAAGCAGTCGATCGAATTCTTATACAACCTCTCTCCCGGCCTGGCGCTTCTCTGGTTCTGCAAGCGCGTCTTGACGAGGTCGATGGGATACACCATGAAGGCACCAAAGGCGCCTGCCATGCTGCCCAGACCAAAGTTGTACGCCGACTCGAGGATCGAGGTGAACAGAGCCTTAGACGCCGTGGCGCCCTTGCCCAGAGCTCGCGAGGCGACGTCGTCCGCATCGTAGACGGCGTTCCTCCACGACGGGTCGAGCACCTTGGCGAAGTCGCCCAGGCCAAGCCGGCCGGAAGGCTCGTCGAGGCTGGCAAAGTGGAAGAGGATATCGGCCTCCATGGGGGTGAAGAGAGAGAATCGGGTGATCTTGGCGGCCTGGTTGAGGAACTCAGTCCTGGTGATCTTGCCGTCGGGGCTCTTGGCGCAGGCGCGGCGCACGATAAGCTCGACCAGGTCAATCTCCTTAATCATGTTCTGGAACGCGCGCACATTAGCGTACGACACCTTGCTGCCGAGAGTGATGTTGCAGAGGGTCGACAGGTTCTCAAGCAGGTGGTCGGAGAGCTTGTGCTTGGAGGTCTCGCGGATGATGCGCTCGAAGTCCTCCGGGTCGATGAAGCCGTCGCCGTCCTTATCGAACAGCTGGAAGGCCTGGCGGATGCGCTCGCCCTGCAGGCCGCGCAGCATCTGGGAGAACTGGGGGTAGTCCATGTGATGGCGCTTCTTCTTGCTGCCAATGTAAAGCTCGGCCCACTCGCACTCCCAGTTGAAGGGGATGCTGTCGGAGCCCTTGTTGAGCTCGTAGAGCTTTCGGAAGTCCTCGTACTTGACGTTGCCGGTCCTGTCGACATCGAAGAGGCGGAAAGCAATCTCGTACTCGGCGTCGGGCTTCATCAACAGGTTCTCGAAGGCGGCCCACTCGGAGAGGGTGATCTTGCCGGTGTCTTTGCGGTCGGCGACGCCAAACAGGATGCCATACTGTTCCCGCTTGATCTTGTGCTACAGCGCGAGTTGGCAAGGGGTCAGCAAAAGCGGCCGTGTGAATCATCGGAGGGATACCGGAGCTAGCTCATTCTCCTTTGGGGTCGAAGGGCAGCGAGCGCCAAACATGACACACAGAGGAGAGAGAGCGAGAGAGAGAGAGAGAGAGAGAAAGGTATACGCGTGGAACATACAAAATCTTCATCCTCGGGCGCAACGGCTTTGGTGAACTCGTCGGGGCCCATGAAGAGCTCGCCTGTGGCTTCATCCTTGGTGGCATTGGCGATGAACCTCGCCTTGGTCTGCGCCGACAGCTGGACGGGTTCCTCGGCACCAAGGAGGCTCTCCTTGACGGCCTCCTTGACAGCCGCTGCTTTGCTCATGATGGGCGTGTGGTGGATTTCAGCTTCGTGGGAGGGAAAGCCAGAGGGCAATTGGGGCGCGGGCGCAACAGGGGGAATGGACTGGTAGCTCTCGTCTTCCTGGATCCCTTTGCAGAAAGAAGAGAAGGGGTGCTCGCTCGGTCAGGGTGAGGTGACTGTGGCCCTCGTGTGGGTTGTGGGTTGGGTGGGTGCTACCGCGCGACGGAGGTTGGTGCGGACGCGATAAGATTGTCCTCTAGCCGACGTGGGCCTGGGGGAGGGGGGTTATCAGTGGTCGACTAGTAATTACTGCTCTGCTTCCTCTTCTCTCCAGTCTCTTGGGACGTTCTTCTTACGATATGAAATGCAGGGGGTGGACAGGACGGGGCTGCTCATAGAAGACAAGAGGCTCAGCCAGAGGAGTAGAGGAGCAGGTTTGGGTCAGAATTGGGTCGTGGGAGACTTGATCTGGGGAAGTTCGTCACACACGAAGGAGAAGAAAAAGAAAAAAAGCTTCGTCACTGCAGCCGGTCAATGTGATTTTTGTCTTAGTCGCACGCGGCAAGCAAGAAAGCTGCAAAGAAAAATGATTCAGTAGGTCTCGGATTAGGGAAGAGACTAAGACGGAGACAGAGGGAGAGAGACCAGAGGCATATGCAGACAGGAGTACAGAGTATTCTGTGCAAAGAGAGTTAGGTTGGTAGGTACATGCAAGGGCTGCTTCTCTTTGCAGAGACAGTACCAGAAACAGTGGGATGGATGACCTGAGTCAATTCCAAGGACCTGGGTAAGCCCGTTTTTCGGAATCGCCAACCATCTGGCGTCAGAGTAAAATATTTTTTCTCTTCCCTCCTGGGGGTGGGGGGTTTTTTTTTTTGGCCTAGCCCCACGCGGGAACTGGGAACTTGTGCCGGATTATTGTTGGTCCAGGTAGGCAAACTCGGCCGACAATGGACGCGATTAGATATTCAATGGCAGATTGTGACCCGGCACTGGCTGGTGGTACCTAGCAAAAAGGCTCAACAGGTGCCACTGCCACATGCACATGCAGGCAGACACATGCGCAACCACATGCCGCCTCCTCCTGCAATGTCCTCGTGCATTTGCTCTCGACTCGAGGCGTTGACCGCCTCGGCCATGCCCGCGTCTTTGCCGCTGTCTGTGTGTCTGTTGTCAGTAGACATGTCACATGTAGCCCCAAACTCTGCCCATATTTCTTTTTCCCCTGCTAGCCGTCTGTGAGCCTTGCCAGCTGGTCAAGCGACTTAAAGTAAGTTGCACACTTGCTGCCTCAAGCAGCGGCAAACGGCCCCTCTCATTAGGGGCGCGCAGCTAGGTAGGTACCTATGCAACGCCGTAGCGAACTTGGGCGTTTGTACTGCGCTCCCCCTCTCACACCGGACGCGACCGGAGCAGTCAGTTGGTGCAAATGACGAGGCCCAGCTTGCTCCCCCGATCGTGCTCGATTCGTGCGCATAAACCTCGGACAAGTGGATCCCGGACCCGCTCCGAACTTGCCGATACGGCGACCATGAGTCCATCGGATTCGACCCTGACTGGGCATGCTGGGGGGGAGGGGGGAGTGCCATGGGGTAACGATTCTCCAGGGAAATATCCGTGTGGAAACCTACCAAGCGAGAAGTCTTGGCCTCCAAACCCCAGACTCCGAAGACTCCAAAGACTCCAAGAAGCAAGGAGAAAATACCCCGAAATTTCTCGGCGCAAGTCGACCGCCGCTACAGCATCTGTTCCCAGATTAATCCCTACATTCACTCGCCAATCCACATCCGCAGTTTTACCTGGATACATGCGCACCAACGAAGCAGGCGGTGCCTGGGCTTTCCCAATTCGGATTTCGAGACGTCGTCGGTATTCGTACCACTACGATTAGGCAGTGGGAAGAGACCTCGAGGCGGGGGGGCTTACAGACGACCCAATCGTACTTCGCACATACACACTACCCTACTCCGTACTCAATATCCCAAAGACCCCTGACTCCGACCACTGCCGTCCCCCTAATTGACTTCCTTGCCGATTCAGAAGGGCCGAGCAGCTTCAATGAATCCCACGCATTCACCGAATCCCACGCCGTCGCCCGCGTACCCGCTCAGGCGCACGCCGTCACCGTCCTGCAAATATGTCCTGTCTCGACCGTGTGTCGTTTTCCACCCAACTTTGCCGCCCTTGGTCATCTCGAGCAGACAGCCGTGCTTGTTATTGCCAGCTCCTGACACCGTTCCCGTCGCTAATATGTCGCCGATGTTGAGGTTGCACCCGTTGATCGTCTGCTGGGCCACGAGGTCTCGGAACGTCCAGTGCATCCAGCTGAGCTGAGCTTTGCAGACCGTCGTGGCCTCGCCGTCCGTCAACACCTCAGCCTTCAACTCAATATCGTAACTTGGTTTCTCCTTCTTGTCCTGCAGGTATGGCTGCGAGGGCACGTCTTTCACCGGCGGCTGTATCGCGAACGGTTCTAACGCATCAAGCGTGATCACTTGCACGAGAATTCCGATTAGCTGGCAATCAATGGAAGCGGGCAGAATTCCGGATCTGACTCACCCCAGGGGCTGATTGACGTGCCGAAGGACTTGCCGTTCATCGGGCCCAGCGGGTTCATTTCGAAGCCCTGGATATCGCGAGCTTGCCGCTGTTAGCCTTACAGCTGCTCCCCACAGGGGCGACACAAAGCTTACCACTCCAATCGTTTAAAAGGACGAGGCCAAATATGTGTTCGTCGGCATCTGATATGGCTACCCTATCGCCCAGCTGTGTCGGCTTGCCAATTATGCAGGCTACTTCGAGCTCATAGTCGAGCGCTCTTGATGGGCCGAAGGCAATCTGCTCTCCTTCTCGGTATTGACCATAAGGTCGAGTGATACTCGTTCCCGAGAGAACAATGGAAGAGGGCCGGCCACTGTAGCCGATGGGAAGATACGGGGCCGCCGGCGGCATGAACGCTTTGCCCATGACGGCCTCCGCCGCGTTCAGCAGATGTTCTTTCGAGCATGAAAAGTCGGTAAACCCATTAATCTTGACAGGCAAATGCAGCTGGGCCTCACCAATCGGTACGCCAAACTTTGACACCGTGGACTGGTTAGACAGGAGCCTTTGGGTGTTCTTCCGGAGGAGCTGGAGCTCGGCCTTCTCCACGGCTGCCAGGTCATTGAGGGTTGGCTGGCCCGGCGGTCAATGTCCCATTGCTGCTGACGAAAACGTAACGGGGTCTGCCTACCTGGGACAATGCGGCCTTAATCTGTTTGGAAACCCCGAGGTCCAAGTCAGCGAGGAAGATGACCGAGTTGCCAATTCTTGTAACCACACTTCGTGGACGCTCTGACGTGCTCGCAATTCCATAAGGGATGTTGGCAATGGAAAAGTGATTAGAGAAGCTCATGGCGGGCAACAATTTACGAAACGACGGGCTCACTGGAGGGGGGTAAGGTAATCCGGAATCCACAAGTGGTTTGTTTACATCTGGTTGTTGCAGTCTATATATTTTCTACACTTCCATGGGGAAGCTTCGAGGGAGCTCACTCGTTATTCCTCCCCTAGCTCTATGATCATCCACCCCCGCCCCCACCGGCAGCCGGGCCCGGCCCCTTTCGCAGCCCCGGATTCTCGCCCTTGCCCAACCACGTGTCTACCTACGTAGGCAGCTCGGAACGACTGCTCGGCAAATTTTATGCCACAAAGACGAAGGCGCGTTCCGAAGGAGATGGCACGGCCAAGTAAGGCTTGTCTGCCTCAACTCGGCGGGATTACAGGCAACGTCACATAATTCTCGAGACCCTGCCCAAAATGAATGTGGTTCAGTCCCGCGAACTTGGAAGCAGATCTTGAAAGTGGTGGTGGTCAGCACAGAGCAAACGTGGTTGTTGAACGAACGAGCAGACGGACGGACGGACGGACGACTTGCTCGGTCCGGTGAAGCTTACCTGTCGAGTTCGGATGAATGCTGGAAAATGCCACTGCCCTGAGTGTCGCCGCTGCTGACTTCGAAGACAAGCTTGCCGCCCTTGTCGACAACGACATTCGTCGGCCAGATCTCCACGTCCACGGCGTAGACCTCGCCAGCCTTGACTGGCTGGACGTCGCTAGAGAGATACTCTCTGTGCGGCAGCCAGGACTTGTGCCTGGGGTCCTCCTCGTGCACCCTGCGGTTGCTCACTCTCAGCCAGCCCTTGACGAGCGGCACGGGGTCGCCGGCTGTACCCGTGTAGTATATTTCCTGGCCCGCCGGGTCAAGGTGCCGCAGGGTTACAAACAGATCGATGTCGGTCTCATTGGCGGCGTCGTCAGGCGTGACGGAGACGTTGAGGTGGGCGGTAACGTGACCTGTAATCTCGGTTTCCTGCTCGAAGGGTGCTGTGGTGAAGGAGACGGCTTGCTGGTTCTCCAAGGAGCCCAGGGCTTTGTAAGAAACGGTCTTGGGGTCAGTGCTGGATCCAGCCGTCGTCACCGTCGTCGTCAGACCGAAGTCTGGCGTCAGGTAAAAGTTTGTGTACTTTGTGCGCGGGATTGGCCACGCCGTCTCTTCTCTCTTGGGGTACGCCCTCTCCTTTTCGGCATCGTTGAAGCCGACGTTGCCCTTTCGCAGCGTCAGTGTCACGGGAGGCACCTTGCCGGGCGTGCTCCAGCCAACGCGGTCTTCTCCCTTCAGGAAGGCGTCCAG
Source organism: Colletotrichum destructivum (assembly GCF_034447905.1). Lineage (NCBI taxonomy): Eukaryota > Fungi > Ascomycota > Sordariomycetes > Glomerellales > Glomerellaceae > Colletotrichum > Colletotrichum destructivum. Next base: position 3,044,366 of record NC_085898.1, on the reverse strand, counting down.
GAAGCTCTTTTGCAGCTCGACCTCCTCGGGATAGTAGAAGGGGAGGTCGTGGCGACCCGTGATGAAACGGAGGTATTTGAGCCTGGAGCCGGCTCCGAGATAGCCCTGCACGTTGCCACGGAGGTGAAGAAGAATGCCGCCCCAGTTGGCGACGCTCAGAAGGGGAACCTCGATGTCCGCCAAGCTGTACTCCTTGCTGGCATAGTAGTCGTCGTCGCGAAAGCGGTTGGCCTCGTTGTCCTGGGTCTGGTCTTTGCGGTTTGCGACGAGGACGTCATCCGGCAGGTCGCCTTCGATGGTGTCCTCTTGACCTCTGGCACCAGGTCCATCGGGCGGGAACTGCAGCTGGGATCTGCCTTTCCGGCCGTACTGGTTGACGAGGACTTGGCGGTTCCACCAGACGCCGATGAACTTGTTGGAGTAGATACCGCCGTGACGGCAGCGGTCGCGATAGTAGTCCGACATGCCCTCCCAGGGTATTATGGCGGCCAAGCCTTTGGGTCGCCGAGCGGCAACACGCCACTGGGAGCCTGGATCCAGCATAAGTCAGTCTGTCTAGGGTGTTTGTTGATCTTTTTTGACGTGGAAAGGGGGAGCAGACGCACCAGCATAGTACGAGATGCCCAAGAGGCCGACTTTGCCGCTGGACCACTCCTGGTCCGCCGCCCACTCGACAACGTCAAAGAAACACTCGCTCGTGCCGCGGCTCATGGTGTCGAGCAGGCCGGGGCTCTGGCCCAGGCCGCGCTCGTCGGCTCGGACGACGGCGTAGCCCTGCTTCGTCCAGAAGACGGGATCGGGCGTCTCCCAGGCCGAGTACTTGGACCGCTGGTCCGGGCTGACCTCGCTGAACGACTTTGGGAAGAACTTGGCATAGGGTATGTCCTTGCCGTAGGGCCCGTAGGTCACCAACACAGGGTGGCGGGCGGCCTTGTCGGCGGTGAGTGGGAGGTAGACGTTTGCGCGGATGGGGAGTGGCGAGTCTTTGAGGGGGATCGAGACATTCTTCATGAAGGTGAGGCCATTATCCGTGTCCTCGATGACCTCGAGGAGGTTTTTGATTGGGGGGGTCTTGACGGACATATTTGTCTTGGATCCTGTGTCTGACGTAGGTGGGAGGGTGTATCTCGTTCCAATGCAGTGAGGATGTGTTTGCCAGGCGGAAGTCTCTGGGTTTTATTGGTATATGGAATTCTCGAGGATTGAGCAAAAGTATGTTTTCTTCTTGGACGACGAGATGTTGGGGGCGGATGATGAAAGCGGCTGATGGATGATCGGACCCCCTCGACGGCGTTGTGTTCCGCACGGGCGGAAGGGTGGGGGAGGGGCTTACCCCGACGGACCCGGACCCGGCACCCCAATCCGACTGAGGTGAGCCATTCACAGCACCGGTATGTAATAGGTACCTGTGATCGCATATTGTTTTATGTGTTCTTGGTGCTTTGAGTCTGTGGCTTAAGCCACGGTCGCCATCTGAGAGGAGGGGCGGGTTGTCACGTCCTGCAACCCGCGGGCAGCCCAGTGCGTTTGGTTGGGCTTTCATCAGCAACACCGAACCAAGTGCCTATGTTATGTTTTGTTATTGTCGTCGGATAGGCTTGATTCTAACAACATGGTGTGTTACTACCTCCCGACTGGCAATGCTCAAGCTCACTATCTCTCTCGCGGCAACCCCCGCGGCCTTAGCCTCGCCAACCTGAGTAAGTAATCAAACAAACGAATCCGCGTACACATTGGCCCTTGGGCAAATCACTGTCGGCCCGTAGAGGCTAAGTAAATGTACACAGGGGGTGTTGTTCAGTACCGCCATCCGGATGCTGACCATCCATGAACCTCAACGCTCCAAGCATCAGATCTCGCCGCCAACTTTGAACCTAAAGTAGTCCCTATTCACTCTCCCGCCCGTCGACCTCCACAGCCAGTTGGTGACCTATTGAAGCGCGCGTCAGCAAATTCCTGTCTTGCGACCGTCGGTTGGGCGTCATTGCATGACCAACTCACTCCTTGAAGCCAGCACCCGTTCAACATGACGTAGACGAATGCCGATTCGATGCCGTTCGAACCCCACGGCCTGTCCGCAATATCCAAATTCCTGTTCGCGGGTCTGTATGGAGGCACCTGGCGGTGCTGGTCGTACCAGCCGGGTGGGTACTCGGCCGTTGGCGACGCCGCGTCTTCGTTGCCTCTGGCGAAGGCTTCCTCGACTCCTCCTGTGAGGCGGATCTGGTAGTCGTGGAGGTAGTCCCGTTGGATCGTCGACGTTACGGAGTTCTCTGTCACTGTAGCCGACATGTTGACCAGTTTTGATTGATGGTGTATTTTTGGTCGCGAAGGTGGAACAAGCAAGACCTGACGAGGCTGTGATATTCTCGAGAAAAGAGGGCGCGATTGGAAGGAAGCCCGTGGAAACCTGGGGATGGGGAGGTGACAAGGGCGAGAGACAATATGCCGACCGTCGACCCGTCGACCCCCAAGGGGCCCGCGTCCCCAGATCGACCACGGTATGCATCGGAAGCGCGGGGAGTGAGCCTCTTCCTCTTGCGTGAGTGCAACGTACAGTACAGAGTACAGATCCTGGCCGAGTGGCCGAGTTCAACCAAAGCAGCCAACCCCTGTTCCCCCACATTCCGCCCCCTACCCGGCGCCGCCTTCAGTAACTCAGACGAAGGGTTACTATCTACGGTCCATCGGGTCTCATCAAGAATCCAGTAAACGTTGGGCAGGACCGAGCTCATATCATCTAGATAGGTGTAGCTTCGCGTCGCACCGCACCACACTTCTCCATCCCCAGGTTCCCACTGCTTCCTTCCAACCGCCCTCCTTTTTGCCCAATCCGCATCTTATTCGCTCCTAAGTTTCGTGTCCTCCTCTCAATGAATTCTGCAATCGAGAAACTGCTCGACACAGTCGTCGATGGGCGCGCTGAGGTCATTCGCTTCCGCCAGGATAATCTCATCAGCCTCCACGACGCGCTGCGCAAGGAGTCGGCGGCCCTGATCGCGGCTCAGGAGAAGGATACCGGTGCCTCGAAGACGGAGATCGAGGCCGAACACTTCCTAGCGCTCGAAGCCATTCGGCACTTTTACGAGTCGCTCGACTTTGCTAAGGAGCTCGAGACGGAGTATCTCGTAGCTCACGGTAGGGACAATCCAGGCAGGAGAACTGGTGCTGGCCTGGTGGTTATCAGGCCGACCACTTACACCAGACTGTTCTCCATCCTGAGTCCTCTTGCTGCAGCCATCGCTGCTGGTTCTGTTGTGGCTCTCGAGGTATGCTTAATGGCGTGAGACGAGATGCTCCAGAGAAAGAAAAGGGCTGATGACCTCCAGCTCGAGAACACTCTTTTGCAACTGGACACCGTCCTTCGTGCCGTGCTCCCACGCGCCATCAACCAAAATGCCTTCTGCATCACCAAGGAGATCAAAGATGCATCCCTTCTCGAACAGGCTATTCTTGTAGACCAGACCAACACCTGCCCCCTCCCGGCAGCACGCGCACACAACCTCGTCTCGGCCAACGCCGCCCGCACCGTCGCCATCGTTGACCGCACGGCCGATGTCGAGGCCGCCGCCAAGGCCATCACGACGGCGCGCTTCGGCTTTGGCGGCCAGTCTCCCTATGCGCCGGACCTGGTCCTCGTCAACGAGTACGTCAAGAGGGACTTCTTCGAGGCGTGCTCCAAGCACGCTACGCTCACGTTCGCGCGTGAGGCCTCCACCAGGCGCGCCAGCGACACCTCGAGCGACAAGACGAGGAGTGCTGTGCAGGAGGCCGAGGATAGGAGGTTGGTTTCGAGCTTTGGTTCCAAGGACTTTAAGCTGGTTGATATCAAGGACAAGTGTGTTTGAGTTCCACCCCCCTTTCCCCTGGTCATGCACTTGTAGATGGGATGCTAACAGTGATAGGAACGCTTCTCTGCTGAACATCAAGATCAGCGGCCGCTTCTTGCCCATCGCAACGTCCTCGGGACTTGTGGATTCCATTTACACCCGGGAGTTCGAGTAAGTCGGATCCCACAACCAACGGTCAATATTCACTCCTGACATGACACAGAAATCCGCTACTGGCCGTTTACCTCTTCGCCAGCCCTGAGGCGGCGAAGTACCTCTCCCAACACCTGCCCGCACACATCTCCCTAATCAACCAGATCCCCTCCAACCTTCTCCTCGGGCCCGCGGCGCCGACCCAGCACGATTCGGCCTTTGAGTTCCGCTACAGCAAAGAAATGTTCTCCGTCCCCCGCCCGCAGTTTGTCGAGCGGCCCACCGGTGCGCTCGCGAAAGTCGAGCAGCTTCTCGCCGGCCCCAGCTCCGGTGGCGTCACCGCACACAGCCTTCACGCACTGGCCCTCACACCACTGCGGCCGACGAAACAACCCGGGAACAGCAGGTTGGGATTCTTCGAACAGGGGTTTGTGTTGGGTGCTAGTCTGATTATGAGCGTCGTGCTACCAAGCCTCGCCTACGGGACGTGGATCGGCGGACGGAGAGTGTTTGATTACGTGCTTAAGATCAGGGGTTGAGGCTTTCCTTCTTTGTCGGTAATTTTCAGTAGAGTGTATAATAGATTCAATGCCCATATCCTTTCATGTGTAGCAGCAGCAGCAGGCTTCGTGTCTGCATTTCAACGGGACTCCATAATGTGATGCAGACTTCCGATTGGCGGTTCCTTCGCAGGCAATGTTCCTGAAGTGCTACAGGTCTCCTACGCGGATGGGTTAACGGGCTTTTCGTCCGCCGCTGACACGAATCTCCTTACTACAGAAATTTTGAGTACGGCAGACCAATCCCAGCGCCAGCTTCTCAATGCAGCAATTATGGCGAGTTTTGCCGTTCTCGAAATCGTGTAGGCAAACTCCCCCGGCTCCGGCTCCGGCTCCGCTCGGAAAGTGGCGGGTGGATTATGGTTCCCCGTTCCGGCCCCGCCGGCTCCATTTTACCCCAGGTCGAAGCCCACCCCCGCTGATCGGCCCTTGGAACGACCCAGTGCCTGGCATGCTCGCCACCTCAGAGAACCCCCCCGTTTCGCCGATGGGGCCGTCTTCAGTTGTCTTGTGGCAATGTGTGCTGGCAGAGCTGTGGTCTCCGCCGGGCGTCCACTTACACCAGTATCCAACCTCATCTCCTTTGGTCCAGAGCATTCGGGAAGGGAAAGTTTTCCCCTTCTTTGAAATAGGTTTATCGAGGTAGATAGATAGATACTCAAGCTCAACTACAACGTTCGCTTAATCTTGAACCCAAATCCCCCCCCCTTTCTAACCACCGGACTTCACACATCACAACAATCGCACAATGGCGGTCGGAGGCAAAGATGAGGGTCCCATGAATCCGGTTTTCTTCTTTTCTCACGGTTCGACAATGATGCTCGGTGAGGAGAGCAACTCGGCCACCTACTGGAAGAAATGCGGCGATGAAGCTCTTGCCCAGGGGATCGAGCACATCGTCATGATGGTGAGTAACTCATCCTAACCCCCCCCCCCCAACAGAACACAAACAACGCACTCCTTTTCACCAGAAAATGTCGCTCACGCACACTTTCAACCAGGGTGCACACTGGGCTACAAACGCCCCGGGCGAGATTCTCATCTCTGCACATCCCAAGCCCGCCAAATCGCCCGTTGCCTACGTCAACCCTGAGAAATACCACCCTTACAAGCTCAATCCGGACCTCAGCTACATCCCGACGATCCAGGCACACCTCACCGCCGCCGGCATCACTTCTAAGACGGACCCGACCTTCGACTGGATCCACGACACCTACCTCATTCTCATCCGCATGTTCCCGGCCGGTTGCCCGCCCACCACGCTCATCTCCATGAACGACTTGTACGACCCGCACTTCCACGTTGCTGTCGGCGCCGCCCTTCGACCCCTGAGGGCCGCGAAGCACAAGACGCTCTTCATCGGCTCTGGCGGGGCGGTGCACAACCTCTACCGGAACAACTGGGCGCCCATGCTCCGCTACCGCGATAATTTCGCCCAGCCGAGCCCGCCGGAGCCGTGGGCGCTGGACTTTCGCCAGGAGGTCATCGATACCCTGTGCCCGGCCTACGAGGAGGACGTGCCCGTCGACATGGCCGTCTACGGCAAGCCCATCCGCGGTAAGAAGCCTTGCGGCGGACCGCTCCTCCGGCGAAAGGTGACGAGCCTGATGAAGCATCCAATGTATCGCGAGGCGCATGCGACTGACGATCATTTCATGGCCGCCATGTTCGTCGGCGGGCTGTGTGGAGGCAGAGGCGACGTGGACATGAAGGCCGAAATGGGCGCCGAGGACTGGGAACTGACCAATATGTGCAATTCGCAATTCTTCATCGGTACCTGGCCGGAGGCGAAATGACAGGATTGTCAGGCAGGCAGTAAGACCAGGAAGGAGGGAGAAGTCGAAAGGGGTTTTGTTGGTATCAGATGTAATGTAACATGCTATCCTATAGAGGCCCGGGGCCTCTCTTACGTTTTCATTTATTCCAATCCCCCTTGCGCCAACAAGCACTCACACCAGGTCTATCGTCTCAGTGAAAAAATGAAAGAACAAGTCGCACCTATGCTACGATAGGTCCATATTGTCCCACTGAAAGTCGTCGCCGGCCCCGAGCCCACTGAAGATGTCATCAGCTCCCAGGTCCAAGGAACCCCCGCCATTGTTCGACGAGCCCCCTAGGCCCAGATCGCCACCAACTCCGCCCAGACCAAGGTCAAGACTGACGTTATCCACAGACATGCCGTCGCCCTGTACAACGTTGGCGGTTGCAGCCGCCATGGCATCATCGAGTGAGCCTGCGCCAGGATCCAAGCTCAGCCCGAGGTCGCTCTGCAGCATTGTGTCTGCCTGTATGGCTTGAGCCTGGGAAACGGCCATCTGGGACTCCACCTTGCGGTATAGCCTAACGACAATTTCGGCCAGGTTCATGTCCGTCTTCTGCAACCTCTTACAGTCCTCGGCATCCGATTTCAAAACCTCACGCAACGTCAACTTCCTCTGGGTGGGGACAGGCACATTGCCTGAGTTATCGAGGAAGTTGACGGGATTCGACGGTGTATTGACAACGTCGGGCGCGCAGACTATTGCTGTCACTACATCGTAGATGATACTTCCGCTGCCCGTGTCTGTCTGCTGCCTGATGTCTTCGTAAAGGAGCTGCAGGAGTCGTTTTGCACCGAGGAGTTTCAGTGCCACAAGCATCTGTCGATGGGTGTATGCAGGAGGCATCCTGTCCATCGTTGGGTGGATGCTCCACTGCACCAACTGCTGTAGTGTTTGACGGATAGAGTTGGAAAACCCACCGAGAGACCAAGCGTCCAACTCGGTGTGGTCGGCTGCTCCTGTCCGCCGGGACAGGGGAATGCTGTCCTTGATTGCCTTCAAAAGGGGTTCGACTTCTTGACTCTTGGGGTCTGATCGTTGGTATGCCCTGAGCGAGTGTTCCAGCGGTTTGGCGACAATGTTCATGACAGAAGTGAGCATAGCTTGTGCCTCGTTGGATATAGAAGTAGGTGCCAAAACGGAGCTCAAGACCCTCACAATTGCCTTTTGACAGTCAGAACGCTCAACCCACAATGAGTTGGCAAGGTAGGCAATGGCCACAACAAGAGACGGCAGAAGAAAGGTGTCGACAAGATCTGTGGTCGAGTTAGCGTCAAAGTCACCTTGGAAAAATGTGCCCGTCTCACATTCAATGCCTCCCCTGAGGCTTTCCTCGGCCAAGTGACCGGTGCTAAAGGCGAGAACGATGTTCTGGAACAGAGTCGATACCAACAAGTAGAAATCTTGCGGCGGGCAAGAGGACATCAGCTCGTCGCCCAGTCCTCCTGCTTCAGAATCGAAAAGACCGTGTATCCATCCATTGAGATGTCCCTTTTCCTGGTCGGACAGTTCATCAAACGGGCGGCTTTGGTGTCCCTGGCCAAGTAGCCTTGCAACAAACGAGTCGGAGGACGTGACTCCCATGTCTGAAGCCGACAGGCCATAGCGATACGCGAAAGCCATGACCAGGAGCAGTATCGAACCGAACTCCTCGTACACAGGCTGGTACTCTCCTTGGTCCTCGTCATACTTCCAGCTGTCCAGAAGGTCGCACAGCGGATGAAGAATGGTCGCAGGCTTCTCAAACATCAACATGACGTCTAGAGACAGCGGTTTCTGAGCGAGCTGGCTGCATAGCAGCTTCAGAGACATCGTCTCCTTGTTCCTGCAGAGCTGTCCCAGTACCTACGAGTATGGTCAGCATCGGTCACAATCTACAGGCGGCAAGGACAACACGCACCTCGGTCAAGGCCTGACACACAGCGCCGGCATTCCCGTCCTTGTTGTCCAGCTCCCCAATGAGGGCCTGCATTCGCTCCGGGTCTGCCAGGCATTCGGCAACCAGGTTTTCCTTCAGGTACCTGCCACCAGCGGGAAGTGACTGATAGGGAGTCTCCCCGAGAAGAGTCTCAATGCTACTTTCTCGTACCAGCCCATGCAGGCAACATGCCCAACAGAACTCTTCCCTCACAGAATCCGTAAAGGGATTGTTGCTCCGCGTCTCATCGAACATTGAAGATAAAGTAGGGAACGTGGTTGTGTCGACGCGGCCAAGAGCTTCCGTGATGCAGTATTCGGCATTCACCGGGCCGTACATGTGCTTACTGAGACTTTCGATGAGGATGGGCAGTTTGTTCATTAGGAAAGAACGCAAAAGATGAGCAGCCTGGTGGCCTTCGTTGCGCGACGCAGCGTTGGCCAGCACGTCGAACGACGCGAGGATGAGGTCAACCGTCGTTGTTTGAACGTCACCCTGAAACCATCAGCAGCCACACCTTTAAGGAAGCAAATCATACGGCGTACCTGGTATCGGTTGTTCAAGTAGTTGAATATGGCGTGGTCATCGATCAATGGCCGCCCAACAAGCTGTCCCGCGTCTCGTCAGCATCTCCAGTATTCTTGACAGTGGCAGTGAGCTAACCGCAGCGTTGAGGTAAATGTATAGACCGGCTCTTGAGTTGACAATGGGTAACTCGGATATGACAAAGTTCTCCAGCGCCACAGTTGAGTCGAAGAGGTCTTCGATCTCGGCATTCGACTTGTTCTTCTGTTCGTCGACGGGCTCAAAACCTGCTAGTGTGCTTGTTCGGAACATATCGAGACGGGTCGCGATCGGACCAGCACTTTGCATGATGGTCGGTACAAAGTTTGCAAGGCTTTCGGACAGGGCCTTTCTGGTACCTTGTCAAGTCAGCTGGACATTCGCAAGCCGCATACAGTAAGGTACATGGGTGCGCCTACCTTGAGCCTCGGGTTTGCTCATCGCCTTGAGAACGACTTGGTTCTCGCACACCCCCAAAAGTAGAGCCACAAATGCAGCACGAGCCGATTCCATCTCCTCTCTCACTTGGCTGTTGTGGAGCTGGCCCATGACGTCGACCGTGAAGGCCGTCGCGGCATCCGTGAAGAGAGCAATCCACTTGGCCATGATGCTCGCTATCTCAAGACCGCTCCCTGTGTTCTGTATAGCCGTTCCCTGCGCCACAGACTTGGTAAGTCTGTAGAACATAACCTCTTCCGCCGCATACGAGCTCCCCCAGTGCAACATGTTTGGCCGTTGAACATCGCCATCGGCTGGTTGCGCAGTGTCTCGAGAGTGCGCTCGAGATGTCGAATATCGGAAGAGAGCTTTGAGGATCGAAGGCGTATCGATGTAATTCAGATTGGAGAGAACTTGAAGATAGCGCGGGACTCGAGGGTCGAGGCTCTCGTGGTTGTGAGGCTGCGGTCGGAGGAAGAGGTCGGCGACGGCGACGGGAGGCAATGGGTGTTTGGCCTGAAGAAATGGCACATAGGTCTCGAACTTGTCGGGGTCTAGGCGATGAGCGAGACTCTTGGCTATGAATTCGGACCATTGCTCGAGCGCAGCGCGCTGTACGCCTCGAATTACGCGACCGTCCATGGCGTTGACGGTCCGAAGGCGACAAGCTGGCGATATTTCAACGTTTTGGCGGGCGTTGCTGCTGTCGGTCAAGCTGCTGGGCGCATCAAGCCTGGCTAGTTGATGTAGCCTCCAAGCATACTCTCTGCGAATTCGTGTAGAGTACGAGTCCGTGGGACAGTTGTTTTGATCTTTTGTTGGGCTTTGATTATGTCGAATGGCTAGCCGAGCGCAATCACGACCAGCAGCCTTGCATTTGCATTTCCACTTGCCCGAGGTCGGTTATGTTGCTCTTTCCTAGGTAGCTTATCCACCATAGTGGAGGGAGGGGTGCAAGCCTGTTGCTAAGACATTTTAGGCCCCTAGCTTAGGTACCTAAGTAGGCATAGAGGTACCTAGGTGGTGTATCCATACTTACCTACCTTACCTGGGTAGTTAAGGTAGGCAAGGACCACGCCTGGTTTCCTTGGCCGCCTGGGCCTGCTAGAAGCATCGGAAGAAGTTCATCACCGCCCACACAACAACAGCTCTTAATTTCATGAAGCGAGCGTACTAACTATCACGATTTAGCTTGCCGTGCTGGTAGTCTCATACAGACCGAAATCTGACAAAAGAACGGCTCTCCACAATCAGTGGCCCAGCTTACGTCAAATGTCAAGAGGCGTCCATCACACGAACATAGGGCAAACGATACCGAACGGTCATGGGCGAAAGTCAGGACTGGATGGCTCGCTGCAAATTGCTTTAACTGTTCATTCAACTTGACATTGTCTTCCACGGATGGTGGAACATTGGCCGTGAACGCTGTAAAGCCGGATACCACTTGGTTCCAGCAGCAAAGTCATGTAAGCCTGTTCCATCTACAGAGTCGAGATGCACTAGCATCAATCAAACTCGTCTCCTGTACAGCCGTTGCATCCATGACATGGCATTGGGCGCTATGGCCAGTCTCCCGTGTGGTGTACAAGTCCGTCCGCCTCAATGGCCACATGCGGCACTGTCGACCAGCTAGACCCCGACCTGTAGCCCTGAAGCTGCAGGTCTGTCACCCGTGCCTGCTGAGTCTTGTCCTTCGGCCCGTACCAGCGTTCCTCTTTCTCCTCTTCCAGGCTGGAGCTTTGAAGCTACCAAAGGACCTGTCGTCTCCCAAGTGGGAATATCTTTCCATCATTTCCATCAAGCCATATTAGAGAACGCCGATTGCACGTGTTGTGTGAGTGTATGTGGGGGGGGGGGGTGTTGTGTGTCTGTCAGCACACCAAGATGTGCGATGCCTTGCTGACAGACTAGGGGATAAGGTGACAGTTTGGTGCTGTGGGTTGGGGGTAATGGGGGGGAAAGGGACTGCTTTGGGGTTTGATCCAAGGTCGGCGAATTGCTGGATCAGCGAAGAGCACGCCGGGCGTCGTTAACAGTTTGATCAAGGGCTTTTTTTTCTTCTTTTCTTTTACATGTCCATCGAGTCGCCGCCGTTGGCAAAGCTGAAGCCACCCTGCTGGGGAGCTGCGTTGGTGCCGAATCCAAAAGTGCCGTTGGGTCCGGTGCCCTGGGCCATGCCCTCGTCAGCATTCTCCTCCTCATCAGAAAAGTACTTCTCGATGATGTTGTAGGCCTTCATGTAAATCTCCTCGTTGGCGTTGGTCTGGCATTCGTGGATCTTCTCCATTCCACCACACTCCTCAATGAACAGGGCGTAGCGGTTAATGGAGTCGGGGCCCTCACCAGCGGCCTGCTTGTCCAGGTCGCCGACCTTGAGGATGTTCTCCAACCCGTCCAGAGCGACCTGGATGATCTTGTTGTCGGGGCAGGCCAGGAGATCGCACAAAGGCTTGATGCAGCCCTGGGAGACGAGGTAGCGGATTTGCTCAGGCTTCTGCAGACCGCCTGAAGTCGCGTTGCTAATGGCCCAGCACGCCTCCTTGCGGGTCTTCAGGTCGCCGTTAGAGAGAAGGTGAATGAGGGGCGGGATGATGTTGGCATCGATGACCGATTGGATCTGGGCCGAGTTACCGGCCGTGATGTTGGAAATCGTCCAGCAAGCTTCCTTGCGAATGCCATCCTTGTTGGAGCTGAGGAGCGACAGTAGGCAGGGCAAGGCACCACAGTTGATGATCACCTGGGTCTGGACATCGTCACCGGTAACAATGTTACCAACGGAACGGAGGGCAGGCGTCTGGACAGATGTGGAGGCGTGCATGAGGAGCTCAACCAAGCGGCGGGGAATACCAGCCTCGATAACAGCCTGGATCTTATCGTTGGATCCGTCGGAGAGGTAGGAGATGGCCCAGCAGGCGTCGATAAGCACCTCGTCATCCAGAGAGTAGACGAGCTTGGAAAGCACAGGGAGCGCGGGCGCAATCTACAAACTACGTTAGATTGTGGTGACGACCAAGTCAACAGAGGTGTTCTGGCTTACAGTGTTCCAGTCGGGCTGAGGGGTCTTGCCTCTGCAGAAATTGCTGAGGGTCCAGGTGGCGTTGCGTAGCATGCTGAGCTTTCGGCTGTCGCCGAGAAGGGCCAGGAGAGGCTTCAAGGCACCGCAGCTAAGAACATAGTCGCGGCAGTGAGGGCTGTCACCGGCGATGTTGCCCAAGGCCCACACGGCTTGTTCCCGCACGTCAGGCTCGGGGCTGGCCAGAAGCTCGACGAAAATAGGGACAGCACCAGCTTCGATGACAACCTGGGTTTGCGTGGCGGAGCCAGAAGCGATGTTGGTCAATGCCCAGGCAGCCTCGAACTGAACAAGCGTATGGGGGGATCGCAGGAACTCGACAAAACGACTGACGACTCCGGTCTTGATAACTTCCTCGATGGGAGGGTTGCGCTCCTTGGACAACAGCTTCCGGAATTTGGTGGTTGCTTGGATCTGAAGGTCGATCTGGTCCGAGAAGACACCCTGGACCATCTGAGGGAGGTCCTCGTTGAGCTAAGACTGATTAGCATTTGTTCTTGAGTTGTCTCGCAATTGTTACAAATGGGCAGAATCGGGACTACGCTGGTGGGCGGGTTTTCGTTGCGAGATGAAGCGCAATCGAGACCTCATGAGAGAGAGGGCTGAACCAACTCAAGCAAAAAAGGGAAGTGGGGCAGCAGCAAGGCGCCCCTAGCAACAGGAGGGGAAAACAAGACGAAGGGCGCAGCAGTGTTGGCGGGGTTCCAACAAAGGCGAGCTGGGTTCGGCATCGGCGCAAAAGTAAAGCAAACTCACCTGGGACTCAGTGGGAGCGGTATCATCGTCGCTGTCGGGAGCGGCTCCGAGGGAAGCACCAGGTCTGTTCTCGCCCGTGCCAATACCGCGGCGCTTGGCCAAGTTCTCCTCACGCTTCGCCTTGCGGATCTCGACCTGCTGCTCCTCTCTGCGGCGGCGGAGCTCCTCGGGCTTGAAGGTGCTCTTCGCCTTGAAGTTGGTGCGGCGATGCTCGGGAATGTAACGATCAGCCATGGTTGCTGTCGTGTCGGTTGATGTTGGTGCTAGACAGTGTTTTCTGGCCGTCCGTCAGGAGGAGGGGGAAAGGTAATGTTTTGGTGGTGGCCAAATTGGGAAGGCGTCAAGTGAAGAAGCGTCTCCGTCGAGAGAAGCTCCCTGAATCGTATTGCGCAGTAGAAAAAGGAAGGTAGAGTTGCGCGATGTCAACAAGAAAAATTCCTGATCCGGTTGTCAGATCGCTTGGGAGAAAAGTTGTTGCAGACGGAGGGGTGGGAAATTTATTGATGGGGGGAGACGAAGGAAAGGAAAGTCGGGGAATGAAGCGAGAGAGCGGGTCTTAGAAATGGAAAAGTGCAGGGCCCTTTCTTGAGCCCAATGGGGACCGATACGTACCGATGACTTGCGTCCTGCCTTGCCGTGTGGGCTACTGGGAGGTACAAGCTACGGTACTGTCCTCGGTAGGTGGTAAGTGTAGGTGCAGGTGGCTGCAAGCGAACTTTTCCTTCTTCTCGTTTTTGCTTCTTGGACTGCTATTGTCGGAAGAGAAGCGGGGAGGGGAGAGTATTAGTACCTAGTGAGTGACCTTTGTACGAGTTAGACATCTGACTTGGTTATCGGTCGGTATGTATCTCTCTCTCTCTCTTGCGCTCTATCTGTCTCTTATGTCTTTGTATTCTCATATTCACTAGTCGAGTCAAGAAGGGGTGGCTTCATGCAATAGTGAGTCAAGTACCCCCATAAGAGATTTTGCCCCATCCTGCTTGATTTAGCATAATTTTTGGAGGGATTATGTCATGAGCCGCTAGCAAGGTACTTCTCCCCACATCGGCTCTTTCCTTTGATGTTTGAAGTTTGCCCAGGCTTCCACGTCCTTGGTTTCACTGACCACATATCTTCTCCCTGACAGCGGCTGCCAGGTGTCAGTCTCGGAACTGGCAAACCCTCGCTGCAGCTTTAGTTTGTAGGACAAAGCACATGCTCCTTCCCGCAAAGAAGCGTCTCACACATGGAAGGGGCTGAGGGAGCTCAACGCGTCTCCGAACTTTACAGACGCGTCGACAACTGATGTCTTGAACGATCTAGCCAACGCCAATTCGCGTCCTTTGAACCTCTTTGAATCGACCTCAAATGGCGTTTGCCTGAAGCCCCTTTTTCCTTTTCGCGATTCCTAACGGCGTTGTCCATCTGTTGGTCCGGAGTCTCACCCGGGCCCATACCACAACTTACACGCCCGAATAAGTAAACCACCATGGCAGGGTCCGGTGTTGGAACAGCCATGGATCTTCCACAGGGCTATGCTAAAATAGTAGATATCCTTGACGAAAAAGTAACCGCGGGAGGTTTTCTCAACGTTATCGGCATTGTCGTGGACTTTCAAAAACCCATCCCCACCAAGGGTGGCGGTATGTTGCAGGGCCTCATGGCGGACCATGGATTAGCCTGACATGGGAGCTGACATTACCAGACTACAAGGCTAGAATACGACTCTTCGACATGTCGGTCTCGGGTGAGAACAGGGACATTGCATTGGACATTTTCAGACCCTCAAGCCAGATGTTCGAAGTCGGGGCAGGGGATATTATTGTCATCCACCAGGCGAAAGTGAGGCAGACCTTGACTTTTACCAACATGTCCATTTGACTGATACATGTAGCAGTGCCAAAGATATCGTAGCGATCCTCTGTCTCTCATTACAAACTACACCACGGCCATTCACGTGTACCCAGCAGCCAAAACCCCCCCCAGTCCTGCACAGCCAGCATCGAATCCCTTGATGCCCTCCAAGCAGGATTCAAGTCGCAAGCCCTCCCTGAAAGACGAGCAATACATTTCTTGGTTCTTCCACAATGTCGACAAGACCTACATCCCTGACATTGAACAGTTCAACATTCAGGCCACACGCTCCCTCAATGTCAAGGATAAGCTTTGCGAATTAAAGGATGTCAAAGACGGCACCTTTCATGACGTTATCGCGCAAGTTATCCAAGAACCGTATGACTATAACGACAAGATCCGACTCTATGTCTCAGACTACACTGAGAACTCAGGCTTTTTCAACTACAGAAGAGATGGTCAGGTCGACAACAACTCTAGAGACGGTGACCCCTATGGCTATACTTCCGGCAAAGCCGGTACACCAAAATGGATCGGTCCCTTCGGGAAGAGGACTCTTCAGATCACTTGCTGGGAGCCTCATGCAACTGTCATCAGGCAGCGCGTCAAGAACGGGTCTTGGGTTCATCTACTCAACATTCAATTCAAGTTTGGCACAAACGGCCGCAACCTCGAGGGTTACCTCCGCCAAGATCAGAATGCCTTTCCCAACAAGGTTTACGTCGACGTTCTGGATCTATCACAGGATTCCGAGCAAATCCACCCAAGCCTGAAAAACGCCATCAGAAGAAAGAGGGACTATGAAAAAGAGGAAAAGGCTCAACGCACAGAACTGCAATCAGCCCAGAAAACGAGCAAGAAGCGGCCAGCGGCGGACCAGCCAGAGGACAAACGCCTAAACGCAAAGCAGAGGCGCGCTATACAAAGGGCCCAAGCTGCGGAGAAGGCAACTCGTGGTGAAACCTCTGCAAAAACGTCTTCCGACCTCAACCAGCAGGTTGTTGCTGAATACCCCGAGCAGCCGGCAGTTCCTGTGTCTGTCATTCTGGAACCAGCAAAGTACGCGACCGCTCATCAAGGCGGCCCCCTTCTCCTCGACCTCCCCTTCACCTGTGCCAAATACCGCACCAACGTACGCGTAATCGACTTTTACCCACGCAGACTCCAGGACTTTGCCCGCGTCCGCAAGCAAACAGAATGCGATATCCTCTCGGACTACTCTGGCACGGATTCGGAGCCGGAGGAGGAAGCAGTCACAATCGACAGCTTCGTGGACGCCGGCGACCGAATCTGGCAATGGCGCTTCGCCCTCCGCCTCCAAGATGTCACGGCCGCGGCCAAAGACTCCAGCGGCCAGAAAGAAAACAGTTTCTGGGTCGTGGTGGACAATATGGATGCGCAGCTCCTGACAAGTCTCGACGCCTGCGACTTCCGTGTGAATCCCGACGAACTGACGCGGCTACGGGAGAAGATGTTTATCCTCTGGGGAGATCTCGAAGAGAAGAAGGCAAAGGAGCTGGAAAACACCAGCAAAAAGCAGAAGGCCAAGATGGCCAAAAAGACGGCGAGGGATCGGCCGCCGGACAGCTCCGACAATGAGGAACCGAAGAAGGAAAAGGAAGTCATTTTGAACCGGCCCTTCACCTGCTGCATCCGCCAATACGGCGTCCGAATAAACGAGTCGAATCCAGACAAGGCGAATGCAGGCGAGGGCAAGCGATGGAAGCGTATGTTTGGGCTTTTCGGGACAAAGATTTGTGACACCTAGAGGCAGGTCTCAAGTTGGTAGGGGACACAAGATACCGTCGTGCGCAAAACAGGGCCGCGGCAGGTACAGTGAAAAGGCTTGTAGAGAACGGAGATGGTTTGTGAAATCGTGTCGCGTTAGCTACCATGAGAGCCAACGGTCTTTTGGACCCTTTCTAACGCCATGAGTTAAATGTGCCATTCCCGGGACCGGCGCCCTCGATCCCCCGCCACCGCCTAATGTTGCTCCTCTTCCGTTCCAAGCAGCAGCGACGTCTGAAGGCGGTCTGCAGACCCACGCCAACGAACAAACATACAGCGCAGGGGAATAATATAAGATGGTCTCTCGAAGCCAGAAGAATCCTTATATAAATAGAGCAAAGAACGTCAACATGTGCTTGTGTGCGGTTGTCCTCCAGCGGTCCAAAGTCGAAAAGCTCCCTTTTAGTCGCCCAATACGTCGTCATCGTCTGCATCATTATTGGCAATAGCCTCTTCCACGTCGGGCTCTTCTTCTTCTTCTTCCTCCTCCAGCAATTCTCGCCGCCGGAGGTCTTCCTTGGATCCCTCTTCCGGCTCAGGTTCGGCTTCCGCAAAAATGTCTTCCTCTTCGTCATCATCGTCGTCGTCGTCGTCGACAACAATCTCCTCGCTGCGCATGGGCTTCGCAGCGGCTGGCTTGGCTGACGTCTTCGCCCTTTGTGCTGCCTGCTTCTTGCCATACAAATGCTCCCGGACCTTGGACGGATCGAGGTAAGCGACCACTTCGGCGAAATTTTTGCCAAGCCTGCCCTGATTTCGAAGAAGACGCTTTCGAAGCTTTCCGGCGTAGGGCCCTGTTTGGTCCAAGACCTTTTGGACGATGGCGAGCACGAACTTGGCAGCCAGCTCACAGAGGGCCTTTTCAGACTTAAGCTCAATGGCGAGCTTCTCCTCTTGACTAAGGCCCTCATCTTCGTCCTCCTCTTCGTCGGAATCGTCGTCGTCCATGGGTTCTTCGTCCTCAGCCGGCTCGTTAAGGATCTTCTTCGTTCGCTTGGCAAAGCTTCGCTCGACACCATCGTAAATGGAGATGAGCTCAGGCAAGAGCTTGGGCTCGAGCTCATGTGCCAGCCTCGTGAGCTTCCTGTAGTTGGCGTTCCCACGAGACTCTTCGGTCCAGTTTCGCAAGGAGCCGAAGAGAACATGGATGTCACAAAGAGCGCCAGTCGCGAAAATACGAATCTCGTCGATGATAGCGCGCGACGATAAAGTTTTGATCAGTCCGGTATCGTACTTTTTGCGCAGGACGGCAAGTTGGTCCATAACAGAATCGGGTATTTCGATCTCGCTTTGAATAGACTTCTGAAAGCTCCGCACCTTCCACATGAAGTAGAACTGGATGCCCTTGATGGCGAAGGACGTGACCTCATCTTCCAAGTCATCGACATCGCTCGGCTCATTGAAAGTACCCCGGCGGACGATGTTAACCAGGATGTCGATGGTAGACGACATGGATTCAGCAGCACGACCTTCAGTTTCGAGGACTTCACCGCAATCGGAGATGCGAGCAAGCTCACTGATCTTCATGAGCACGGTAGAGAGCGCAGTCAAATGCTCCTCTTCCAGGTTGCCGCGAAGGGTGAGCTCGCACGTTTTGTCGAAACTTCGCAGCGTGTTGATGACGTTCTCCCAAAGAACTGCGAGCCTTCCATCAGTCAGCTCCTCAAGCTCGTCATACTGCCGAGAATGGAGGAGAGCAGCGGCAGCTTCGGAAACAACCCTCTTATCGTCATGCCTGTTGAACTGCGTGCTGATCTCGTCCAGCAACTTCTCATACTTGGTCGAATCTTGTCGTAATGCCTGGAAAACCTCCAGGTCCAAAAAGTGCTCCATCCGCAAGACTATGGTGGCGGTGGCAGGATCAGCCCCAAACTTATTGAGAAGTTGCGGGATCACGGTTGCCAGCTCCAGAGCTGTCTCTTCCTGGGCCTCAGTAACTTCCGGGCGACCGCTTTTCTTCTTGTTCTTCTCAATCTCCGTGGTCTGGAGCATCGACATCTTGACCGCCGAGGCCAAGACTTCCAGGAGGATAGCCTCCTCTGACCCCTCGGGCCCGACGGCTTTCTTAAAAGCAATCTCGGTGGAGGCGCCATTTGACTTGGACCTGGACTTGGAACTGACAGTGTGGTCGTAAAGCAGAAATCCTGCCAGCACCTCCCACTCCTTGACATAGGGTACCTTTTCGAAAAGAGCTTGGGATGCGAGCGATATGCGAGTGTCAGGAACGCTCGCCTGCGTGACATCAGCAGCAACGGCAAGACCGTGAGGGTTGGTGTCCTGCTGCTCGCCCTCAACCTGCGCATCGAACGCTGCAAGATTCTCCGCTAGGCACTTGATGTTGACCCATGTGCTGCGGGGTGAGTCATAGTCGTCGTCCTCGATTTCGCCAAAAAGCTCGTCCAGTGCATCCTGGCCGCCGAGCTCCTCCATCTTGCTCTCGATGGAATCTTCGACGCACGAGACAAAGAAGTTGACGACTGCTTTCCTCATCCTGGAGTCGCTGTCAAAAACGAGCTTGCCAATCGAGTCAACTTCGTCTGGCTCCAACATCCCTGCATCCCGTAGAACGTTGATAACAGAGATTGCCGTGACGCGTACAGACACCTCGGCATCCTTCGTGGCAATCTCAATAAGACGGGGTCTGAACCGGTCGATGAAGTGGCCCAGGGGCTGGATGTCCTTCCTAAAGATACGGGCCAGTTGCCTGAGGACTTCCTGTCTGGTTGAAGAGACCACGTCCGAGAGCATCCAACCCAGGTAGCGTAGATACTCGGGCTGCATGAAGACTGTCGGCTGGCCAATGATCCAAGATCCCAAGGCCTCGACACACTCTGTCCGGATACGCGGGTCGATATCTCGGTATCTGTGAATAAAGGTGGTGTCGAAAAAGTCCTTGATGTGATGGCCACACAGCTCTCTGTTGTTGTTGGCCTCATCGAGATTGCGCTGCATTTCCGCTAGCTTCGCCTTGTTCTTGCCCCTCTTGGCTTGATTGATCTGCTGCTCGATCGCAGTAATCCGAGAATCAAGGGTGTTTGCGACGTCAATCAAGCCGTGCACTAGGGAGAGAATGACAGTGGTTGCTGTGTGTCGGAACGGACGGAGTGAGGAAGTCGACATGGATGCTATCCAGCGAACAAGATTTTCCATCAAGGTCGCGTCGTTATACAGAACGTCAGTTTCGTGAACGCTACGTACGACACTCCTGAAAAACCCGGTCAGGAGGTCGCGGAAAGCTTTGGTGTTCTTCGCCCTGGAAATGAGGGGGTACTCCGTGACTTGCTCCTACACTGGATCAGCGCTTGCAATTCATACGGTAGAGGCTCGTGGTATGTTGCGCATCTATACCTCTTGGAACAGATCCTGAAGCTCGGTCAGGCGAGCCTGACAATTATCAGGGTCGCGGACGTCGTCTTCGGTGATCTCGAGATCGCAGCCCGAACATTGCAAGACAAGATTGACAAGTTCGACGATGGCAAGAGCATCGTTGGCTTGGTATCTAGTCTGCCATTTGTCGGCAACCTCATCTGAGGGCAAGCCCGAGGCAAAAACATCGGCTGTAGGTACGTGTCAGATGACAGAGCCGAGGACAACATTCCAGGACGGCTGGCTTACAGTAAAGGCCCTCCCCCTGCTTGTCGGCGGCAGCAATCCTCACCGTCTTCTTTGGGCGAGATGGCAGACTGGCAGAATGACCAGACGTAGTAACCCCGTTCGTCTTTGGTTTCTTGGTGGCGGGCTTCTTCACGCGATTCCCTTGCGATGCGCCCGATCGCTTCTTGGGCCTGGCGCGAGGGCGGTCGTCACCACTTTCGTCGGCGTCGCTCATCGTGGCATCCGTCTCGGGTTCGTCGTCTTCGTTCCCTTCATCGTCCTCATCGTGTTCCGGGCCTCTCTTGCGCTTGGGGGCGGTGACTGGTTCGGGGCTGAACTTTTCGGGGGCTCGCACGACGCGTCCGGATCGACGACGCGACGACTCGGCTTCGGGGGATGCTGTCGCGCTCTCCATGGTGTCGCGCGCAAGGTGGTGTAGTAAAATCGCTCAAAAGTGTAGACAAACGCAAAAATCGCGACGATTAGTTCGCGCCGGTGAGCGAGAGTTCGGAGGAGTGGCGCATACGAGGGAAATTGTCGCGTTGAGTCGGTGCGTCTGTGTCGAAGATGTTTAGGTGATGACTTCTCCAAATTCGTGAGTGGGAGGATGGACTGGTTTGGGTGGATCGACGTGGTAGCATGGCGTACCTGCCTGGAGGACTGTGCGAAGCGCGCAAAACATCGGCGAATACGCACTGTGTGGACGACGTGGGGAAGTAAATGGAAGACCGCGGGCAGACAGGTGGAGGTACGTATCCTTTGGTCACCTTATCACCACTGTGACCACTGTCAATATCTGTACTCTGTAACGCAGTCAACTATCTACCTACCTACCTAAATATTTCGATGGCTATAATACTGAAGAGCACTTAAGTCGAATCAGGCACTTAGAATCGGCACATGAAGACTTGAACAGCGCACTTGGGCAGAGGTTCAGCTAGCTCAAAAACGTTGCTTGTTACATGAGAGCCTAATTCGCATCCATGCACATTTGACGTTCCAAGACTAGCTAGCTGCCAGCCAGCGTTCCATGTTGGCTGTAATACAAAGAAGGAAGGTATTGACTAGTGGTTCTTAAATGCATCGATGTTCCCAACAGGGTTCTCAATCAAAACATACAGCAACAGCAACTAAGGCAGCACGGATACAACGGCGGTCCGATGTCACTCAAAGCCACCCGAGAGCTAAGGTACAGATATAGTAGGGGTTTATCTGCTGTCCTCATCGCATAGGCCCAGGCCGGGGTGGGCTCGCCGGCGGCCACACAGTACGTACTCCTCATCTAGACTGTTCTTGTTCACTAATGGACTTTACTACGGATACAAGCAATCTCTTTGCCAGGAATTGCTATCTCGCAAACCAACAAACAGCAAGGCGGTTTGGCTAGACAGTTCCGAGTGCGTGTTCATCCCAATCCGCGTCTACTTTGTTCACAACAACGACGCAATCTCCCAGGACACCTCTGATTCTGTACAGTCATCAAGAGAAGCCATTCGCAGTCAAGAATGGCTTGCCATACACGGATATACCCCTGAGACACATCGACCAACATCCAAACAGCACCGCCAGGGCTAGCAATGAACTCCCCGTTTCCAAAGTCTTCATCTGTTGCCGGCGAGGGCGAGATTGTGGCCCAGCTGCTGCCGAATGGCCTCTCGGGTCTCAAGGCTATGTCGTACCAGTATCCTTTGAAACTCATCTCACCCACCCCGGCAGCCGACCAGAAGAGCGTTCTAGTCTTCCTGTTATCGTACGGGGGCGGGCTCGTCGGAGGCGATAGCGTCAACCTGTCAATCCGCGCTCTCTCGGGATCGAAGCTCAGCGTTGTCACGCAGGGTCACACGAAGATATTTAAGTCCGCTTCTCCCGACATAGTCACGCGCCAGACCCTCGAGGTCCACATCGAAGACAATGCCGGCATTTGCCAGTTGCCCGATCCGGTACAGCCCTTTGATGGGAGCGTCTATGAGCAGATGCAAATATTCACAGCTGCCCCCAGCGCATCTCTGTGTCTACTGGACTGGGTGACGCAGGGCAGAACGGCACGCGGCGAAGACTGGAGCTTCATCAAGTGGACAGGCCGCAACGAAGTCTGGTCATCAGGAGAAAGGCCGCAAGGCAAGAACCGTCTGCTTGTGCGAGACACGGTCACTCTAGACAGAAACAGCCAAGGCTTGGTCGGCAGGTCATTGCGAGACTCCATGCATGGAAACGGGCTATTTGGTACATTGATCCTTCGAGGGCCGCAGATGCACGCCCTAGGCAACTTTTTCCTTGACGAGTTTGGTGTCTTGCCGCGGCTCGGCGCGAGGGATTTCAGATCAGCAGAGGCCAAGGCTACGGAGGAGAGCAACTCAACGGAGGATGAGTTATGGCGGGCGAAGCGCATAGAGATGGAGGCTAAGGACGGCATCTTGTGGTCAGCGGCGAGAGTCAGGGGATGCGTCATTGTGAAATTCGGAGCGAGCACTGTTGAAGCTGGGCGGTTATGGATTGGCAACATGTTGAGTCGAGAGGGCAGCGTAGCAGCACTTTACGGGGAGCAGTCGTTGATGTGTCTCAGATGAGGAATCAAGAAGCATTCTGAAGAGATGATTGTAATGCCTCACAAATATATATAGATACACGCAAAACCTGGGTGGGATGTATCTTCAGTCAGAAGGGAGCAACACCGCGGGGGTGACTCAACCCCACTTTGCCTAGCAGTTACCTAAAGTGCAGTTGCAAAAAAAATTAAATAAAAAGAAAAGGTACAGGGATACTCACCCTCACTTGGGAATGTATGTACCTTGCTTCCCACCGATGCTTGGTCGGTCCCCCACCACGCTAAGGTAATCGAGCATCTTTTTCTCGAAACGGCACGGGCGCCTGTGAATCTCCATCGATAAACCACACTTGACAAAATTCTCAACCTCCACCCTCCCAGCCTACGACGACAGCGAACGGCCAATTGCATGAGACTGCTATACTAGAACACCGTTTCTTTCGATTCATTACACCCGTCCTATTACTGTCAACCACCATGCCCCCCGAGGGAACGACCCCGGCTCAAGGCGCCGGTAGGGCTCGCGGCCGAGGAACAAGAGGCAGAGGTGCGGGAAGAGGAACATCTGCCAGTGTCACACCAAGCGCCGAGGCGCCCGCGCCGATTTCTAGACCGCCTTCGGCACTGGGCACTGCTACGGGGCCTGCGGGGCTTGTCAGAGACTCTGCAACTCCCCGGCCAGCGCCGACGAGGGGCACCTCCGTTGGCAGGTTCCGCCCCAAGGTCGTGCGCAGAGACGAGGCTGCGAGAGACGCCATCGCTCGACAAGAGTTGGAAAAAGATAATGCGAGGGCAAAGGCTGAGGCTCGAGCGCAAGCTCGGTCTCGAGGTCGCAGCCGGAGAGCTCGTGGAGATGCCATGGGCAGGGGTGGATTCATGTCACGAACTGCTGTTGCCAGCGGCCCCTTCTCGCAAATAAACATTGAGGGTATGTCTGATCGTGTCTTCACGACCGAATATGCAGGACTAACATTCCCTAGGTGGCGGAAGATCAGGCGGAGGCTGGGGAGGAGGTGGTGGTGGCGGCGGCGGCGGCGGCGGCTTTTTCGGTGGTGGCGGAGGAGGGGGCAGAGCCAAGAGAGAAGGTGGTGGGTTTGGAGAGGCATCCGGTCATCGCGAAGCCCGAATCAATGCCGACAGGCTCGCCGGATACGCGGTTGACCGCGAGCCAGACTCAGACGACGAAGCGACAGCAGCCCTCATCAGCTCGAAGCCCGATAATATCTGGCCCATGGGCATTGCGCGAATCGACAAGAAAGAAGAGAAGAAGGTCATTGCCACCTCGGCCGAGCTCGAGGCGGAAGAACAAGGCAAGGCAGAAGAAAGTCTATGGGTTGACGGAAACGAGTCTTTGATGGGCGTTGCTCCTCGGGTGGAGGAAGAGACCAAGGTTTGGCATGCGGCACCCAAAGGCATGGTCCAGGTCAAGGCAGAACCCGGAGCCGAACCAGGCGCCATGGACATAGCGCCAGTCGACTTTGACGCCAGGGTGAAATCCTCGACCCCCGAAGCCGAGGAGAAGATCACGCCTGAGCCGAAGACGAAGAAGCCAGCGGCCGACCCCGAGGTGGAAATGATCACGCACGACATGCAACTTCTGTTGGGCGAACTAGGCACGGTTCCGGACGAGAACTCCAAGGCACCCGAGACCGAGCCGGTGCAGGACAAGGACGGCCGATTGTACCTCTTCCAGTTCCCACCCCTACTCCCGCCCCTGCATCCTGCGACTGCGCCCAAGGTCAAGCCGGAGCCGGACGACATTGTCATGCTGGATCAGCCTGGCGAGCCTGTTGACCTCACCAGGTCGGAAGAGAATATCAAGGCCAAGATCGAGGAGGACAAAGACATTGACTTGACCGACATCAATCAACTTGTTTCCCAAGCCGGCATGATGGGCAAGCTCAAGGTTCGCAAGTCCGGCAAAGTCGAGTTGGACTGGGGCGGACGAACCCTGGAGCTCAGCCCAGCTGCGGGCATGAACTTCTTGACCACGGCAGTGATCGTGGAAGAGTCGGATGAGAAGACAAAGCAAGGCATCATCGGCGGCGACAGCATCGGCATGGGCAAGATCATGGGCAGGTTTGTCCTCGCTCCCACCTGGGGCGATGAGGAGGAATGGGACGTCGACCCGGAAGATCTTGTTGTTCCTGACGAGTAGGGCACTGGGGGGCTGGATGGGTTGATGGTCAGCGCGCGCCAATCCGGCGGATGCGTGCAACGAGGCGGTCACCATCGGCGACACATGTCACAGCTGTGTGTAGACTGGGGGGCCAGATGAGGTAAGGGGACATGGAAAGACAGAGCGAGTGGCTTTGACGCTAAATTTCCGGGAGACAGCGGATAGACAAAAGAGAAAGATACCCTACACGACATTAGCTCGGACTGCAGCCAAAAAACTTTTTGGGACGAACCTGAGAGACGGCGTCGTCCCGTCGGTCTTCCCCACACTCCGCATATGAGACCCTCCGTGAACCCAGCCCCCAAAGCCGCAGCAACAGCGTCTTTTACCTGTGGTTGTGGGTTGTGACTTCAGACCTGTCGGAACAGGTCTTGTCGGTCCAACCTCTCGGGAAGGGGAGAAGGGTGGGGTCCCTTCGAGTTCGTGGTGGTCAGAGGAGCAATGTCACGTCTCTTCGCGCACCACATCTCGCACAATCAGCCAACTCTGCTCTCGTGACCTCAATCTGCCCATACTTCGCTACCCTGCCTTCATGAGTTGGTCGACCCGAGTTGATCCAACATGAGCGAAGAAGCAGGATCCGGCGCCTCGGATTCTCTTCATGTCATCATCATCGGCGCCGGCCTCGCAGGCCTGGCCACGGCCCTCTCTACCAAGCTCGCCAACCCTTCCCACCGCGTCACGATCCTCGAAGCCGTCAAGGAACTCCAGGAAGTCGGTGTAAGTTGTTCGGTCGCCCTTCCCTTCAACCATTACCCTCCTCCATCGAGTCTTCTCCGCTCATAATCGCTGTCGCAGGCCGGCCTCCAACTCACACCTAACGCAACCCGCCTCCTCGACGCCTGGGGCTTGCGCCCATCCCTCTCCGTCCTCGCGACCCGTCCCTCGACCCTCTCTGTCCACCGCTACGACGGCGCCCGTCTCCTCGCCCACGAGCCGCGGCTCCAGGAAACCATCCAGTCCCGCTACGGCCACCCCTTTTGGGGGCTCCACCGCGTCGAGCTCCAGCGTGCCCTCGTTGACCGCTGCACCGCCCTCGGCGTTGAGCTCCGGCTCTCCTCGCGCGTCCGCTCCGTGAATTTTGCGCGCGCCACCGTGACCCTCGACCACGAAGACCGCGATGTCGCCACCGCCATCGCCTCCGCTTCCAGACCCGGCTCCACGATCGCCGGCGACGTCGTCGTCTGCGCCGATGGCATGTGGTCAGCCACCCGCGCCCAGTTCCTTAACCGACCTTCGCCCCCGGCACTCACCGGCGACCTGGCGTTCCGGATCGCGATCCCGATCGACTCCCTCAAAGGCCCCCACAAAGCCGAGCTCGAGGCTTTTATACAGTCCGAAACGGTCCACTTCTGGATCGGCCCGCGGTCCCACGGCGTGTCTTACACTGTGAAACAAGGCCGCATGCTCAATCTGGGCCTGCTATCCCCGGACAACCTCCCCGAGGGCGAGACAAAGGTCATCGGTGACGTCGAGGAGATGCGCTCCCTCTTCTCCGATTGGGACCCCCTCCTCCGCAAGCTCCTGGATCAGGTTGAAAGCGTCCATAAGTGGAAGCTCTGCTGGGTTGAGCCCCTCGACCAATGGGCCAGCCCCGACGGTTTCTTCTTCATGGCCGGAGACTGCTGCCACCCGATGCTCCCCTATCTCGCACAGGGCGCAAACTCGTCCCTGGAAGACGGTGCTGTGCTGGGCTACCTCCTCGGCAAGGTCGGCGGGCGCGGGACAAAGGATGTGCAGCTCCCCGCGGCGGCGGCCATGTACCAACGCCTCCGCATGGGTCGCGGGCAGCGTATTGTCATGGAGTCCTTCCGACAGCGCGACGACTTCCACTTGCCCGACGGCCCAGAGCAGGAGCGCCGCGACGAGGTCATGATGGCGTCGCTGAGGCCGGGAGAGGAGCCGCAGCCCGGCTTCCCGTCGCGATGGACGTGCCCCGAGATCCAGGGTTTTCTTTACTCGTATGATGCATACGCTGAGGCGGAGACGGCCTATCGCCGGGACCCGTATTAGGGCTGTTCAAATATGTTTTAGTTGTATTGGCGTTGCCTAAATGTGGGTGGCTTTGGATCCCCCGTCCATTCTGACTGGCCTACGCGCCAAACCGAGCGGCGCGGTTCAATATAAATGCTGCTAAGTGCCTTGATACATACCTGAGTATCATTCCCTCCGTCTCCGAGGTGACTCTGTCCTGCCCTGTACTGCCGAGCCGCTTGGTTTCCGGTATGTGATCTATGGTCGGCCATTTGTTTGTCCAGGAAACCTCAGGGTGCATGCATAGCGAGGGATCTTGCTCTGACGCCTCTCTCTCGTAAATCCGCCTACATGCTCCTCGAAGCCCGGGAAAACCGCAAACACATGATATAAATGTGATTTCAGTGCTGACACGTTACCCCCCTTACCTTTACTCAGCTGCCATCATCTATCTCTGCGACCCCCAAGGCCAACACGTCCGCTGTGTTGGCTCTGGGCATCGAGACCGTCGAGGCCCTCGAGGTCGACCGAGGACGCGCTTGGAGACCCTATCCTATCCCCCCGCCAGATGTCGCTCGCTTTGTCCCCTTCGATAACATACATTTCGCTTTTGGCCAGACTGCCTCGTTTCTGGGTCGGCGGCTTCATGAAGTCCGGGTCGAACTGCCCCCTCGTTCGCTCTAAGCCAGCCTGCGCAAACGGCGACGGGTATCCGTTTTCGGGGGTTGGCCGCGGCCTGGGCTCATCTTTGACCATACCGTTGAGCTCCAGGTCTGTGTCTCCATCGTCGACACCGTACGGATCATGCCGCGGTGCCGACCGGAGCGCCGTCCGTGCCGTCCCTGACCTCAAGCCCTCGCTTATGGCACCGCTCATACCCGGCGTTCGATCCGTCGATGTGAATCCGCTCAGCCTCCATGCTCGTAGTAGAGGCCGCACGGTGACTAAACTTGATGCGACGATGGCAGCTCCAGGCTCGACGAGAGTCCAGACCATGGCGTCTGTTCCCATGACTGCGGTTGAGTT
Source organism: Colletotrichum destructivum (assembly GCF_034447905.1). Taxonomy (NCBI): domain Eukaryota; kingdom Fungi; phylum Ascomycota; class Sordariomycetes; order Glomerellales; family Glomerellaceae; genus Colletotrichum; species Colletotrichum destructivum. The sequence continues at coordinate 3,016,315 of NC_085898.1, read as the reverse complement.
AGCATGCGTCTTGCTAGGATTTCTCAGGGGCGGGCAAGATGCCGCACATAGGATATCGGTTACATCGCTTAGATCGGCGAGGAACTTGAGTCGGATCAAGGTAGCAATGCTGGCACTGTGGTTTTCATAAGCCTGTTTTGCACGGCCTGGGCGAAGTTAAGAGCTCACAATATTCCAAGTCCAAGGATCACAATGACCGTCGCTTTGGCCTGCTTGGTCATCTTGACGCTCCAAATCATAGGAATGGGGAGAAGAGCCTCCAGACAGGTCAGCATCGTCTCGGGCGCATACATATCTGCATAAGTGACTATAAGAACTCACATATAGCCAATCGCTCAGAATGGTCATGACACTGATGGAATAGGCTGCCGCCACGACGGCGTCCGGTGACACGCACTTGGAGTCCGGAATCGCATAATCCCACTGTGCTTCGATCGGAGAGCATTGGAAAATGTTCCAGAAGAAGATCACCACACTCCAAACGGCCACAACAGCCAGACTGACATAGATGATCCAGTTATAGAGCTTCGAGTTGGAGAGTCGCAGTAGGAAAAGGCCGATGCTCAGCTTGATGAAGAGCATGTCGAGGACATATGTGGCCGTAGCCAAGGCCTGATACTGTATGGCAGTGTTGGCAAACAAGATTGAAAGAGTGGGGCTTGAAGTAACATACCATCAGAGCCGATACCTCGCTCCTCTCGCCGAGGGCTTTGTTGTGGTGGCCCAAACCAGTGTTTATGCCAAGGAGAATGAGAGAGCATGAGAGAGTGAAAACAATCTGAGATGGAGCATCAATCAATACACTGTGACCATGATTATATTGCCGAAGGGGAAAACTTGCCTGGGCCACAACCATGAGCCAGTCATCGATTTGGAAACCCTTGGTCATGAAAGCTCGTACGTAGCATCTAAGAACGACAGAGAGCCAGGTAAAAACAAGGAGCGTTATGGACGTGACTACGAGAGCACCGCCATTGCTCTCTGATAAATCCACCTCAGCCATATGGCTGTGTGGTACTGTTATTATCTAGGGAGTGACAATGTGGCAGGAGCATCGCCAAAGTGAGAGGGAGGGAAGTGAAAGGGAGGAAGGAAAGCGGCAGCAGATCTGGATCGTTACATATGCGGGGCCATGGGAACCATGGCATCTAAAGTCATCAGCCGCGAAGGACAGCATCGAGAAATCTCAGTATCCATTCTGACCAGATCCTTGTGCATTCGTAGGCTAGAACCCAGATGAAATGCCAACTCCCCGAGGGCGGGTCCCAGAGGGTCGCCGAGAATCGAGGCCCTGAAGATGGGTCCCGGTAAGGCAGGGTCACCATGTGGAGAGAGATGAGGGGCCCCGGTGTGCCAGTTATGGCTGGCCGCATGGAGGATGATGGGATATGTAATAAGAGGCGGTGGAACGAAGCGGACCAACCGAATGGGGTCGTTTCTATGCCATGCTTCTGCACAATGCGTACTTGAGATCAGATACGAATCGTACCCTTATAGAAAAGGCTGACAGTTAACAGGGTCGTGTGCTACCTGGTGGTCCCAGTCCGAATGGCGTGCCAGAGAGAGGATTTGTACAAAATATTAGATGACACATTCCCGTCCTAAGAGTTCATCAGTGCAACTTACATAGTCCTCTCACGTGCATGCGTGATGAGGCTTGCAGTTTGCAGGCAAGGCGCCATGTACGGGGGCCCGGGAGGGTGGAAGCATCGAGGCGGAAGGCGCCCACCCCTGAACAGCGAGCTGTGGTGACGAGTGAGCCAAGACTTCTTCGCAGCCCGTCTAGCGGCTGTAAGAGCTCTTTGGTCGGTGGCCATGACTGGTCAGAGAGGGCGGGAGGGAGTCGGATGGGCGAGGATAAAGTGGCGTCCGTTGCTGTGCCGCCGCTCTTCTGGGCCTGCTGCAGAGGGGCAATGCCAACGCTGAGAGCTACCTAGGTAGGTTGGTCAAGATCCTTTATGGGCAAGAAATCCCTCGAGCTTGCAAAGTCCCCGTTGCGTGATGGTAGCAGGCGGGATCAGGGAAGTGCCGCGAGAACAGGAAGCCAACAGGTCCATAAGCCACTGGATATGCCATGGTCTATCGTTTCTGTTTGCTGCTGAAGCTCAGACATTTCTCGCCGGCGGAGATGCCCTATCACGTTGGGGCTCATAGTCGAATCTGGACCAACGTCACGTCTGCGTAACACGGAAATCGGGCTCCGCTAAACATGGTCGACAGGTCCTGGACCAGGGCCCAGCGGTTTGGATCAACCTGGGCGACGACGACACGATATCCTGTGCTAGCAGCACCAATGTAGAACGGATGGCTGACATGAGGCTTGGCCAGTGAAGAGGAAAGCGCGCTAGACATTCAGCGTAACATGAGATGAAGGGAAGCTCGACAAGTCGGCTAGGGAGGCTGCCGGATACAACGAGCCGAGATATGCGGCGGTGTGTGGAAGAAAAGGTAACGAAACAGCAGCAGCCAGTAGTCTCGATGAAGGGGAGGGGTGCGTCGAGGGGCCGGCCCGTGTTGGAGAATCCGACAATGGCAAGAAACCCCCCCCCCCCCCCCCCCCCAGATACATACCTACCTGCCTACTAAGGTACGTGGCTAAGACGGTCCCTCTTGAGGTCGCACAGGTACGCAATATAGAGGAAAGCCATAGAAACACAGTATAAGTGCTATACCCAGCACTGAAAACAATATATGGTTCCGTGGTAATGAGAAACACCTACCTGCCTCCCTAACAATCCGACAATAGCTTTGCTACATAGGTAGGTAGGAAGGCGCACGCACGCATTGGCGATGGGGGACGGCGAGAGAGCTGCAAGCAGAGCCCCCTGGTCACGTACGGCACACCCTCTGGCCCTCTCCCAGGTACCTAGTCTTCAGCGGTGCGGGGCGGGGATGGTTCCTGAATCCGTTCCACCATCTGGTCACAGAGCATGATGGGGTGATGGCCAGAGGAATGAGGCGTCGCGGGTGGGATGAGACTTTCTGTGTCTGTGCCGCGTGTCTGCTCTCCCCTCTCTCGTTGTGGTTCTCGCCATGCCATCTAGCCTAAGTACCTATGGGTAATGAAGATGACGATGAGCATGAGCAGACGGCCAATGGTACCTGAAGATATGTGTGTACCTTGCATATCTTAGGGACGGAGCACGGTACCTAGAGGTACAGGCACTGCCTCGTTCTTGCTTCCTATATTAACTGTGCCTTGCGGGTTCCACACCACTTCGGCTAAATACCTAGACCATAGTGGATGCTCGAGGATGGAAGGAGCCATTGTGCCACTTTATTGCATTTAAGAGCACCAACGCCATCCATCCATCCCCGTCCCAACATGATGTGAGGAGAAGAAATGGTATGGTAGGCATCCGCAGCAACACAGCCGCAGCTCATATGTTTTATGGGGCAGACACGACGAACGCAGCGCGCGAATGCGTGTTCAGTCTGCCTGGAGGCTTTTGAAACCTTACGTAACCAAATAATGATTGCCGTTGTTGTTCCAACGGATCGGGGTTTTCAGGTCTCCAGGATACGTCACACAGACACTCCTCTGGCTTTGCATGGACGCGGGCGTCATCCAATTAACAAGTGCCACCAGCCAAGCTGCAAAGCCCACGAAAGTGTGATTTTTTCTCTGTTTAGCTTCTTCTTGGTATTCAATGCATATCGGGGCCGAGAAAGATCAGCCCTCTGGTAAAAGTGATTGATATCCCGTCGTCGGGGTAGAACACCGCGTTGGGTTTGTTTGCAATCAGCTGCGGATGGAGGACTGGTGGAAGACGGGTGGCCAGTGGGCAGCGGCCATTTCGGAGTGTTAATCGCACGTCGCAGCCCGTCGTTACATCGTTACATCAACCGACGACTCAACTCCCGCTCAATTTCTGGTGTCTAGCGTTGCATCGCATGTACCGGTGGCCTAGGGTCGTCATTGAGTTCTAAGAACCGAGTACTTACCTTCGTAGAACCGGATTCGGCGTTTCAACTCCACTGGCACCTGGCCAGATACATACTTATGACGAGGTAGGATGATGCTGGCACAGGACCGAGTCTGAGGTTCTGAGAAAAATGGAAACAAGACGCGCCGGCAGCCGGGCCAAGATGGGAAGGTTAAAGGCCTGAAACGGTGCTTCTCGGAGGCGGATGCGAGGACGGAAAGCCGGAAGACGGAAGGCCCCACCCACACGTTCTTGCCCTCTTCTGTTATCAACAGCTCCGGGTACACTGAACAGTCCAACGACCGCACCGGTCGTCGCACTGACACAACTCCCTTCTTTTCTTCTTCTCGCAACATTATCGTCGTCTAGACATCAATCCTATCCCCAACGCCCCTCTGGACCTTCACTGCCAGCCTCTCACCGCCGCACATCTCGGCTGTTCTACGTCGTGCCAAGCTATCTCGGAGCATTTCAGCTCTTCGGGTCCTTTTTTGCCTCGCCTCGCCCTTCACATCGACCCACACATACATAGCTAGAGTGAGAAGCCGCCGCCGCCGCCGCCAACAACCATACAGGTCACATTAAGCAGTCGTCGTCATGCCGGATTCTCTGACGTTCACCGAGCATCATTATGCCGCAGACAGCAAGCTCCAGAGGTTGGGAGTTTGGGAATTGCCCCAAACCGCAGAGAATGCGTCCGGGTACTGGATAATGTGAGTTGTCGTAAGTGCCGCCACCTGTGAATTATCATTAACGTGCTTGCGATTAGCTATCTCCACGGCGGTGCTTGGCGTGACCCCCGCAAGACTTTTCATGATTTTGAGCATTCGATCGACGAAATCGCCAAGACTGGCTCCGTTCCCAAGTCCGAGATTCGCGGCTTCGTCGGTATTGACTACCGCCTCTCCCCGCACCCTCTCTTCCAGCAAGACCCCGCCGTCACCCCTCCGGCGGAACTTCGTCTCGCTCAACATCCGGACCACCTCCGTGACATCTGGTCGGCCCTCGCCTTCTTGCAGCGCGAGTACGATATCCAGGACCGTTACATCCTGATTGGTCACTCGGCCGGCGCTACCTTGGCCCTCCAGCTGCCGATGGGGCCTGTTGCTCTCGGCGCCGCCCCACCATCCGAAGTCAAGATGCCGGCGGCGTTTATTGGCGTGGCCGGCATCTACGAGTTGCATGACTTCAACGCCCGCCACGGCCAGAGCTATACCCAGTTCATTGCCGGTGCCTTTGGCGAAGACCAGAAGTCCTGGAACAAGGTCGTGCCGGCCACCTTCTCGGGCAGCTTCAAGGACGCCTTACCTGCGCAGAATCTTATCTTGCTGGCGTGGTCTCCCGACGACTCGCTCGTGGACGAGCCCGAGATCGACGGCATGGCGTCTAAGTTGAAGAAGGACGGCGTCGAATGCACGGTCGCCAAGAATCTCACCCACGATCACGACTTCGCCTGGGAAGATGGCAAGCAAATTGCGCGACTGCTTTCAGAAGCCCTCGATTTGTTGAGAAAGAAGTAGAACAAGGCGCCATATAAGTAGCAGACTAACAGACCATGTTCTTCTTTCTTTCCTAAGCCTTACACGTCGAACGACAGATATGCTAGCATGTCAGGTTGGTCGGTGACCTGCTTGCAAAGATGCCGCTTTTTGTATTTGCTGCCAGCTACGTACGATACCCGCGGCCTTCCCTCTCGAAATCTCTTCGCAACCAAATACTATTACTTCCAAATTACAGCTTGACCCTCCAGGCTTTTCCCGCCTTGGCGGTTCTCGCCGCTGCAATCATCAGTGAGCTCGCTATCATCATGGCGCCACCCCATATCTGAGCCCCGAGATACTGCCCGCCGGCCTTGTCAATGATGGCGCCAGCCGTTGGAGGCCCGGCCAACGACGCAAAGCCCGATATCGTTGCAATCATACCGAAGCGCGTGCCCATCTTCTGCGGGTCTGTCGTCAGGCTTGCCGTTGAGCCTACAAACACCCCCTGTGCCGCTCCGTTGGACAAGCCGAAAAAGACGCTGAAGATGTACATGCCCGTCCTGGTCTCTACACCGATCCATACAAACTCCATGCCGCCCAGCAGGAATACCATCAACATGAACATGTTAATGGGGCCGACATGACGGTCAGCCAGCCAGCCAACGACTGGGCGAATGGGTATGCCCATGCCGTTGGTGATAAGAAGCAGCGATACCGAATCGGTCGTCGAAAACCCTACAATCTTTCGGGAGTATGTGTTGATCTGTTGCGTTCGTGAGCGCGTGTTGGGGGCACACCGCGGCTGTTTGCGACTCACGTAGAAGAAACCAAAATACAGTGCCATGAAATAGAAGAATACTCCCAAGGTGAACAAAATGTACGGCCCTTCCCGAAAAGCGGTCCACTCGACCAGCGGACCGGACTTTCTCGGGGGTAGCCGGGGTCTCAGAAGCACATTGGCTATCGTCGCAACGGCGAGCGCGACAAAGGCAGAGCAACGTACGGCCCAAGGGAACCCGACTTGCGGAACAAGGTACTGCAGGGTCGACGGAAAGATGAGGCTGCCAACGCCAGTGCCTGTTGTCGAAATGGCCAGCGCCAAAGACCGCTTTTCCTTGAAGTAGGACCCGATGATGGCGACGCTTGGCATGAAGAGGACACCGAGGCCCATGCCGGTGCAGACGCCCTGGGCGAGCATGATCTGCCAGTACCGAGTGCATAGACTGGTCATGAAGGAGCCAAAGATGACAAAAAGGCACCCCACTAAAACGGCATGCCGGGCGTAGCCGGCGTCCGTCAGCCGGCCCGAGATGGTGCACAGGGCAAATGTCAGGAAGATCTGGACCGAGCCGATCCACGAAACCTGGGCCGCGGGCAGGTGCAACTTATCGGTGTAGTAGAGTTGGTAGACGCCGAACGTCGCCGGGTAGCCCCACGCCAGCGCGTTGAGCATGTTGCCGGCCAAAACCTGGGACCATGCTGTCCATCCTCCTTCCGGGTAAACGAGGTCATGCTCCGCGGACCACTCGGGATCCGCTTCGAGGTCATCTACGTTCATAGTTTTGTTCAGGCTTTCCCCCGCGGCGTTGCCGGTGGTGTTTGCGCCGTGAGTGAGGCTTCTCATCGGCGTCGTTCCGTCCGACATAATTTCTTTCGTTTACAGACGTGCGGTAGAGGTCACGGCCGGCGGACTGTTCACAGAGGTATTTTTGGCAAGCCCGTCAGGTTCATTGACCCAATATGTAAGCAGGCTGCAAAGAAGGGCGCTTATCTATATACCCCGACGCTATCAGAAGACTGCCGAGATCGAGTGCGATCAAGGTGTTACACCCAAAAAGGCGCAAGGCGGTTGCGTGCCTATTCGTAGATCTATCTTTGCTCAACGGCCGAGATCGCACCATTCCATCCCGGCAGCCCAATTACGAACCGCCTTTGCGGGTCTCGTCCCCGCCACGACATCGTTCTGCGCCCTAAGATAGCTGATCACTGGTGTCGATGGTCGGGCACGCCTTAGTGATGTGCGCCATTGCGCCCTGCAGCGATGCGGGCGGCAGTTCGGCAAACTGGCGTGTTGACCGACGGTGTTCCGAATAGACGAGGGTATGGAGTCACCCGTACGGCTTCTTCGACATTGTAGAAACCAAACGCCTGCCCCCAATGCGAATCGCCATTATGGGACTACTACTGATGGCCTTCTTCGCGGCGGCAGGGACATCGGCCAAGTGTCGGCTGAGTGAGCCTGGTTTTGATGACGTGACTCGAACACACCAATGAAAACAGTCCGATTGGGGGCCGCCAGTCCCCTTTCACTGTGCAGTCAGATGGTCCCTTTTTTCGGGGCGGGCCTGGCTGGAGACGGTGAAGTGGCCGGCAAGGTGTACCGTAATGGGCCGGTCTGGGCCAGCGAGCGTCTGTAACGACAAGAGAGAGCGGGAGACTTGGGCGAGATCGTCAGCTAGCTCTGGGATCGGCGCGAACCAAGAGTTTTATGCACCTGTGGCCTCACAGAATCAACATCTGGTTACCGAAAATGGCAGGGCTTCGTCCCTGTCTCCATTCTCTCCACAACCCTCTCAACTCCAACAAGACAGTATGCGTTCGAGCATACGTAACTTCGGGATACCCAAAACCGTCCAAAGATCCAATAGACTTCCCGGCAGAAGTGTAAGTAGTGACACCGACAGCGGAGAGCGCACGGTCCTCTAGATCCCCGCCCCGGATATCTCATCAGCCCCACCCGTGCGGAATGGGATGCGAGGCGCATTCCCCGTCCGTTATGGTTGTTCACCGTCTTGCGCCATCTTTAACGCGAGCGCATCTCATCGCATCGCTGGGCTGCTCCCTGCTGGATGAGAGCACTTCCAGAGCCACAATGGAGAGTCTATAATCGGAGACCTGGCGCAAGGCTCGTGGCATGTAAAGGGTAACGGCACTGCACGGCCCCGCCGAACGCGTTTTGCGAAACTGTTGTTCATCGCAACACACGTCGCATCCCGGGCGCATCATCCCCCCAACGCCTGCCATGAGCGCCCAACCCAAGTCACCAATTACAAACTGCGCAACCATCATCCTGGTCTGACATCTGCTCACACGTCCCTGTCTTTCAATAGACGTACAAGGGAGGGGAGGTTCTCATCATGAATAGAATAACTGTTGACGGCTATCAGTTGCGGTGATTCTCCCCTTGTTTTTGCCACCATACAGTTGCAGTACCCCCTCCCAGATTTCGCGACCACGGCGTTTGTGACACAGTCTCGGCCAGTGAAACATCGCCCAACACCTCGAACTTTGATAATCCCTCCAATCCCAAGCCGCGCTGCGCCAACGCCTCCCCCCAATCCAGTAATGAGAGGGGAGGGGGGACAACAAAAGCGAAATGTAAACAAACAAACAAAACAACGACGCGCCATCTCGCTGTCCGCATTGCAGCGGCGCACGGCGACTCGTCTTCGAGTCAAGAAACCCAACACCGCTGCACACCGCCTCTACCCAAAACCCGATCCGTAACCCATTCGCCTCCATAATCCTTCTTAGCGCGCCGAAGCCAAAATCAGGAAGAGACAGGGTGCAACTCGGGAGGCAGGGGTAATGAACAAAACAAAAAGCAAGCGCAATTGCAGATGCATGCATGCACTTTGGGCATTCAATCATTGGAAGAAAATAGATGCATTCGCACATTTCATTTCATTTCATTTCATTTCAACCAAGAGATACATGTACACCTCACAACAATAGAATTGTTTGCCCGAAGATGCAGATGTGCGGGGTGAGGAGGGGCGGCGGCGTTCGGCGGCGGTGCGCGAGGTGCGGGGTCAAACCCAAGAGCGTCGAATGACGTAATAATCTGGGAGCTTCTCGTACCACCACGCGCGGGAAGCTTAACAGCTGGCGCGCGATCCAAAGAGTCGGGCGCGCCTGAGCGCTAGCTTTCGCTCTCCCTTCTGGGTCGCGCCGCACGGCCCATCCGGTCGCACGCACTGTGCGACCGTGCTTCCCTATCTTGAATATTTTTTTTGCAGCCACGTAAGGTACAAGTTACCCAGACCCAATATGGAAAAAATTGGCAAGAAAGCACCAGCCAAGCAGCTGCAGCCACATATGCTATCAGTCCACACCCCCCTTACTCCCACTTGCACCCCCTCCCCCGCCCGAGCCGGAACGGGATGCAACGGCGAGAACCGCGCGCTAGCACCCGAAACGGTTCAGTCCCACATCCATCTTTCAACGACTTCCGTTCACCTCTGTCCCCGCTCCGTGCCGGGCGATTGTAGTGTCATGGTCGCCGACTCTGACGGCCGTCCACACGGTTGTCACATCACATCAATCGCCCTGCGCGACGTCGCTCTGAACCTCGCTTTACATGATCAACGTGTTTTTTTCTTCTTCTTGGCTTTCCATACAGAAAACTTTGCCTCAAAAAAATAATAAAAAGGGTAGGAAAGAAACCAGTTTGCCTATCGTAGCCGCTTCCCTCAGCAATTGCTCACCTCCCACCCCCCTCCCCCGCCTCCAATCGCATCCAGAGGAGAACCAATTGAGAAAAAGGGACAAGCTCGGTTGCGCAGATAAGTCTTGTCACCCTCGGCAATATAGGAAATAACAAAACCCCCCAAGGCAAGCGATCCCACCTTCACCACAGACAATTTGAACCTTGCGCAAGCCCCAAAACCGCCTCGCCTGCCAACGTTCCAACCGCCAGGCTTTTTTTTCTTCTTTCCTTCTCGCCCGACAACCCCCCAATGCCTTTACTCAATTCACCTGACAATTCGGACTTTGGGATCCTCGCATGCGAGCTCGCGCGAACGCGTTCGCGCCTGCGAGTGTTCCGACGTCTCCTCCGGTTGCTTTTGAGCTTTCCTCCACACACCACATCGTACAGTCGCACAACGTCGCCCAAAAACTGTAGCTTCCTCGCTTCGATGTCGGCTCCGCCATAAAAGAAAAAAAAAGAAAAAACCAAGTAACGAGGAAAGCAGACACGCGCGCAAACCGGTAGATAGCAAAACACCGCTTCCCATAGAATGGATCCGAAACGCCAAAAAGGAGTATGAGCGACCATCCTCACCCGGCAGATCCCCATTAGCCTCACCACCAAAAAAAATCTTTTCCCTCTTGCCAGTATTGTTGGGTGGTCGTTGAAGACCAGATCAGACATCCTCCTGTTTTGTTACGATAGGAAGCGCGTCAAATGATGCGTGGCCCAAGCGCCGCATCCTTTTCAAATAATCTTTGTGGGCCAAACGCCGGTGAGCCGATAACCTCTCTTGGTAGGGACAGTGCTGGAACTTGGCGGCGGCCACGCTAGAAAATAGCTAGATGGCCTGAAGAAAAGGGGTGACACCGCAAGTGCTTGTTTGAGTGCCGACATGTGCTCGTGGAATTGCTAACTCATCGCTCTATCGCTTCCGCTTCTTGTTCTTGTCGGCCATTGCAGCCGTCGTGGCGATTGGCGCAGCCGGAAGTAGAATGGGCTGAGTAGGATTGGCAATGTCTTCCTTCTTGATTGGCACTCCCATGTGGCGCCCGTATCTGCCCTTGCGACCATTGCCCTCATCTTCGCTAATGCACTGATCAGCGCTAAGACCGGCATCGCGGCATCGCCCACAGGGTCGCTGCCTGTCGCAACCCTTCTTGCTCTTGCGGCATCGCTGACACCGGGGCTTGGCTGACAGATCAAGCTGATCGTCTTCGCCATTGGCACCCGGAGCCGCTGCGGCGGAGGAAACCGAGGGTTTGCGCGACGAAGGCAGAGAAGCCGGCGACATGGGCCCATTGCTGGTAGTGGCCGGGGCCGGGGCCGGAGCCGGAGCGGAAGCCTTCTTGGGCTTGGGAAGGCTTGGCCGAGGAACCTTGCTAGCCTTGGAATTCTTTGGCTTGGAGCCGGGTAACTGTGACTTAGGCCTGGCATCGGGAAGGTTGGTCTTGTTCTTGAGCACCTCGTGCTTGCGCTCGCCATAGACGGCGTGATCGGTGTGGTCGCTACACTTCTCGACTTCGACGTCATCGACACTGGCCTCGATGCTGGGCTGAGGAATGAAGTGGCTCTCGGTGGTCTGATAGATCTTGCGCATGATGCCAGCGGCATCCAACTTTTGACGCCGGGCGGCCGACTCCTCCTCATCGCTCTCACTCTCGCCGTCACTAGTGGCCCCAGTAGAGGATGCAGCGTCGGCGCGGCCGCTAAACGTATCGTCCAGCGTAGAAGCTGAAGTGCGCCCGTGGGAAATGTTAGACATTTCACCCAGGCGCATAAGCTGGATGGCAACATCCTTGTCCTCTTCTGACATGCAGCTGCCGACGGTAGGGTCCGGCGTGGGGAGGATGCCGCTCATGCTGCTGAAGTTGCCGCTTTGCGCAGCGTAGCCGATGCTGTTGCGCCCGTGGCGCTCAGACGACGGCGTCGCATAATATCCACTATGACCGTAGCCATTGCTATGGCTCTGCGGGGACTGCAGGGGGAGAGGATTCGTAAAGGGGTTCTGGCCTGGGTGCACAAACGGCAGCGAGGCCCTCTGGGGCTCCGCGCGGCGGGCGGGAGACACGGAAGGGTTCGACGTAGCAGCCGGCATCTGCGGAGGCGCAAACAAGGGGAGTTCCTGGATTGGACAGGATGAGCATGAAGAAACGGGAAAAACATCCAGTGCAAGTAGAGTAGAGAAGAGCGCGACAGATGTATGTGCCGACGGTCCGACTTACCGAACTCTCAAACTTGGCTCGCTTGCGGCGGCCTCCCTCTACGATGTTTTCGAGGCTAATCTCGGTGTTGCCAATCTGCTCCTTTATCCTGCTGGAGCTGGAGCCTGGAGCCCCGTCCCCGCTGCTGTAGCCATTGACGCTATCGCTGTATATATCGGTGTGTCCGTTGGCAGCAGTGTCCCGGTTCTTGGAAGACCTCGAACGGCCATTCTTGGGGTTCGTAGTGGCGGATCCGCTTCTCCGGCCGCGCCCAGCGTTGGGCGACGGGCTGCGCCGCCGAGATGTGCTTGAGGAAGGTCTGGAGATTTCCTGGCCGAAGCGCGGCGGAGGTTGCAGGGGGTAGCCAGTACCCTCGTAGTATGGCTGAGCGCTCAGAGGAGGGTTGTGGTATGCAGGCGCCACGAAGGGACCAGAGGCAGAGGGAGGCTCCTCAATGACTCTGACGTAGACAACCATGTTGTTGCGAAAGTTCTCGTAACGAGCGATGAGGGTGATGCCATTCTCGTCCTCAAAGCTGACGCCCTTGGAGCCGGTCGGCCCCGAGTATAGTCCGTAGAAATTCTTGACAGTGGTGACGATGGAGTCCGTCGTATCGTGGGGGTATATCTGGACTCGCATGGGGAGTCGCGCGCGATATTGCGGCGACTCGGTAAACAGGAGTTCAAATGCGACATTCTTGGGCGACACCGTCTGCCGGGGCGAGACGCTGCCCTGGTGCGAGGTGGCCGCGGAGCCGCCGTTGACGGCACTTATGGGCGACATGCTCGTCATTTTGAATTGTAGTATTGAATCGATGGGACGAAGGATGGAGGATGGTTACGGAGGGGGGTTGATGGAGGATGGTGTGCAATGGGCGGTGGCCGTTAGCTTGGGCACGGAAAGGTTGGAATCCCAGCCTGAGTCGGCGGCGGCGGCGGGCGGTCGGCCAGACGAGATAATCAACTGCCAGCAACCCGAAACTCGAGCCGGATTGACAGGGAAATCAAGTATGAACCTGCCCAAGGGCAAGTGTGAGAGGGGATTTATCAACCAGAGAAGTTGTGTTGAGCGCCCTGGGTCGTCGTGTAGTCAGCGCCAGTCGGGGCGATCTGACCGAGGACGCTGCCGGAGCGAACGATCGGAGAAGACGAGGGGGAGGCGGAAGAGAAGGAAAGGTAGGAGGATATTTGGGGTCTAGTGCATGAACTGAGAACGATTAGCCATGGGATGCCAAAAGGGGATCAAGCGGGCACCATCTGTCGATGCTGATGGGTCGTGGGAAGGCAGAGATAGAGATGAGAGGAGAGGAGAGAAAGAAAGAAGTAGAAGAAGAGGAGAGGTTGAGCTGGGACTACGTCGGGGAGCGGATGGTAGAGTAGCGAACAGCCAACCGGCCCAGTTCAGTCGAGACGCAGACATCAAACCTCAACAGAGAGCAGAGAGCCAGCGGAAGCACGTCGCAGTCGGGGATGGGGATGGGCAGCGGGAGGGTGCAACGGAATAGCAAACCTCGATCGCAAAGACCAAAGGCATGGGTAGGACTCACCTTTGAACGAAGGGCAGCGGTGTTGAATGATGGTTTCTGCTGGGCAATTCGCAGGTTTGTGTGCATGAGAGGGAAAAAGAGGAGCCAGGCGAACGAGGTGACGATTTTGTCTGCGGTCGGTCGGTCAGTCAGTCAGTTCGAGTTTCCAGTTTCCAGCTCGTTCCCAGTGCTTGTAGTGTCCAGTTTCTGGCCTGGGTCTGGTCCTCCCCCCGGTCCGTCAGTCAAGTCCCGTCAGTGTGTCCAGTCCAGCACAGCGGCCCACTCTGTGCGGTGATAGGGAAACAGTAAAACGTGCAGTCGGCAGGCAGGCAGTCTGCGCTGTGCTCACTAACATGGAGCGCAATTCGACGAGTGACTCCCCTACGGCCAAGCCTAATGGGCCCCCCCAAAGACGCAGACGCAGGCAGGGGCAGCCCTCTGTGGAGAGGAGCCAACCAAAAACTACCGGCCACCCGCCACCTAGTCGGGGACGACAGTGCGGCGAGGACTGTGTCGTCGGTACGCTTCTGAGGGAAGTGTCTATCAGGGCATCATGCGCTGTAGTTAAGCAGCTTCTTCCCTAAAGTTGATGGTTCTTCAAGGGCCTGAAACCGCTGTAGCCCTTGAGCAAAGTTACCCTAACGCATCCACCAAACCCTCTTTCCCCCTTTCCCAGGTTCTCTGCGTCCAGTCTCCTCTTCTCCTCTGCCTCCTTCGTCCCTTCTCTGGCTTTCTTTCCGACTTACCTATGTACAGCAGGTGTGGCTAGCTCGCCCCAGAAATACAGGGCCTCGGCCAGTAATCCCCTGGGATGGTCACTCTCTCACCGCAGAGTCGGTGGCACCTATGGACCCGCCCGTCCCGTCTCTTTCTCCTGGGGTGTGTGAGAGAGAGTGTGTGTGCGTTGTGTCTGAGCATGAGAGTGAAAAGGGGACCTCGACACCGCGGGCGCATTTGTTCTGTCGCCCGACGGGACCTTCGGGCCTTTGTTCTCGAGATTCTATATGACCAAGAAGATGACCCTCTACCTTCTCGGGGTACATATTACGATTCCAGCCTGCGTTGTGCGATGGCAAACGAAGGCGACGGTCCGGGACCCAAGTCACAGATGCTTGCGCAACTCCAGTTTTGGAAGTGGGCGCGAGACGCCTCACCAATACTGCCCGCCGCGGCAGAGCACACCAAAGACGAGCACACCAATACACACACACACACACACACACACACCACAAACCGCAGGCTCGTCTGCTCTCCTAAGCGGGCCCGGACATGGGACTGGCAGACCGGGGTAGTTGGCATTTGCCATCCGCGAACGCTCTACCACGTACGCAGCGGATATGACGAGGAGAAGAAGAATCAGCAGAGAAAAACTAGGAAGAAGGAGAAAAAGAGAAAAGGGGAGAGAAAGAGAGTGAGAGAATCGCTACCAAGGCGGTCATCGACCAGGCGGCTGGCTAGATCCATCAAATCTCGTCAAGTACCTATTTACGGACATGATGGCCTCCTCTAGCAACACGACTGTAATTACCTCCTCTGCGTCACCTCCCTCCCACCATCCCTCGCTGGGAGCCAGTCCTTCTAGAAGTCTCAAAGCTCTGGCGCGGTATCCACGGCCTGTCGCAATCTGCATGAAAGGGGGGAGAGACGACTGACGCGCACCATTTCCTTTTTGTGCGCCTTTTTCATTTCGAGTGACCAGACGCAAGGCCTAATGAGCGCGGTGCAAGAAACGCAGATATGAAGGATTGTCAAGCGTCCGTGTGCGACGAGGGAGGGGAGAGGTCCTGATGATCGATACATACACGACATATCTCGCACGAGCACCACACACACAATCTCTCTCCCATTCACTCACTCACTTACTCACTCCCTCCCCCAATGCGAATGGCGAAGAAGCGCCCATATCTGTCTCGTCTCGTCTCTCACCTTGAAGACAGACGATTTGCCTGACCAACTGAGCAAGTGACTGAATGAGGGATTGCGAATGGGGGCCATGTCCGGGTCGTCAGACACGAGCACGCACACACATATATCTAGCTATGCATACATACTATATACATACACATCTGTATGAAATACCAGACACGCGAGACAACCCGCAGCGAGCAAAAACCATGTACTTCCTACCCTCGCCCAACTTTCTCCTCCCATTCGCCCAGCCATCCCTGTCCAGTCCGAGCCCGTCGAACCTCATCAATCCTGGCCCGTTGGCGCGGACCTTTTTGGCCAATTCGCAAATCCAATGCGATCCTCGTGCCTTTCGACATTGGTTTACAGGCAGAGGGGGAAATGGGCACCCGACGACCGCCTTCTTGATGCGCCCATTGTGCAGCGAAAGGGTCCCGGATCCTTCGCAGAAGATGCCCCGCGACGTTGGACCCGGTTACGACTCGCCTCCCGCGCGTGGCCTGACCAATTCCTCCAGATCGGTTCGATGGCGATTCGGCGCTTCGCAGAGCGCCATCCCACCCTTACCGCAACCCTCCCCATCCCTTCCCTTCCCTTCCCTTCTCTCCCCTCCCCTCCCCTCCCTCGGCGAGACGACAGACAGGGTTACGCATGAGAAGAGAGACTAGGAATCGCAAGCTCGATCTTGATGGGTAGAGAGAGACTTGTTAGCGGTTATCAATCATCTTTCCACCACATTCGCGACATGCATCGAAGTCGCTTCTGCGCTTGTCGCATGGTCCTGATACCTGTACTCACCGTGTGACTTTCGACACTCCGGCGACGGTTCCTTACTGTACCTCGCTCGTAGCAGGCCAACCCCGTCATCGCGACTTACCAATCGAGGACCGCGATGGCACAATGTCGCGGGATCCAGCTCGTCTTCGCCTGTCCCCAGGTTGCACCAGACCCAGACATCCCATCATCCACTGGCACAGGCCTCTCGTTTGCCTCACTCGTGCTGGGCTGGTCTTGCGGACATATACCTGGATGGCCAACCACCACCACCGACAGCAACGACAGCAACGATCCCACAATCCGAAAAGACGGCGCCAGGTCTGCAGGTCCGGTATGGCGTATGCTAGCGTTTGGACGCCAACCCATCCCCCCCACCAACGAATTGAGGCTACTTATCTATCCTATTTTGGCCAAGAAAAAGCCGCCCCAATGCTTTCAAGTTCCAGACAAGAGCCCGGCCGGGGGGGGGGGGGCACGGGGTCCCCAAATCGCCGCCATGAGCGCATCAGCCGATTTTGGGCTGGTGCAGTGATATCCGCGACCAACCAGCGGCAGCTTGTCAGGCGGAGAATGTAGTCATATTAGGTGAAATGATCTGCGCCCATTGGACCCCGGGGCTACGCCCTCTTCCTCTTCTGATCACGAAGGGGCTGTTCGAGACAAACACGGGCTTCTGTTCCTCCATTGCGCCAGAGGCTGCAATGGGTGGTGCTCTTTGCGGTCGCAAACTAGTATCGAGTTGCTGTTCGCCGGTAAATAGATTGTCAATGTTCGATGTGCAGTGGAATCTGCAGGAGACAGGCAATTGAGCCACATCGTCAGTGAGCCAAAGGTCGCACAGAGCATGGGAACAGGAGCGGGAGAGACCGATGCCGTCGAATGGTGGTCGGAGCGCAGCTGGCTCGATGCACTAGGCAAGGCGGAAGAAATATTGGCTGAGCAGCTGCCACCAAGGACGAACGCCGGCGCCGGTCTGCTCGGCCTGAGTCTGGTTTCAATGGTCAACCCGCTCGCCAGGGCTCTCGAGGGCTTGTCAACATGTTGTGATATCAAACCGTGTTAGATCTCCAGTCCTGTTGGTGGCACCCAGCATCAGGCCGCTCGTTTCATGCCGCTCATACCTACCTACTATGTATCTATGGATCTGGGGATAAGGCTGGCTGGTTCAACCTCGGTTCCATCCACCGTAGCAGACGACTTTCTGGAAAACAACAGCTCTAGAGTCTGAGACGGGCAGTTGTTGAATTGGTCCAGTGGCAGTCGGGCCACCTTCGGTGCGCGCCTTCGCATGGAAGTGGTCTGCGCACGAGATCTCCCCGCCTCTATTTTACTTTACTTTACTACCTCCCTACACACTCCCTCCACAAGCGACGAGCTCAATAGTAAGTAGCGCGGCCGGGTGTGTTTCGCGACGTATGTCTGGTCGCCTTGAAGCAAATTGGGTCAGGCCGTCATGTTACGGTTATATGCGCTGGTCGGGGTTTCAAATGCGATGCCGTCGTCGAATCACCATCGAGAACAGAACGTGACATGACCAGGGCGAGAGGGAAAGAGTAGTGGCCATCGTCCCGAGTCACCCCCACTAGTGCTCGCCTGTTTGTTGCGTTTGCCCGGTTGTGACTTGTCGCCGCTTGGGTTCGAGACACTGTATCCGTATTATTCTTTACTTGGACCTCCTCTTTCCTCCGCCTCAGGTTGATAGAAAGGTGACACTGACAGGTGTGGCAGCTCTTCTTCTCGCGCTTCGCGACAGAATGGCATGGGATGACTCTATGGGGCCGGCATGTGGATCGATCTATCTCTCTGCCTGCCTCTTGGCTTTCCCTCTCTCTCTTCCTGTGTCGCTTTTGCGCGCGACTGCGTATGCGCGTGCAGTGAGTGCGGAGAGCTGTTGATGATCTGGCAGTCTGGCAATGGATATGCAGGCCCCAACAAGTCGCCCTTCGCCAATCGGGGGGGTTCAAGAGCCAGGCGCACTCAAAAGTACGGTGTGCACACCTGGCGAGACTTTGCGCCCAGTCTCCAGATTCATTCGCAGGGGTGAGCTATCATTCCCGAACGCAGCTGTCGGTCTTTGTTTTGCGTTACCTCGCAGGCTGGGGGCTCCACTGCCACGTCGAGGTCGGATGCGCCATTGGGAACAGGGCATTTGTGCCTTTCATCGAGGACCCCTTTTCTGCTGTTGGGTATCGAGAAAGGGGGCTCGAAGAAGGAAGAGATCGAATGGAGGCGCTTCTCGAAATCAGTCGTGGCCTGCGTGTCGGTCCAGACGACGCGCCCGCTCGACCCGATTAGCTCGTGGGCCGCCATCCCGATGCGATGCCATGCGATGCTATGCCATGTTCATCCACCACCCACCGCCGCCAGAGCAATACACGCGGGAACACTGCAGAGTGGCCCGGCACAATGGCCACGAATCGTCGTCGATTCCAAACGGGTTTGTTTGTTTGCTGTCCAGCGAGTCCAGTCTGCCAGTTGTTGGCGCTGCTGCTGATTCCTGCTTGGGGATTGTTGCGCTGGATTCTACCGGGAGGATCGGCACTCTCCCGCGCATTTTGGCTTCAACGCAGTTATTAGCGGAGCAGAAGTGAGTGAGAGAGAGACTGAGCGCGAGAGAGCGGAGGTTGCGTCAGTCAAATTCTGCAACCCCGGTGCGTCACACTCAACCTATCTATTCCTTTTCGCATGGCTGGGTCGCTTTCGCCACGCCACGCCCCTTCTGCCCCTCTCTCACCGTCCCTCGATGGTAATCCTTGATGATGCCACAATGAGCGCCGGGCAGAAGTGCGCTGCCAGCGCGAGATGCGACTGCGCGCCGAGAGAGAGGGCGGGCGCACTCTTCTTCCCGTGGTCGATGCTGTCCGCGCAATCGCGGCAGTCCGGAAAAGAAAGTTGCGACGACGTAGGGTCCTCCAGGGCAAGAGGCGTACCGTGCGCGCGTTCTGGCTTTGCACTGCCGGTGTCTCCAGTTTTTTGTGCTTGGAGTCTGCGACAGCTTGCAGGGGCCTTGTCCAAAGGCGTCGCATATCGTGCTAAGCCCTGGGAGCTTCGCATCGAACCAACCGTTCCCCCTCACATTCGTCAAGCGCTTGATGTTAATTGACAACACCGGGCTGCCAGCCGATGGCATGCGGCAGTCGAGCCATGTGTCCCAATTCCTCGACTTGACGTCGCAAAGGATGGCGTGTGGTATTGTGCGACTGAGCTGCCGAAATGCCATCGAGTACGATAGGGAAAGTGTATGCGCCCAAACTAGTCAGATTACAGTATTGCGGCGCCGGCCGTCCAGTCATTGGGCCCCAGGATTATTTTGCGATCGCCGACCTTGTATTCGTATCTGGCGACAAGCTGTTGTCTCGTCCAGCGCAGCCTGCGTGGCGGGGAATGATGGGTGAGGGGTGGGAAAGAAGATGTTGCGCTCATCATGCAGAAATAGTAGAAATGCCTGCGCACAACCAAGCCTGTCCCTGACGGGCCCTCGTTTGTTCATCCGCCAACACACAATGCTAGGGATGCCTCCGCCGAGCGAGTCGCTGCCCAATTCATCATCAAAATAAACATGCGCATCGCGTTGCGCTCATGCGACTGGCCAGAAACGCCGGTACGCAGGATGGGCCTGCTATGCCGGTCACAGGCCGTCAGGCCAGGCGCGTACGTCCAATTCCGTTGCATTAGTCGTTAATGGCGCAGGGTGAATGCGCTTTGTATTGGGAAAGAGAATCCAGCGCACCATCAACGCAGCAAAAGCGTCAGGGGACGGGGTCGACACCTTTTCCTTCAATGAGTCGCAACCCTGGTGATGAGTCTGGAGGACCTCCGAGACCCGCGAAAGCTCCGCCCGCTGCACAGCGGAGTGACAAAGGCTCCACGTGACTTGGTGACAGATTGGTGTTCCGGCTGACGCGCGCAGGGCCTTGCTGGCATTGCTGCGTCAACTGATCGTCAGAGAACCCATAAGAGCTGCTACAATCTTCATTTCTTGCATATAAGATCTCGTAGCCGTGATTAAAATCCTGGGTGGTTGCCCGCCAGTTTTACTCCAGTCTTGTTGCTGGTATCGAGAAATCTTGTCATTTGGATGTCCGCTGGGAGACGCGACGGAACAACAAGCCTCGAAGGTGTGTTCCAATTTCGGACTGGCTTAGTCAGTCAACGATCACAAGTATGGGGAGGGGTGGTAGGGACGCCGAAGATCTCCCGACATTTGTGTCGGCTTCCGGGCTTGCAGATTGTCCGCTTGCTCACAATTGTGCAACCTTCACAATTTGGTACTTAGCTATTTTCTGACATTGTTCATTCTCCTTTCGGCCCAGGATACCTTCGGCGTTTGTCAGCTGCACCCCCATGATGCATGGTCTATTTCTCCACACGCTGGACCCTCACAGCAACGGAAAAGTGCGATGCTCATGGCGGAGTTGTAAGAAAAACGGGTCCTCGGACCGAACGCCCAGTCAGTGTCACGTGGTAAGTCTGTACACTGTAGCCGCTGGATGACCAGATCAAGGTTCGTCTTGCATCGCTGAATGCGCAGCCAGAATTCGACGTTGTCAAATGATGATTATTGGGATGACTTGGGTCGCTTATCCAGCAAAGAACAACGGTATGTTACTGTTCACGGGAACCGAAACACATAGTGTATTGGAAGCTGGATAGTCATCCCCGACAGCCTCCGATATGATCCATATCAGTGATTACAATCGCAGCCAGTTGTTCCCAACCACCCATGTTCTGGACAGCACGCGAACTGGTCCAAAAGACAAACCTCTGTCTCCAAGCATGGCAAAGTTCACAGATAATCCCATGCTGCAGCAATGCCATAATGACCATAGATATTGAATGCGGAATCTGAGTGCTGTTAAATTGGATTCTTGTGTCCCAGTCTATCATTTATATCCTCACTTATAACATAATGAGCACCGAAGACATCAACTTTACACGCAACTACTGAGATACTGGGTGATATAAGCAAAGCAAGAAGACACAAGTTCCTGCATCGGGACATGTTTGAACGCAAGACGTATTGAAAATAAAATAAAAAATAAGTTGGAGTGTCTCAGTAGACTGGCGTGGAAAACATTGAGGGAAACTGAGGCCGAATAAGAGGCGTTCACATAGTAATAAATCGCTCTGGTGAGATGGGACGAATCGGGTAGAGGGGTTTGGGGGGACTGCCCATTAGACTCATCAGAGAAGCCCGTTAGGATATTGGTCAAGACAGACGTATGGGAACCCAGTTGTGGCGTTACCAGGAGTGCGGTGTGCCTATGTTTCAGGCATGACCTCTTGTGGGAAAGAAGGCAGCAGAGCTGAAAGCAGAGCTGAAAGAGGCGAATAATGGGAACAGGGGAAGGTTCGGCTTGTCGGGGCTATATCAAACAGTTTCGAGAAGACGCGAACTACATCTTTTTTTTTTGTCCTGGGACGCGATGGCGTTCTTCCCACGAGTCGCCCAACGGTCTAGAGATTAACGTGAACTAGTTGTCTTTGTTTGCTCGAAGAAGACCCAATCAGGCCAAGCTACTGGATAAACGTCGCGGGTTTCGACAACACAATCGACAAAGAACGAAGTGAAAGAAGCCGTTGATGAGAGGGGTTTGGAGAAAAGGGGGGGCTGTTTAGAACATGTTGTTTAGTATCAAGTTATGATGTTGTTTGTATTGATGGCTTGAAACCAAGTGAGAGACGTTTAACAGACTGGCACAAACAAATGACATAGTCTGTGAACAACAACAACAATAACAACATGAATGGTTGTCCAGGGCAGGACGATCTCGGTGAAACGCTGACGGAGATATGTACCTAGGCCGCGATACATTGCCTAATCAAATTTCCCCGGATTCGCTCATGTGCATCGTTGCGTAGAGACATGGGCCGCCCAGAAGGTTGGACCAGAGACAGAGAGAGGGAGGAAGCGTGAATCGGGCTTGCCTTACCATCAACCGGCCAACCGAGCCCCGTTACCTCCGACCAATCCTGAGGCGCGTCGATACCGCGTTTTCGGTACGTACTCACGTTTCTCCGGCCGTCGTTGTTTATGTATACAAACAAAAACAGTCCACTTCACATTTCTGGTCCACGGGTCGCCCCCATCTTACCAGGCCGTTTTTGGTCATAATCCGCCCGCCGCACCGCCGTGGTAGTTACCACCAAGCTGCCTTTCTTGGCTGAGTCCTTTTTCTTCCCATCCAAGTGTTGTTTCCTAACCCTCGCCTCCGTCCCCATCCTATCCTTCCCTCCACTTTGGCCCGTTGTCAAGGCAGCCCGGCACTGGTTCTTATCCTTTGCCAGTCCCCGAGATAAATCAGCCTTCCCTTCGTTTATATCCATATCCATCGCAATCTCTCGTCCCTCCTCCATCCCTTCAATTCGACCAACCGTGCCTGAATCTGATCGGCAGTAATTGGGAGTTCAGAGGGCTCTGTTCACAACAACGCACGACACGGCACAGTCAAGGGATTCGTTGGTGTTTACATGCTATTACGACGCGCCATTACTTCACTCCACACATCATCATCCACCGCGACCTCATAATTTCTCATTGCTTTACGAGGGTGCTGTCGCGAGCAGTACCAGTCAGCAGCGCTAGCTATCGCAAGGCCAGCAGCAGTCGCAATGGACGCTAGAGTAAGTCATTGCTCTCCCTACCTTAGCTACAGCCCGCCTCCCTCGTAACGGCTATGCCCAACTCCACTTGTCAAGGGCGAGATTTCTCCAGGCCCATTGACTGACATTCTCCCGAAACAGCCCCAGCGCCTCAAAGTCCACGTTGGTGGCAACGAGAACATCATCCCTTCGAAGCACGATTCACTCCATCAGCGACACAAGTCAGCAGGTAACATCATGTCTCGCAACGGCGGCGGTCTGCAGGCTGCAGCTAAGCGAACCGCTTTCGGCGACGTCAGCAACACGGCAAAAAACCTCGCTGCGCTGCCTGTCGACCAGCTGCCTGCCAAGGGCAAGGGCACAGAATCTGTCTACAACAAGGAGAATGTGATCAATAGCAAGGATGGCTTCTCGCGACCTGCACAACGGGCTGCCGCGCTGGGCAGTAAGAATGGTCCTGTAACCACAGAATGGAAGCAGCCGAAAATTCCGGTCAGAAATGATTCGCAGACCCAGAACAAGCTGGTCGCTAAGAGAGCTTCCGCGGCCCAGCTTCACGAGTCACGTCCCTCGAAGAGCAAACATGTTGCTCAGGACCCCATTGCGCCCGCGGAGTCGGCCTCGAGCAAGCAACCTCGCCATCACAAGTCTCAGCCTCAGCTTAAGAAGGAGCCTGTTGCGCATGTTCTGCGACGTGCCCAGAGCAAGTTGTCCACAACTTCGGCACACTCTGCCACCTCCGCGGAGATCTGGAAGCCGATGGACGATGTGACTGAAGCTGCCTACGAGGACGCTGTCGAGCACATTGGCAACGAGCAGTACCACGGTCCTTACCACAGACGTTCGTCAGACACCACTGACGCTGGAGACGACCTGCAGAAAGCCATCGCCATGCTCGAGGGAAATGCTGAGAAGCATTCAATGGAGCAGCTCGCCGAATCGTTGGGTGCTCCAACCATGTCCGAGCCGGAGGAGTACTGGGACGAGGAGGAGGAGGAAGAGCTCTACGATGACCAGGGCTACACCACTGCTCACTCCTACCGGTCCCGAGGCGACCTCACCACTGGCGGCGCAACTACTGTGCTCGCGCCTAAGATTACCGACAAGGTCCAGCAAGAGTTGGAGACCGCCCGTGCCATCGTCGAGAGTACCCGTACCCAGGAGGAGGTCGACGACGAGGTTTGGGACGTCTGCATGGTTGCAGAGTATGGCGATGATATTTTTGAGTACATGCGAGAGCTTGAGGTTCGTATATTCAGCACCCTTTCTTCTCATGGCCGCTGCTAACTATAATGTGTGCAGATGAGAATGCTGCCTGACCCTCACTACATGGACCACCAGGCCGAGATCCAATGGTCCATGCGCTCCGTCTTGATGGACTGGCTTGTGCAGGTCCACCACCGATTCAGCCTGCTGCCAGAGACGCTGTTCTTGACGGTCAACTACATTGACCGCTTCCTTTCGTATAAGGTTGTGTCGATTGGCAAGCTCCAGCTTGTCGGTGCTACCGCCTTGCTCGTGGCTTCCAAGTACGAGGAGATTAACTGCCCATCGCTGCAGGAGATCGTTTTCATGGTGGACAATGGTTACAAGGTTGACGAGATCCTCAAGGCCGAGCGCTTTATGCTCAGCATGCTGAGTTTCGAGCTGGGCTTCCCTGGCCCGATGAGCTTCCTGCGCCGCGTCAGCAAGGCGGACGATTATGATCTCGAGACGCGCACGTTGGCGAAGTACTTCCTGGAGGTTACCATCATGGATGAACGTTTTGTCGCAAGCCCGCCCAGCTTCCTTGCCGCAGCAGCGCACTGCTTGTCTCGCATGATCTTGAAGAAAGGAGACTGGGTAAGTCCATCATTGCTCGTGTTTTCGTCCCGACGCAGTACTAACCCGACGCAGACTCCTGCGCATGTCCACTATTCTGGATACACATGGGGTCAGCTGAGAAACCTGGTTACCATGATTTTGGAGTGCTGCCACGCCCCGCGAAAGCATCACCTTGCCGTCTTCGAAAAGTACTCGGACAAGCGATACAAACGCGCTGCCGAGTATGTACAGACCGAGATCACCAAGGGCTTCACCCTTCCGCATCACCAATCCACCGGCCGTGCTTCGGCCTTCGACTTTGGTGAGCTTGACGGCAATGTTGGCCAGCCTCACCATGCCAAGGCGATGGTCGAGCTTCAGGGCTAGTAGGACAATCGTGCTCGACCAACAGCCCCCCCGCATCGTGCGAGAGGTTTCGCATCCATGCACCAACGAGGTGCATGGATCGACGCGACACCAATTTTCTTTTCTTAGCAATATTGGTTCCGACACCCGCTGCCACTCGGACAGCTGCTATTATACAACAGTTGCAAGCGCGGGTGGGTTAATGGCCGGCCTCGAGATGCAACCATTAGTCAATGACCGGCAACCCTTTCTCTTGAGCAATGTTTTTGGACCGCTTTGGCGGTCTGTTGACGACACTAGACGACTTGACGATACCATGACTGGTTTTCCCACTCAGCCTTTCATTTCATTTCGGTCGACCCTCTTCGGTTCGGGGGTTTATTCTATTTTCGTTTTGTTCTTTTTTATTAGGCCAGCATTTTCGGCGTTGGAGGACGGTTCCTCTTTAGGGCATGGCAGGCAGGGCACACCGGCAAGGAACGAGGCTTTCAGGAGCAACATACCAGAACCGAAACCAAAAGCAAGTGCAATACGTGGAGGATTGTGGCATAGATGAACAGGCAAGACTATGATTACCTGCCTGAAGACGAGGGGTTTAGGACAAGGCACCAAACTTGTGTATGAGTTATAATTCTTCTTTGGCAAAGGGATTTGCATTTCCTATGTACTGTCTACAGTTCAGCTAGAGAGGGCTGGCTGACGAGGCCACGGAGGCGGCGTCACAGCAGTTGGGACAACAAGAACGCAATGAATATCTTGAGCAGAATACCGCTGAGATTGCATGGCTTGTGAGGTGGGTAGCATATGTTGTTTCCGTCCCTGGCAGTAAGTACGTATAGATGGGGTGCGATACAGATACGGCGTTGAGACAGACGAAGCTCTTCCTGGAGCTTCTGGAGCTGGTGGCAAGCCCCGGCCTCCCCCTGGTTCGGGTGGCTGGTTCTCCATGTGGTGGTACTTACGCCATGGGGAAGCTCCGCACGATACTAGACCTCTCATTGGCACACTGCCTTTCATGCATGGCTGAGGCGTGCTTGGCTCAGGCTGGGTCCTTCACGGTTCACCTCACTCTCGCCCAGTGCAGTGGATCAAACTAGCTGTGAGGCCACATTGCTGATTCGCACCTCGGTTTCCCGTTGCCTCCCATTGCTGAATCACCCACCTAACCCACGCACACTTTATTTTTCCGTTGACTCCTGTCCGAACCTGACACCTCAGCCGAGAGACGATCTGAATCGGATTGGTTCTGCCTGCCCCCTCTCCTCTCTCAATCTCTAGCTCGTCTCCCTCACTCTCTCCTTTCTCCTTCTTGCTCCCCCCCTCCAAACACCATCCGCTGGTTGCGATTGTTGAACTGGTCACGTCGCATTCCATCGCATCTCTTCGTCACTGTCATCATGGTTTACCTCAAGTCTTCGCTTCTGGCCCTGCTGGCCCTCCCCCTCTCTGGCGCGTTCGCTGCCGAAGAGGCTCCCGTAAGTGTTGCCCGTGACACCCTAAACGCCCGCGACCATGGCATCTAATCCGCCGCAGGTTGATACGGATGCCACTGCCCCGACCCTCAAGGCCGACATCGAGACTACCTTCCCTGACGCCGACATCTTCGGTGTTAAGATCGTCAACGGTCACCCCACTAAGGCTTTCGTCGAGTTCACGAATCACGAGGATGCGCCGATTCAGGTCGCCTTGGTTGGTGGTACCTTGTCTAGCACCAAGGAGCTCCCCGAAAATGCCCTCCCCAGCGACAACATCATCCGCAACCTGACTGCTGCCCGTTACGACCTGACGATCGAGGCTGGCGACAAAAAGGCTGTCCCCTACTCCTTCGCCCTCGACGCCAACCCTCAGGATGTCCTCCTTCAGCTCATTGCTGTCGTCAGCAATGCCAAGGGCGATATCTTCCAGCTCGAGGCATACAACGCCACCGCCGCAATCGTCGAGCCTCCCACCAGCATCTTCGACCCCCAGATGTATGTTCATACTGCCCTTGCGCAACCTCTTGCGACTTTGTGTGGAAGACAAGCTGACAGTTCCCGAAGCATTTTCCTCTACCTCTTCCTCTCCGGTGCCTTCGCTGGCACTCTCTACTTCGTCTACAAGACCTGGATCGAGGCTCTGTTCCCCCAGGCCAAGAAGGCCAAGTCCTCTAAGAAGGCTCGTACTGTTAGTGTTACTGTGCCTCTGGCCGACTCGGATGCCACCGGCGAGGCTACCTCCACTGGCAAGAGCTATGACGAGAGCTGGATCCCCGAGCACCACATCAACCGCCCTGTCGCCAAGCGCGTTAAGAGCGGTGCTAGCGGCAAGCTCAGGAAGGGTGCTGAGTAGGATGGCAGCACCTCTACGACGCGAACCACGCGACGCACCAGACGCGCCTAGATATGAAGCGCCCATGCTATGACAGGTTGGCAACTTGAAAAGCACTCGACAGGCTGGAATATAGCCTGGCGGAATGTTCACAGTTGCTTGCTTTTTCGGGGGTTGAAAAGAACTACAAACGTGTTGTACAATATCTGTAAACAAGGCATGAAGCCGCCGAACTTTTGATGTAGAAAATTGCTGGAACTTGGCGAAGCTTTGTTGTGACCTTTGTAGACTGCGAGTGAATCATCAGAGGTACTATGTACCAGCCAGCGCCTTTTTCGAGGCCCAGGCTTTGCTGTTCTCAAGCTGTCTGCAACTTCAATTTGAGGAAGGAAGAAATCATGTGGCAGAAAAAAACTAAAGCAACTACGTGCTCTAGCGATGCTGCTGTACTGTCATCATGACCTGACATAAATGTTGTTCTTGTTTCAGGGAGTCACGACATCCTGCATTGGTAGCGGTGCTAGGCTGCCAGCAAGTCTCTTTTGCATCCAAGCAAGCATCCATCGTCAAGAAGCTGCGGACAGCACCAGATCATAGCAGGCAACCAAAATTGGTTCTCAAAAGCCTCTACCAGGTCAATTGAAATCTCGGAAGTAAAAGATTGCCCAAGAAACCCGATATCGTAGCAGGGAATCGCTGCATTCTTTCCTTGGTAGCTGCACCAAATGGAAATAACCGGCGTTTAGCCTCCAGACAGGAGGAGCTCCCCAGAAGCAATGGGCAGCTGCGACCCTGCGACCCTGTAATCCTGCCTAAGGCGAGCTTCCCTGTGTGCGACAATGACGCGCAAACGCGCTTTTCTGCCACGCCCGTCACGGGGGTCGCTTCCGCACTAAGCAGGTTAGACCTTGCAACACAGGTCCGTCCCCAAAGAGCTCCTATCCCGTTGCGCACTCTTTCTGTCCCGACACCTCCTGTCTTTCACTCCCACCTTTCCCAAATATCTTGTCGCACTCCAGAAAACGACTGCGATTCTCTCAATAACCCTTAGTTGAAAAAGTACGCGGTTTGAGAGTACCACACTCTTTTTTCCGTCTCATATTCCCGTGTCATTGTCGATACTTTTCTTGTCTAATCCGTCCGTCCAACAAACACACAACGCGACCATGGCGCCAACCCCGGAAGAAGCACCCAAGAAGCGCGGTCGCGGCAGGCCCCCCAAAGCCGATGGCCAGAAGAAGGCCGCCTACGTCCCCACAGGACGCCCTCGCGGTCGCCCCAAAGGTAGCGGAGGCGTGAAGAAGGCCGTTACCCCCAAGAAGCCCGCTACGGGTACCGGTAGAGGACGCGGCAGACCCAGGAAGAGCGACGTCGCCGATGCGACTACCACGCCCACAGCTGCGACTGCCACACCCAAGAAGAGCACGCCGACCAATTCCGCCACGTCCACCGGCCGCCCCCGTGGTCGCCCTCGCAAATCCGACGCGTCTACTGCCGCGCCCACGCCCAAGAAAGCCGAGTCAGCGCGAAAGGCTAAGGGAAGGACGAGCGACGTCTCGAAGGAGTCGTCTTCCTCTGGTTCGTCATCAGGGTCTGACGATGAAGGTTAGCGGACCCCAACTTCTATCGGGATTGCGCCGTTGTTGCTCCGGCCCCCCTCCTCCGATGGGTGAAAGACGTCAGCTCACCAATCGATGTGAAGAACAGGCTACTAAGAATGTCTCCAAGCCGCTCTCCGATGCCGCCGACTCCACCGAAGAGGTTCGTCGCTGGTTCCCCTCGAAAATGATGCGAGGACTGCTCGGCTGACCACGGTTTCCCTTTGTTACCAATAGTGAACGCGACGGACGAAAGAAGGAAATGTTTGCTGTTACACCAAAGTTACGATGTATGGGTCTTGGGCGTTGGTTTGGCGGGAATCGAAGAACAGTTCGCGAAAAAGAATAAAAAAAGAAATAAAAAGAACATAAAAAAAAGCACCCGCCCATCGCTCTCGAAGTGGCTTCTCAAAATATATCTGGTGTCAAGGAAGGTCAATATTTCTCAATAACCCAGCTGAGGCTTCCCTCAGCACACGAGGATTCGACCGTTTATTAGACACCATGCGTTTTGCTGAATACAAGATCGATCAATGCCTTGAAGAAGCTCTGGATGGCTTGTGTTGTTTGCGCGTGAAACTTGTGCTTGGAGCACGGCCGTGCTCTTGTGTAGATGCTACGCCCCCTATTACACTTCTATTCCCTTTCCCACTCGGCAAACTCAACTGCCAAGTGTTCTTTGAGCCTCGCAAACTGGTTCCCAAAGTTCTCGCCGCACCTCCAGCAAATGAGACTACTCTTCATAAGGTACCCGTCGTGGCCAGGGTGGCGGCGAGGGTCATCCGCCGCCAGGGGGAAGTCGGCGACATCGACAAGGAACGGGGTGTTAAAGGAGTTATAGTGTTTGCGATGCTTCATGCACTCCGAGGACATGTCCCGCGAGAGGACATGAATATGCAGGTGGTTCATGCTGGGGTGTGCATGAATCCCCGTGATGATTTCGGCGTGCCAGTCCCGGCCCTGGGGCAGCGCTCCGCTCTCCGGCTCAACGCGCCCGTCCAGCACGGCCTCCCGTGCTTCCTCGGCCTTGCTTCCCTTGCCGAACCTTCGCTGCAGCTCTTTTGCCACAAGGTCCTTGAGCCTCAGAACCTCCTTCTGCACCGATACTAAGAACTCGGCGTTCTCGAACGCCTCGAACGGGTGGAGGAGGCTGTGTTTGGGGGATCGAGGCAGCAGCAGCGTATGGACGCTGGCTTTGGGGTAGAGGTCGTTGATCGCGACGAAATCATCGTTATGGTATATCACGCGCGAGGCAGGAAAGGATGATGGGTCCTCGATATAGGCGCCGAGGCCGTCGCGGGTCCGGAAGGGCTTGTTGCGGGAGGGCTTGGATGGCCCGGAGCCTGTTTCGGGCTTGCGCTTTCGGGTCATGAGCTCCGCGACTTGAGTGCGCATGTATCAGGGCATGTGCTACGTATGGCATCCAATCAGAGGTTTACTTACAAGCATCCCGTCGCGCGTCCAGCGCGGGAGAGGTCCCTTTGATCTCGTCCTGTGTGATGGCATCTTCCGGGTCTGAATCTTCTGCCGCCATTGCTACTGCTGGATTGCTAGAAAACGTGGGGGACTGAGACCAGGAAGTCTGATTTCGCGTATCATCCCGAGCGTGGCATCGGTTCTCTCATCATGTACGTGTATACTTCGGGCGATGAGTGGCAATCGCGACTGCAGTTCGTGACTCACGCCGTCAAGCCTGTGATGACAAGCTGCGAGTTGTTTCTTTGTGGAGGTGAAAAGGACCAGCACGCGTCAGGTAAGGGGAGAGGGGGATGGGGAAGCTTCAATGGAAACTCCTTTACCCACAGCGGGGTAGCTGCAGAAGAAGCCGTGCCCCGCCATGCCGCCTATAGCCAACATGCCTAGGTAGATACCTAGGTGACAGAGTACATGGGTACCTTTAGGTACGAAGATAGGTACCTACCACCTACCTACCCAGTACTGGCCTGCCATTCGCCCAAGGCGCCAAGGTCGCTGGGTGCCCACTGCAAAGCGACATCTGCAAGGCCACCGACACCTAAACCGGGTTGGGTTGGTGGCTGCCGCGACACCAACGACCACTGAGGCGGGAAATCCAAGGACGAACAAAATTTCCTGTGACTTTTCAGTGACATCCATCTCGACGACGTCCTCTTTTGACGACGCCGTGATATCACCTCACACACCCACGCCAACGCACTCTCCGTCCGACTTCAAGGCCCGCATGGCCCGGGTTTTCCCTTAGCCGACGACTTGCAAGCACAGCCAGAAGCCATGGCGCCCCCCAAGAAAGGCAAGGGAAAGGACAAGGGCGCCGTAGCCGCCCCAGCAGCTCAACCTGCCACATCGTCCTCCAAGGATGGTGCCAAGAGCAAGAAGATCGCTGGCTTGTCGCTCATGGAGCAGGCTGCCGGCCCAGCCGCCAACAAGCCGACTGTCAAACAGATCATTGGCGGGTCATCATGGACGGGGAAGCTGCCCCAGAACCTCTTCAACGAATACTGCCAGAAACAGCAGTGGGAAAAGCCCGTCTATGACATGCGAAAGACCCCCGAGGGATACGCTTGCTTCGTCACCGTCAGCGCAAAGGACCCAAAGACCAAGGAGCTCATGACCCTGGACTCGTTCAAGATCGCCCCTGACTACAAGCACCTTCTCACAAGGCCCACCGCCCTGGAGGCCAGACACGCGGCGGCAACTTACGCCCTCTTCAGGGTCTGCAGCATGCAAAACAAGCACACTGTTCTGCCGCCGGACTATAAGTCCATGTGGAAGGACTTCCAAGACATCAAGAAGCAGGATGTGAAGGACGGCAAAGCATGGATGTACGACGCGGACCCGTTCAAGACTCTTAGGGAGAGGCAAGATTCCAAGGCAGCCGCGGAGAAGAAGAGAAAGGATGCCGAGGCGGCCAAGGAGAAAGCGAAATCCATGCCTGGCGCATCAGGATTGAGCGCGTCCAACGCCATGAAGGGCTGGATCACAGCGCCAAAGATTGAGATGGGCAAGCGCTCGCGGGCGCAGGTCGAGGCTCTGATTCAAAAGTACGTCACCTGGAACCCGAACAAGGTACAGATGCCGGCAATGCAGAAGAAGGCCATCATCGACGAGCTCAGCAAATTGAACTTCCGACGAAGCCATGTGGAAGAAGCCACGGAGATCTGCAAAGATCGTGAGGAGACGCTGGAGTGGCTGTTGATTCACGTACCCGAGGACGACCTACCCCGTTGGGCCCTGCCAGAGAGCTATGCCGCGGGAATCTCGGTCGCATCGATGGATCTCAAGAAGGAGGGTGCCATCAAGCGCCTCTCCGAATCAGGCTATGCCCCTGACCTCTGCGCTCGCGTTTTGGAAGAGGCCGGCGGAAGTGAGGGCAAAGCAGCCGAGCTTCTTCAGCAACGCCTCGTGGGCCAGCTGTCAGAGGACACACAGCGGAGCACCGTAGAGGAGCTTCTTCCACCGGGCGTCTCGGCCGATGAGCTGTGGGGCGACGAAGTGTCGGCGATGGAGTCTTCCTTCGGCGATCATTTCAAAAAGACCTCGCCCGATATCATCGAGATCAAGCTGGAGAAGGTCAAGAACGTAGGCAAGCCGGTAGAAGCGGCAGTTCAGGTCCGCAAGACGCCCAATTACCCCGCCCAGCTCATCTTCGCCGTCGTGGCGCCCCTCCCGGCGCAAATCAAGCTGTCCATCATCAAGCAGACTCTTGCCTATTTGGAGGACTCCTATTGGGAAGAGCCCATGAAGGTTTTTGTGGCCATCGACTGGATTCAGCAGAACGTCAACAGCATCATCGAACGGCCCGGGAAGCTTTCCGAGATCTCTGCGGTGGCATCGACGGCATCCGAGGTCCCTAGCGAAGCTCGACCGCAGAGGCCCCCAACAAAAACACAGAGGCTGCCGAAGCCCATCTCGTGGACCCCCGATTCTCAGACACGAGACGAGTGGCTGAGAAGGACCGAGGAACCTGCCTGGGAGAAGATGATGTCGAAGCGCCAGAAGTTGCCGGCGTGGCAGGTTCGTGAAAAGATCATCAACACTGTCGAACACAACCATGTCACCATCATCAGCGGAGAGACTGGTTCTGGTAAGTCGACGCAGTCGGTCCAGTTCATCCTGGATGATTTGTACAATAGGGGGCTGGGTAAATGTGTGAACATGCTGGTCACTCAGCCCAGGAGGATCTCCGCACTCGGTCTGGCCGACCGTGTGGCCGAGGAGCGATGCACCAGGGTCGGGGACGAGATTGGTTACGCCATTCGTGGCGAGAACCGTCGGAGCAACAACACGAAGATCACGTTCGTGACGACTGGTGTGCTACTCAGAAGGCTGCAGACCTCTGGTGGAAAGATCGAAGATGTCGCGGCATCGCTAGCTGACGTCAGTCATGTTGTCATCGACGAAGTGCACGAGCGCAGTTTGGATACGGACTTCCTTCTCACTATTGTCAGGGAGGTCATGAAGGAGAGAAAGAACCTCTTGAAACTGGTGCTCATGAGTGCCACTCTTGATGCCGCATCTTTCAACTATTACTTCACCTCCCAGGGCCTGGACGTCGGCATGGTGGAGATCGCCGGAAGGACATACCCTGTTGACGACTACTACTTGGATGATATCATCAGCATGACAGGCTTCAGGGGCGACGCGGGTGACGCGGACGGTGGGCGAGGCGACGCGATGGGCAAGACGATTCAAAAGCTGGGCCACCGCATCAACTACGACCTCCTCGCAGAGACTGTAAGGGAGATCGACGCAGACCTCTCTCATTCGCACAAGACGGGAGGAATCCTCATCTTCCTCCCCGGAGTGGCGGAAATCAATCGGGCTTGCGGCGCGCTTCGGTCGATCAACTCGTTGCATGTGCTCCCCCTTCACGCCTCTCTCGAGACGAAGGAGCAAAAGCGCGTGTTTACCAGCCCACCCAGCGGTAAGAGAAAGATCGTGGTTGCTACCAACGTGGCGGAGACGTCGATTACGATTGATGACATCGTTGCCGTCATCGACAGCGGCAAGGTGAAGGAGACTACGTATGACCCTGTGAATAACATGAGGAAGTTGGAGGAGAACTGGGCATCGCAGGCGGCCTGCAAACAACGACGAGGCCGTGCAGGCAGAGTCCAGGCGGGCAAGTGCTACAAGCTTTACACCAGAAATCTCGAGCAGCAGATGGCCGAACGTCCCGATCCCGAGATCAGGCGAGTGCCGCTGGAGCAGATGTGTCTTTCGGTGCGCGCCATGGGAATGAGGAACGTGGCCGGGTTCCTTTCGCAGTCGCCCACGCCGCCAGACAGCACGGCGGTTGACGGAGCTATCAAGCTGCTGCGGCGGATGGGTGCGTTGGACGGAGATGAAATGACGGCCCTAGGACAGCAGCTCGCCATGATCCCAGCCGATCTCCGATGCGCAAAACTCATGGTTTACGGTGCCATTTTTGGGTGTTTGGATGACTGTGTCGCGATTGCGGCCATCCTCAGTACCCGCAGCCCTTTCATGTCGCCTCCGGACAAGCGAGACCAGGCAAAGGACGCACGCATGCGCTTCTCCAACGGCGACGGCGACCTCCTTACCGACCTCGAGGCCTTCAAGCAGTGGGACGAGATGAGGGGCGACGGCGTAGGTCAACGCCAGCTGCGCAACTTCTGCGATGATAACTTCCTCTCGTGGCTCACGCTGAACGACATATCGGCAACTCGGATGCAGTACTACTCGGCCCTTTCCGAGATTGGAATCGTCGAGACGAACCGGTTTGCGGCGGCGCAGAGTCGGAGCAAGTCCGGCATGACGCTTCTACGAGCGCTCACGGCTTCAGCGTTCAACCCGCAGATCGCGCGCATTCAGTACCCCGACAAGAAGTTCACCAATACGGTTTCTGGTACGAAGGAGCTGGACCCGGAGGCGCGGACGATCAAGTACTTCACCCAGGAGCAGGGCCGCGTGTTTGTGCACCCCAGCAGCACGCTGTTCGGCAGCCAGGGGTTCACCGGCAACGCTTCGTTCATGTCGTACTTCACCCTGATCTCCACTAGCAAGACGTTCATTCGGGACCTGACGCGTAAGTCACTGTGTTTTTTTGTTGTGTGCGGGGCGAAGGGAACCTTACTGACATTGTTGTAGCTTTCAACGCATACACGTTGCTTTTGTTCTCGGGTGCTATCAGCTTGGATACCTTGGGAAGAGGACTTGTGGTCGATGAGTGGGTGCGTCTCCGGGGATGGGCACGACTGGGAGTCTTGGTGTCAAGACTCAGAGGCATGGTTGACGATGTGATTGCGATGAAGATTGAGAATCCTGGTTTGGATCTCACGGACAACGAGGTGATTAAGATGGTTGGAAAGCTGATAGAGCTGGACGGATTAGACGCATAAAAATGGTAGAGGTGGCGCTGCGACTTACATCAAGGGAGCAACTGGGTAAAATTAGAGCAATGACTTGAGACATGCTATCGCATCCGGGACTCCGAAAGAGAAGGGAGACCTGGTCCTGATAGTTTGGACAGAGGAGGGCGGATACAGGTTTATCTTGCGACAATGAGTCCAGCGGGAACTACATCACCATGTGTTTCTCTGTGAGCGCTGTGCCTAACTAACAACACAGCATCACATACCGAGAACAGAGAAGGAAACAGTTTGTGGGGGCTGGCGACTAATACCTCAAGCCGGAATGGCTAGGTAGGTGGATCCACTGTTCGAGGACTTCCTGATGATCGACGGCCGGGGTCGCGGGACCGGGTGGGGGATGGAGGCGGGGTAGCTTGGTTCGGCACTCACTCAAACACCCCCAAATCTGCAATCGCACGTTGCACTGCACCAACACACCAACACGAGTAGCTCGTGCACACACCTCCGCCCATCTCTCCCTCAACAGGGACGGCCTTCCAATCCTCCGACACCCCACACCTCCAACAGCGCGTGCCCTCCATCTACTAGCACGCTTTCCGGATGGCCTCGACCGGCTGGACAAATACCTGATCATCCTGAACCGCTTTTCCTTTTGTCGACCTTCCATCCATTTGGCCCATTTACCACCGAATCGGCGCCATGAAACCCACCACTGTGCCTGTTGCGCGATGGGCCTCCCTGGCCATGTTTCTCGCGCCGTCCACGGCTCTGGCGGCACTGCGGCCTCCGTTTATCGACCCGGAGGCTCTCCCCGATGTGTCGGTCTTCAAGGGACCTTGGGAGAGATATATCAAAGCGCCGGCGAACAAGACGCATATTGTGCCGTCTCGCATATGGGACGCCGAGGGGAATATCACGACGTCGGGGTTCGAGGCGGTTGAGATCGGCACTGCGGCCGTGGACACGTTCAGCCGCGGCATCACCATTGGGCCGGGTGCGGTGTTGACGCTGGAGTTTGAGGAGAACATTGCTGGACGGTATCTTTCCGGACCTGGTCACCCGACGATGCTCCCTGTGGCTAATCACTGTTGGTCCTGCGTAGCGTATGCTTCGATGTATCCTCCGCCGGCAACGACCCCGAGATCTATCTGGCGTACTCCGAATCGTCGCTCTACGCTGGAACGCAGCCAGACACCACGACCGAGAAGTTGGAACGCGACCTGCCCCTGCACTTCGAGTTTGGCGATACAACCGGCACGGTGTGCGTGGGTAAGGAGTTTATCAGGGGAGCCTTCAAGTACCTCACCCTCTCAATGCCCGAGTACCCTGTCCTGTCCGACGACCGTATCGTAGAGCAATCTCGCCCAGAGGGCCAGGCCGTTCTCGGCGACGACGACGACGACGACAACGACGACAAGAACCAAAAGGTCCTCGTCAACCCGTCCGGTAGAGATCCTTACAAGAAGCCGTGGGTGACGCTTCAAAACCTGTGGGTCAACTGCACCGCCTTCCCTTCACAGAAAAACGGCCGCGCCTACTCGGGCTACTTCCACAGCTCGAGCAGCACCCTCAACCGCATATGGTACGCCGGCGCCTATACCCTCCAGCTCTCGACCATCGACCCGCGTGAGGGCTCTGCCCTGATCGACTACAACCGCGACTGGGACCACAACGAGTCGCCTACGGGGTCGTGGTACTCCAACTTCACCATCGCCAACGGGACCGCAGTCACCACCGACGGCGCCAAGCGCGACCGCATCGTCTGGCCCGGCGACATGTCCATCGCCATCCCCGGAATCGCCGTCAGCACCTACGACATGACCGCCGTCCGCAATGCCCTCGATGTCCTCTTCGACCACCAGTACCCCGACGGCTCGCTGCCATACGCCGGCCCGCCTCTAGGCTTCCGCGGCGAGTTCAGCGACACGTATCACCTCCACACCCTCCTGGGCGCCTACAACTACGTCAAGTTCTCGGGTGACGTCGACTGGGTGGCACAGCGCTGGCCGGCATACCTCAAGGCCCTGAATGTGAGCATCGACAAGGTGGACCACACCGGCCTCCTCCACGTCACCAGCGGTGCCGACTGGCTGCGCCCGGGCATGACGGGCCACAACCTCGAGGCCAGCGCCTTGCTTAGCGCCGTTCTGGACAAGAGCATCAGGCTCGCCGAGTGGCTCGGCGACGACCGACCCGCAGCCCGCCCGCGCGGCGTCTGGTCCGGCCTGCGTATGACGCTCAACTCTGGGATCCAGCAGCTCTTCTGCAAAGACACGGGGCTCTACTCGGACAACATTGGCCGGCGGAGCTGCCGCGGCCCGGAACACACCGACCCGCAGGACGGCAACAGCTGGGCCCTCATCTCGGGCGCGACGCCGCGGTCCCGACGCGCCGTGGTGTCGGGCAACCTGCAGTCACGGTGGACGAAGCATGGCGCGCCGGCCGTCGAGTTCCCCAACGTCATCTCCCCCTTTGTGTCGTCGTTCGAGCTGCTCGCCCACGCCGCCGCCGACGACCACGACGCGGCCGTCGAGCTGATGCTCCTCGAGTGGTCCTACCTCCTCGACGGGCCCGGCTTCACAAACAGCACCCTCGCCGAGGGCTTCATGGTCGACGGCGGCGTGCAGTACCCGGCCTACTGGTCCGCGGCCCGCAACTCCCACTGCCACGGGTGGTCCTCGGGCCCGACGAGCGTGCTGACGTCCGAGGTCCTGGGCATCCAGCTCCTCGCCCCCGCCGGCGCCGAGTGGACCGTCCGCCCCCACCTCTCGAAATGGCTCGCCTTCGCGAGGGGCGGCTTCGCGACGACAAAGGGCGTGTTCGAGGTGAAGCTCACCCGCGTCGTGGCCTCGACCTCGTCCACGGCGACGCACCAGCACAAGCGACGGAGGGGCCAGGTCGTTGAGATCACGGCACCGGAGCTCACCAACGGCACGTTCGAGTGGGGCCAGTCTTCGCACAAAGTCGACGCCGAGGGTGGCCGGACGACGACAGCCTGGATTGCGTGGGGCGATGAGGACGACGATGCCGCCTCGGTGGAGCAGCTCGACATCGCGCTGGGGCGGGTCGAGGCGCCCAACGAGGAGGAGTGGCACCGCCAGAGCTTCATCTACCGCGACGACACGCGGCTCGTCTTTGACGACGCCTGGGCGCCGCCGCCGATGACTGAGCGCGCCGCCGGCGAGGTCGACTGGGATGCGCTGGAAGCAAACTACGTCAAGCCCCTCGCCGAGATGTTTTG
This sequence comes from Colletotrichum destructivum, assembly GCF_034447905.1. Classification (NCBI taxonomy): domain Eukaryota; kingdom Fungi; phylum Ascomycota; class Sordariomycetes; order Glomerellales; family Glomerellaceae; genus Colletotrichum; species Colletotrichum destructivum. Next base: position 2,977,791 of record NC_085898.1, on the reverse strand, counting down.
ACGCGGAACCGTGGGCGTGTATAAATATTTTTGTGTCATCTTTTTACTGTCTTCCTTCAAAGAACAGGGCAGCCACCATCCGACAAAGGGGATGGCGGCGGTGTTAATGTGACCATGAACCGGGACTTGGTATCGGGGAGTTTGTACAATACTTGAATCCTTTTGCGATACTGGGCTCTTGATCTCAGCTGAAGCAACGAATGGATGAATGATGTGGATTTTTAACATTGGAAGCGCAGCTCCCGTTTTTCTTACGACGAATTTTTCCACCCCCGAAACTCCATCCCATTGTGGAAGAAGAAAAAGCGAGTGACAAACCCCCTCATTTCGTCTACTGAGGGAAACCCAGCGTGTTTTTCTTTTCTCATGTGCTCCTTGGCCCCTAACGCCCTAACCCCCTCTTTTTTCCCCCGTTACATACCCTTGCCCAAGCGAACCGAGGAAATGGGCGAGGGTATCGATACAATCAACGTCCGCCTCCTAACGGGAGGAGACGCCTAACAAACCAAGTGTTACTGACAACGAAGATCCCCAAGACATCCATCTACCTAGTACAGAAGCTCGCCACTGTCCACCATGCGGGAGAACTTGTCCTCGGGGTCGTCAAAGTGGTAATCCTCCCCGCGGACGACACGGTCGACCTCCTCCCTGACAAAGGGATACACGTCCTTCCACGCGTTACGGCCCATCCAGCAGTCTAGGTGGCCGTACCCGGGGACGACGCGGCGACGATACTGCAGCCCCTTCCGGCCATCTCCGCCGTGGGACCCGAACGTGTCGCACAGGATCTCGTACGTGCGCTCTGTCGCCTCGGGGGTTAGCACGGCGTTGTCGCGCCCGACGAAGAGCATGACGGGGATGCCCCTGAGTCTGCGGATGTTCTCCGTCGTTGTGAGAGGCCGGAAGAGCGGGCCGTTGGTCATAACGTGGCCCTCGAACCCCTGCTTCATGAGGAGGTGCAACTGTGTCATGTTGACGCCACCGAAAAAGCGGTCAATCTGCCTGTGCGTTGCCTCGTTGAGATTGCTGTGGTTCCAGCACCGGCCGAAGACGAGCGTGCAACGATGGCAGCTGGCGTTGTTACAGATCTCCTTCCTCTCCTCCGGGTACAGCCGCAACGCCTCGTTGAGGGCCCGCTGGAGTAAGCTGTCGTCCTTGGCCGTGCTGCAGGAGAACCAGTTGCCTAGCACCATCTTATACATCCTGTCGAGCGGGATCGGGCCCGCCATGACCTTGGCCATGTTGAGGGTCGTCCAGATGGGGTTCATGAAGACCTGGCTACCAGTGATGCCGTGAACCCAGCTCGAGGGGATGGTGCCGTCAAGGAGGCCGCACGAGAAGGCGACGCTGCCCATGCAGTGGGCGATGCAGTAGACCTTGTTGTCCGGAGAATTACCCTCGGCGTACTTCTCACGGATGTACTCTAGGCAAGCCTGCATGTCGAGCCGAGCGTCGTAGGTTGTCCAGTTGTTCTGGGCGACCATCAGCTGGCCGATGCGGTGGACTGCGATGAAGACGCGGTAGCCAGCGCGCGTGAAGTAGTTGACCGCGTTATACTTGATCGTGGGCAGCGCGTAGATCTGATGGTCCACAGCGGCACCCGGGATCATGAAGAGGTTTTTGGGCTCGATGCTAGGGTTTGTCGGCTCCCACATGTGCATCCGCGTCTTGACGCCGTCGCGGGCGACGATGACAAACGACGCGGTCGGGGGTGTGTCGTTGACGTAACCGTTGTAGGTGACGCTGGGGTACTGCAGAGGGGTGAAGGGCGCGAGGAAGAGAGACAGCGACTTGCGGGTGAAGTAGGTCAAGAAGCTCGCCGCGCTGTACGCCTTCCTGATGAGACTGCTGCCCGTCGGCGTCATGGTCATGATCTGGGAGACGAAGTCGGCAGGCTGGATGTGCATGATGCCCTTGGCGATGACCCTTCCGAGACGCCACGGTTCCTCGCAATCCTCGGTGACATCCAGACTGCGGTTCGGCTCGGAGACGGTGACGTAGAGGGTGCTGGTGGCCTTCCAGAACTGGAACGGGGCCAGCGCGACGGAAGAATCGACAACCTTGTACCCATGGAAGTGATACTTCTCGCCGTTGACGCCTCGCAGGTCAAAGTCGTAGGTCATGTTCCGGGTTCCGGGAGCCTTCTGATCGAGAATGAAGAGGTTAAAGTCGCCTCGCTGAACCATGAACGGAGACCCGCGGATGGTGGGACAGACAAAGGTTCCCGTCAACATGGCCGAGTGATCCGGCTCCTTAATCATGGACTTCGTGTTGAAGGCCTGGACGCTAAGGAAGAACCTCGCGCTCTCGCACAGGCTCTTGGCCGTCCGGTAAGCCAGCTCATAGGTGGCGCGCTTGTCGGCCACTAGTCCGTCATCACGGTGGACGAATCCTGACATGACTTCAGTGAAGCCAAAGCCCCCTGCCTTTGACCTGCTGGCGTGATGGATCAGCGACTTTGCCTCGTGGATCTTCTGTGACTCGACGCTGAGCTTTTCCGTGTCTCGGTTGTCCTTTGGTGCGAACTTGGGCTCGCCAAAAAGGTCCAGGATGCCGTTCTTGTTGGGGTGGATCTTGAGGTTCTTCCTGTGGATGTAGGCGTCGACAGAACGCTCAGCGAGGGCCGTGATAGTGGCGAAGGGGTTAACACCGATGGCGCCAGGAATAACGGAACCATCAGTCACAATCAGACCAGGGTGGGTTTCGTCCTCGTCCCCGGCAAATACCTCGCCGACATCGTTCGTCACGCCGGTGGCACCGGTGTCATCTCGAGCCATACATGCCCCACTAGATATACTGTTAGAAAGTGATTGTGGTTGATCAGAATGTGAACTTACCCGATAGGATGAACAGTCACCTGTTGACCTCCCATCAAGGCATGGAATGGGTTGTTGACAAATGTTCCGCCAACAGCTTGGGTGGCCTTGGCCAACAAGTCGTTGAGCTTCCGGACATGATCGCTGCGTCCGACGCCGAGGAACTCGAGAACCGGCTTGTCATCCTTGAGAGTGAGCATCGCCTGGCTGCTGTCATGGGACATGACCAGGTAGACCTGCGTGTTGTCCATTGATCCGCCCTGGCGGTAGGCGCCGAACAAGTGGCTTGAATATCGGGCGAAGGCGGAACGCACTCTCTCATTCAGTGACTCCCCAGTGGCCTCGATGTTTCCGGGCATCATCTCCAACAGTGTTTGGAGGAATGGTGTCATTGACCGGGGAATCGCGCCCTCCTGGATCACGTATCCATCGAGCGGGTTCTCGTGCCCCTCACGATCATCAATGATGGAGTTAATCGTGGGACCGACCGGGTTATACGGACTCGGAAAGGGAGTTCCGATTGCGTTCGCTTCTTCGTCCATGTTGTATCTGGCTCAACTGTTAGTCCCAAGACTGTGTTTCCTACAGAAAGAAGGGTGGACCTACCCGAAGCCCAGCATGTCGCCGTTGCCACTCATGTTCTCGCCAACGCGTGGGCTCATTGGCAGACCCATCTCCTTGCTACGGAGTAGAATTTCGGTACTGCCGATGGCACCGGCGCCCAGGAAGACACACTCTTTGGCGTGAACCCACATCAAGTCGCCATGGAGGTTTGCTTTGAAGTGACCCCTGTTGCGGCCATGCCAGGCGAAAAAGATAAGGTAACCACCGACACTGGGGTCGGCCTTCTTGATGTATCGGACCTCGCTCTCGCAAAACATCTCTGCGCCCCAGTTCCAGGCGTCTGCCAGGTATGTCACCAGAGTAGTCGTCTTGGAGCCGTCGTTGAGACCAGTGCAGTCCTGGCCGGTCAAAGCTGATGGGGACATCTCCACGCCAGTGCTGTTGGGGCCATTTCGGAATCTGGTCGTTTGGGGAACCATTTTGAACTTGTTCGCAAGGCCAAGAGCAGCAGCTTGTTTCTTGAAGAGCTTAACTTTGGGAAGTTCAGGCCAATCGTCTGGATACTCGGTGGGCTCGAGAACCTCCCTGGCTCTCTGGTAGACTGGCGCGGAGCACGTTAGTTTCTTCGAATGGCGCCTCACGAGTGTGTAGAGCGTTACCCACACTTCTTGAGACTTCCGGGGTCCTCCCTGATGGCCTTTGGCCAGATAGGCATGGACAGGGTGGCCTCGTTCGCCTCGAGGAAGACGTTAGCGTTCATCAGACTAGTTCCTCCGAGGCCTGTCACGGGTCAGCAACATGCTTTTCTTTTCTTTTTAGTGTAGTGCACTTACCGTTGCCGACAACTGCGTTGAGCCCCTTTCCAAATATCAAGTGATACATGCCCGTCGGGTCACCCCTTTCAACGGTGGTACTTGGAAGCCACCCAGGGGCGAACTCGCCAGAGACGTGGACCTCGTCGAAAGCATCGAGAACTCCGGTGGGGTATTCGCCAGGCCACTTCTCCTGGCCTCGTTCCAGTACACAGACCGACTGGCGCTTCCCGTTCGCATCTTTGCAGCGGGCAAGACGGGATGCAGCAACCGCACCGCCGTAGCCCGAGCCGATGACAACACAGTCATAGCTGCTGCGCATCAACTCGACGGGCTTTGAGATACGGGGGTACTGTCTTCGAGCATCATCAGCATATGTGCGGATGTTCGCATAGCCCCTAGACCTGGGACCGTTATCCTCTTCATGGATGCCGAACGTCGGGATTCTATGGGATCTGCTGTATCTGATCCCGTTGGACGGGGTATCCTCTTGATACGAACGAGATGACGACGTGGGAGGGCGTGAGTCTGTCGAGGCAGGCGAGAAGCCGTTCTGTCTGGGAGTTGAGCCATTGTGGCCATTGTGGCCATTGTGGCCGTTTACATGAGCGCCGTTGTTTTCTGCGTGAATCCCATTGGCCTTATCGACGTTGATGGGCTCAATGCAGTTTATTGGATCAACGGTAGCAGCCATCGGAGCCATCAATGCGGCGCGTCTAGCGCTAGAAACTCTGGATTTGGTTCGGGGCCTGGGTCTAGGAGGTGTGCTGTCACTGTATCGTTCAGAGGCAGGTAGCTCTATCTGTTGAGAATGAGAATGAGAAGGAGAATAAAATGCGTAGGGCTTTAGAGCGGGTTATATGATTAGTACGTGGTGGAATATGTTGATCGGGTTTGATTGTCGAGCAACGGGCTGGAGACGTGGAGGGCACACCAGAGTCTATATAACGAGATGGAGCAGAGGTGAGGATGTAGGTTCATATATCAAGACGGATGCGGACGATGAGGCCACAACTGAGGCGAAGGGAGAGAAAAGAGCTCCAAGAAGTTGTGAACATATGGCCCTGGAATACCATGGGGGGTTGAGCAGAGAGAGATGCGCCGTGAGCCTATTCCTGGTAAGAACTCCCACACTAGTACCAAATGTGCTCTTGTGTAGATACCTGGACGGGAGGTCCACAACAGGCAGGGGAGGAATACCATCTTGGGTGGCCAGGGTGCTGGGGGCATCCTTGCCAGTAGGTACATGGGGGGGTGCGAAGTACATTGGGTGCGCTACGGATTGCAAACCTCTCCAACTCGGCGAGGAACGGTGCCGGATCCGTCCTCCCAATCAAGTGCGGGCTGATGCGCAAAAGAAGAGACGAACGACGATCCATGACGGCGGGCAGTGGAGAAAGTCACAGCAAGCGGCATGAGGACCCGCGGTGACTCTCTACCGAACTCGAGGCAGGCCGGTGTTGCGATGGTCTGATGTCAGGCACGACTATATCGTGTCTCAAGTCCTAGGCCCAGAACGTGGCATCTGAATTCGTAGAGAATCCCAAACCAATTGCGAAGGTGGCACGCCGTGGTGAGGCTGGATTGAGCTCATGTTGAGAGTCGGGGGGCTACAAAGGAGCGCAGCTTCGGCACGGGCTGAGATGCTGAAGCCGGCAAGAGGTGGTGGAAATGAAGTCTGGAGTGAGACTCGGAGGGTTCAGCGCCATGTTTCTCGAAGTCTGAGTGGACGGTTGTGTTGGCGCAGGGGATGAGGATGTGCAGAAGGCGTCGTCGTCGAAAATACAAGGTGAGAGAGCAACAGCGGCGTACTGCGAAAAGGGGGCTGAGGGACGGAGGGGAGCCGGCCTGGAACAGCCAAGTATGATCGTGCAGGGGACTATTGTACAGTACCCAAGCCGATCTGTGTCTATTGGCCGGACCGAGTCTTCCACGATGGGAGGGGGGAGGAAAAAGGAATCCGCCTCATGTTGGTGTTGTTGGTGCCATAGGTGGGTAGGATTCGGAGCCGGAGCTGAATGCCTGGCTGCGAGCAGTCACGCAGTATGCGAGCGAGTGAAGAGAGGAGAGGAGAAGAAAAGCCGATGTGGGGTCGCCGTCGAGTGGCTGGTAGCGACATGCATTTGATCTGCCATCGCGCAAATGAACCAATGACAAACCTCGAGACTCGTTTCCCTTTCGGCCTTAGCCTGGCGGACGTCGATAGTGAGTTGCGGTACGTACCGGGCCATGTCCGGTGTCTCCACCCCGACGGAGTGGTTGCCCGTTTAGATTCTGGGCGTAGCTCGGCTGGCGTCAAGCAACACTGACTGGCTGGTAAAACGAATGCCAGAAGCATCCCTGGCGTGAACGAATCCAGCAAACGGGGGAGAATGCTAACTAACAGACTTAAAATGATCCATATCCTTGACTGACCCCAGGCAGCCACAATCGACACCGGAGCGCCGGTCACGGGAAGTCCACGTATGAACCATGCGACCGAGACAGCCGCAACCGTTGGGGGGTAACAAGGAGCCGCAAAGCACGGCCGCTGTCACCGACTACACTGCACACTCACTACTTAGGTATTGCTGACGGCCAACAACAACAAGAACGACGAATCTGGTGTAGAGCCGACGACGGCTCAGAGTGGGTCGACGTTAAAAGTACCTTGACGACGGCTTCCGCGCCAATGCCACATGGCAGCCAAAACCTCGGAATTGTCAGGCTGGGCTAGCCCAGTCTTAGTCCTTCCGTTGCGCACCAAGATGTCAGGTGACAGAAGGCTGCACGATCCCTTGTGCAACTGCACAATGTCGGGCTTGTACCAATTCCTTGACAAGAGATATAGTGCAAATTGGGCGGGAACGAGCATCGACGAAACGTCCTCTTCATCGGCAAGGCAGAGAGAGAAAGACTTACATGCAACCCGACCTTGGCCCACGTAAACTTGTATTGTCTCTCCCTGGGTAGCAAAGGCCAGAATCAGTTGTAAAAGTACGGGTAGACAGTGTCGATCATGAAGGCGCAGGTACCTCCTCAGACCATCCTAACAAGGCGGAGTGCAGGCACACAGGCGAGACCTACACGCTAGGCTACTCTTTCTCGGATGGCCGACATGAACCTGTTGGAAGGTGGTCTAATTTGGTGTCCATTGGCGAGAGAAAGACGCGACCGAGCATGCATAGTTACAGGGATGCCTATGCTGCTACCATCACCGCGCAGGGCCTGTGCCAACATGTGAAAATGGAAAACAGACAGTTGGGGAAGGGGTAAAGAGACTGTAACTTGTCAGCAGAGAACATACCAAGGGAAATCGCACGCGAAGTTGACAAAGTCCGAGGTGTCTTGTACTCAACTCACTGCCTGATCTATATTCCCCTTGTCGTCTGACTGTATCCTCATCCATGCGAGGGGCCATGAGGGCCCCCAGTCGAGCAACGTAACCCTGCTGTAATAAGTGAAGCTCGCACCAACGCTGCGGGTCCGCGGCAAGGACCCGTAGTGGATGGAGGAGATTGCACCCACCGTCCGGCGGCCCCGCGGCCCTGCCGAACGAGCGCTGTGCGGCTGACAGAGAGCGTAGAAGGTGGTCCTCACGCTGCACTGCGCCTTCCGCTACTGCCATGTCAACTCGGCGGTCCCCCACCCACCTCTTCTCATCGGTGCCTTCTCGGGACTGCTTCCAATTCCAATCCAGAAACCTCCCCCCCTCTCTCTCCCTCTCTCTGTGGATGTCTCCTGAAGGCAACCATCAGGCTGAGCTTACACCTGACCTATCGTTTTGCCAATGGCACTCCGTAGCAGCATTAACCCCTGACCAAGATACGTATAATCGTCTTGACCATCTCCAACCGTCTCTCTCTATGTTCTGCATCTTCGTCATCATTGGTAAATCACACCGATGCTCCTGGCTAACCGTCAGCGATTGTGCTATGGAGCCAAACGCGCCGGGGTCGTGGGCATCGCCGTCGCCATCGACCCAATGTCGTCGTCTTGTCTGCCCACCAGTCAACCTTCCTGTTCCCTGCACATAGATAGGGCTGAAGTGCCCATCTGCTCAGACACGCTGACTCGCTACATCAGACAACCACTCCTTCAGGGGTCAATCCGTAGGCCCCTGGTCAATAGGTACGCTACAACCACTTACACCGAGAATGGGGGCCGTTGACTGCCTCGGATGGTTGTCATCTATCCGGTAGCGTCACGGCAACTTGACAAAACGTAGGCAACGACTCTACTTGGATTGGCCACGGTCAACCCAATGTACAAAAGGTCCGCACTTTGGCGGTACAATACTTGGTGGGTACTTCTGTTAGAGAAAGATGAGGGTAGGTTGCGATACATCGTGTCAACCGACGCCTCTCGTTACGTCCTGTAGGAGCGGTGCCAGCCATCTACGAACTCCACCACTCGAAACACGCGATATCAATAGCATGACGTTAAATAAAACATCGCCGACCTGTTGTGTCGTCCTGGGTCTATTCCGAGATCGAATCAGCATTATCGTCAATACGTTCTACAGCGCACCACACCTCCCCGGATTCTTCTCTTTCCAGCCGTCACACAAAGTCTCTTTGCACAACACGGAGATGGGTCGACGATAACTGCTGGCCAACTTGTACCTCCGTTTGGCCAATGTCAGCTCCGCGCTACGAGGTCACGCCTTGTCAGTGTCACCTACGTGAGCCCGAGACAGGGGAATGGGCCCCTGTTGGTCCATCAGACTGGGGCACGAACAACTTCAACTCGTTATTAGGCCCTGCACTGTCACATGCAGATCGCGTGGCTGCTTCACGGTTGCCGGCATGCTCTTCGTTGAATCGATTCATCACTATTTCATCGCTGTGCCATGGGTTCATTCGGCCCTTATGGCCTGACCTGGCCTATTTGTTTTCGTATGATGCTATGCGGTTTTTGACCATTCCGGGAAAGTGCAGAACTACATCGTGCTAGCTCTGGCTACGAAGGAATCGTCCACCGTGAATTTATGGGTGCTTCCTTTCACCTTATTGGGGTTCAGTCATGTAGCTAATCAGCGTTCTTGGGCAGCAACTGTTTACAACATACTGACTGAGTCAACTCACCAATCGAACACACTCGCTCCATTAAGTGATGTAGCGATGAACTGTCTGAACCACTCTGGCCTAGTCGACTGCTTTTACGTGTACTTGCTTGTTTGACAACGCAGTCGGCCAAAGCTGGCAAGATCTTAGGGTCATTTCGTCAGTAAGGTCTCTTCATGCCACTGTCCCGGACGCTATTCCTTGGACGGTGGCGCTTCACACAGGATCCGGCTCCTTCACGCCCTTCCTTCGGCATTTGTTGTAAAGGATGAGAAGGGCATGGTCGGTAAGCAGTTGGCTATTCAGAGATAACCAGTCATCACTCAAAACAAACAGCCCAAATGCTTGAAAACAAAATGCTTGGTATTGAACTAACTCAGATATCCCTGCCACCAACGCCAGCTCCAGAATACAATTGGACGTTACACCGAGAAATCCCAAAGTCATCACTACGTCTATCCACCGCCTTTGAGGCGTGGTTGCTGCAACTCGCACCGTCTTTTCCAAGGTCCATCGCGTCCGTATTGCCGACGGTGACGCTTAGTTCCACCAATCACCCTGGTCGTGCATGGCGCGCGCAACTTTGACGAAGCCGGCGATGTTGCTGCCAGCGACCAAGCTGGGAAGCTCACTCTCGCCGCCCTTGACGTATTCCTTCGCGGTGTTGACACCGTTCTCGAAAGCGGCAGTCATGATGTCCTTAAGCTTCTGGTCAACCTCCTCGCGGGACCAGCTCAGACGCTGGCTGTTCTGTGCCATCTCAAGACCAGAGACGGCAACACCACCGCAGTTGGCGGCCTTGCCGGGGGCGTACCATACGGCCTCGGCGCCCTTCTCCTTGCGGTGGGCCTCGAAAACGTCAATGGCCTCCTGAGTGCAGCCCATGTTGGAGCCCTCAGCGATGGCAATGACGCCGGCGGCGACGAGCGCCTCGGCCTCCTCTTTGGAAACCTCATTCTGGGTGGCGGAAGGCAGGGCGATGTCGACCTTGCCGACGTGGGTCCAGGGGCGGGCACCCTTGATGTACATGAAAGAGCCCTTGTGGTCGAACTCGGTCAAAGACTTGCGCTGAACCTTGAGGTCGGCAATGTTCTCGATCTGCTCGGGGGTGAAGGCAGCATCGCCCTCGGCGACGAGGCAGCCATGCGAGTCGGACAGGGAGACGACGGTAGCACCAAGCTCAATGCACTTGAGCGCTGCGTACTGCGCGACATTACCGGATCCAGAAATGGCGACCCTCTTGCCGGCGAAGGTGCCCTTGCCAGCGTACTTAAGCATCTGCTCGACGTAGTAGACGACACCGTAGCCGGTAGCCTCCGGGCGGATCAAACTGCCACCCCAGGTGAGGCCCTTGCCGGTAAGGACGCCCTCGAACTTGTTGCGCTCCTGGCGGTAGGTGCCAAAGAGCCAGCCAATCTCGCGACCGGAGACGCCGATATCACCAGCAGGAACGTCGGTGTCGGCACCGATGTGCTTGCTGAGCTGGCGCATGAAAGCGACGCAGAAGCGACGGATCTCGGCATCACTCTTGCCCTTGGGGTCGAAGTCGGCACCACCCTTGCCACCGCCCATGTTGACTATTCTCGACGGATCAGCAAAGCGCTTCTTCCACCTCTCGGATCGGAGAGTTTTTGAGGGGCAACTTACGGCCAGTCAGAGCATTCTTGAAGATCTGCTCGAAACCGAGGAACTTGAGGACCGACAGGTTGACGGTGGGGTGGAATCTCAAGCCTCCCTTGTAGGGGCCCAGGGCCGAGTTGAACTGGACTCTGTAGCCGCGGTTGACCTGGAGCTTGCCCTTGTCATCTTCCCAGACGACGCGGAACTGGATGACGCGCTCGGGGATGGAGACGACCTCGAGGGCGGTCTTGTACTCGGGGTACTGGGTGAAGAGGGAGCTGTTCTCGAGGGTGCTGACCAGCTCTGTTGTTTCGTCATATTAGTCTCGCTCTCAAGGTTGCGACATGCCTGTACAGCATCGGCGTGGCGACGTACCGTTGTAGGCCTGCTCGAACTCGGGCTCCACGGGAAGGTTGGACATTTTGGGCGGTTGGTCGAAGTTGGAATGTGGCGTTTCAGAGGAAAAGAAGTTTGAGCTGGTGTCTCCCGAGAGGTGCGGTTTGAGTTCGTCGCTGTTAAGAAGAAGCTGATGGGAATCCAGGTGTCTACAGGAATCGAGGACGGAGGGTGCGCCCGCAAGATTATATACGCATCTGGGAGCCCCTCCTCGATCGAATCCAGAGCCAAATCGAATCGAGTAAGAGTTCACAAGTTGCCAACGGCAGAAGGGGTATCTCTCGTCGCCTCACCTTCCCCCGTCATCCCGGTCATCGACCCTTCCAAGCTTCGGGAGCCCCCTTGAGGGTGATTGCAGATGCAGCGGGGGCCAGGGACTAGCGCGAGGGTGAAGACATGTTCGGCTCGGCCGTGGGGGGGAGAGGGGCGGCGTGCGCGAAGGAGATAGATAGGCCTCCTCGCTCATCTCAATCTCCAGGCCTCTGCGCGTTCATTCGGCGGCAGACCGACAATTTGTCCTGCCCATCACGAAACAGCTCGGGCGAAACCCACGCGGTTGACGTAAAAAAGACTCAACGGGTCTAGGCTGGACAGAGTGCCGGGACCGGGCCCGGGCTTCCACGCTACCTACTATCCTACAAGGTCCCTTCATGCAGCCCTCTGATTTGCTCGGCGAGTGTGAATTATTCAGAGTCATCACAAAGGACAATGGGCGCCCAGCCGCACGAGCGTTGCGATCCCGGAGGCGGCGAGCGGCGACCCGAGCTGCCACGCAGTGCACTGGGGCGGGGACCAGGGGCCGCTGCCAGGGATGGCCCTGGGCTGTGCCTTTCCAAAGGGTCTCCATATTCGGAATCGGGAGGAGGAACCATGCCTGAAGATGAGATGTGCCTCCATAGGGCCCATCGTTAAAGGCCGGCGCGCGTATTCCAAGACCAGCCAGAACCTGGGGACGTCATTCAACAGTTGCATGGCTCGCGGCAGTTTTGGGACACTTGCCCCCCATTTTGAGGTTCCGCTGGCACATGCTTCCGCACGTACGGGTCACCCCCCCCCCCCCCTTGGCGTCGTCCATCACTCAGGATCAAAGGGGCTACTGTCATTAGAAATCGGGCTTGCATGCCCTGGCGTGCCACTCGAACAAGAGCCGGCAGCAATGACTCCCATGTCCTGGGGAACGAGTGTCTATCGGAAGCCTGCTATTGGCCGCCGCAATCAACACTCAAGATACCTATGTCTTGATGTCTCACAACGCCAGGAGGAAATGCCGCTGGATCGACGAATCGACGCAGCAGGTGGCTGTACGGATTGTCTCCCGAGAGGTGTGCGCTGCTGCACCGCTGCTGCCCATGATGGAGGCGGCGTAATAGTCTCTCGTGCATGGTTGCTCCATAGGAGCCAGCTGAAAGGTCAGATAAGGAGGTCTGGGAGAGTAGGGAGACGTGCGACAGGTTGGACACATGTCGATTGATCATGGCAACTCGTAAGTCCGGGCGCGGCTCGATGCGACTGGGCAGCAGACGGGAGGTTAGTGTTGCCGTGACAGGATAGATTGGCAAAGCAGAGCAGCGCCGTTTTTCGGGCGGCCGAGTCGCGCTTCCGCGATCGGAAGTGAAGAGCGGCCGGGGAAGCCCTTTGGGAGTTGGTTGGGTTGGGCGACAAACAACAATTTAAAAAAAAAAAAAGACAAAAACGAATCAATGAGTCGATGACGGCCGGCCAGCCGCGCTGCACTGGAAGTCGAGCGAGAGTGCGACGCAACCCTGACAGAATGCGACGGCAACCATTCTCCAATGAACCCCGCCGACCTCGCCCCTCTTTCTCCTCTCTCCTTTGCCGCCTCCAACTTCCTGCCCCTCACTCGCCTCTGCAGCTCCGAGTCCCGACCATCCCCCGAGCTCGCCCTGTCTGGTCGCGTGTGCATGCGTGTGTGTATATGTGAGAGGTCGGCCATGTACCGCGAATTTTGGCGCCAGAGGAGGGGTTTACTTCCTCCGGTGGTACTCCGGGGCCATCATCACTTTTGATCTCGCAGCGGTTCCGGTGGACGGCGGAAGGGAGGGTCCGCCAATCTCGGAATTGAGTTGCTTGGCTACTGTGTGCTGGACCACTGGGACTGTGGCCCCTCTCTCAAGTCTCAAAGCGAAAGTATTACCGAAGCCTCTTCAATCGAGCCTGTCAAGCCCTCTCCACGTCCGTCGCAAGAGCTGCGCAACCAACTATGTACGTAGGTGAGGTGGCTAGCAAGCTAGTTGTCTGTAGTTCTCCAGCAAAAAGCTCTCAGCACGTACGTAATGAGTTTCCGCCGTGAATAATACGAACGCCAGCATTGGCTACCGAGACGTATGTATCATGGCCGCGATGGACCTGCAGTGCCCTGGTTTTAGAGCTCGAGCTCGAGGTTTCGATCCATATGGGACATTTGACGGACACGTCGGGTTTCAGTGACCAACGCCTATCCCGCCTTCGCCTTGGAAAGTTAGTTTATTAACCGTCCTCGCGGTCCCAATTACACAGTTCAAGACTCCTCGGCCTAACACGGTACAGAAGTAGGAAGGGAGAAGGAGACTGATTGAGAACAACTCAAAAAGAGGGGAGTCCCGCGTGGAGAAACGAGGCGGCGGCGGCGGCGGCGGCGGACGACGTGGGTGTTCTGTACAGTAGTATCCGTACCTGGATACATAGGTACGAATAGACTAGAATGTCGTGGGTCACCCAACGCCGGTCCAGCAGCTGGGTACCTACCTAGGTATGCTATTGCTCCCCCTTCCACCTGTAAGCAAGACCCTGGGTCCTGGATCTGGGCGGCGGCGGTTGCGAACCGAAGACACTTTGTTTATTCCGCCTCTCCGCTGCCCGGCGGCGCCTCCCCCCAACCACAGCGATGCTCCCTTCAGTCTTTTACTCAATTCACATACACAACCAGAACTCTCGGCCAGAGAAATACATTTCCGATTCCCACAACGGAACGTGCCCATTAGGGGGGGAGTGTGTGTGTGTGTGTGTGTGTGTGGGAGAAATAGAGAGAGAGAGAGAGAGGCACACACAAACGCGAAATAATGCCGCAGCCTAGGCTTCTTTTCTTCTCTTCTAGTTCCCTTCATATTATGGCCGTTTCATACTACATACACAACAGAACCACTCCCTCCCAATCTCCCTTCCGGGTTTTCCCGATGAATGGATGATGGTTCTCCGTCTTGAATCTCTTGTTACGTGTTTTTCTCCTCTCGAAAACTTCTGGATCCCGTTCTCCGGCCTCGCCTCCCTCCAGAGCTAGTCCCCACGCGTCCCTACGATGCCCATAGAAACTAGTCAACGCCGACAAACGCCTATTCCGAAACCACATGTCTGCTTTGCGACTCCCTCCCTCTCTGCGCAGACCCTCCACACCAACACCAACACTGCTGCTGCTGCTGCTACTACTGCTGCTGCTGCTACTACTGCTGCTGCTGCTGCTGCTACTACTGCTGCTGCTGCATCTGCAGCGTCTCCTTGGGCCGGCTCATGGGAAAAGACAAAGCTTATCGTCGTGAAAAAATCGCCCCCTCACCCTGCTATCCATTGGCTTGGCATCATCATTCTTACCAGATGGCCGCCTGGTCAAAGTCGAACCTCGTCAGCTCCTTCCCTGCATCTTCCAAATCCTTCTTCGCCTTCATGCGCATGTAAAAGATGGGGCAGTCCTTGCTGCTGCAAATCACTTCGCAGTGCATGCTGCCCTGACAACGCTGGCACTGAGTCCAGAGCCGTCCGAACCGCACCTCGAGATCCGACACCTTGTCGAGCGTCTTCTTGTACAGTTCGCCGACCCGAGGCGCGCAATCCGAGCACACAGCCCCTGCGCTCTCCTCCTTGCCTCTGAGCGGTTTCTTGCATCCCATGCACGTCTGCGTCTTCTTTGCAAACTTCATCAGCCCTCCGACCGTCGGCGCCGAAACTGCAATCGTCCGTGTGTGCGCTCCCGTCAGAAGCGAGTTCGCTTTCGTCTCGCCCAAGATGGGCTCGAAGATCCTACCCAGGGGCTTCGCGAGTTGGTTGTCGAGGTAATATCTTGTGTCGATCGGCACGTTGTTCTCAAGCACGTAGATGGGGTCCTCCGATTTTTCGTAATTCTTGGAACCCGCTGGGCCCTTGATCATCACATACGCCACTCGATCACCGAGACCCGGTGCCGAGCCAGCGTCGCGCTTCTTCATCCTCTGCGCAAGCTCTACATGGGCTTGCTTCGCGGCGTAGTCGTCTTTGGTGAGTGCCTTTGTGATGACTAGCTTCGACATGTCCACCTTGTTCTGCAGCAAGTCTGCGATGGTGTCCTTGACATAGCTATAAAAACAAACGGTCAGTCTCCAGCGTTTCCGAAATCGGGACCCGTCAGACATACTCTTGAGCACCCTGTACATCCTGATCGATCAGGATCATGCGAAGCACCTTTTCAATCACAGTCTGCACGAGGAGACAGTTGTCTCGTCGCACCGTCTCGATACCCTTCGTGTCCATCTTGTCGTACTTCTCCGGCTTGGTCCAATACAGACCGGCGTACCGCTTCTTGTTGATGAGAAGATAAGGGTAGTACACCTTCTCGAACTCCAGTTTGATGGGCTTGACAAACTTGGACGACACGTGGTTCGCGGCTTCTTCGCCAAGCTTCATCGCCTCGGGCAAGTCCTTGGTGCCAAACTTGACCATGACCGAATCAGTGTCGCCATAGATGACCTGCGCATCGTGGGAATAGCCGTTGGCAATGCAGTACTTTTTCTCCACCTCCTCCTTGGTCTTCATAATCATCTGTCGACCGAAACTTGTCGTACTACTGGCGATCTCAAGACAGGGCAGCTTGCCAGTTGTTGCACCCGTGAGTCCGTACACCGAGTTTGCACTGATCTTCAAAGCCAATTGTCGACCGTTCAGCACAGCCTTCTTGAAGGGATCCGTTTCCACAGCGAGTTCACGTTTGGCCTGCTTCCTGGCTGACAACAGTTCCTCCAGAATCTGCGCCAGTAGACCTTTGCGTTGTTTGTTAGTCACAAAGGTATCGCCGTTTGGCGTAATAATGTAGTCTTCGTCCTTCTTCAACTGGAACTTCTCGATCGCCTTCTTGTTGACCAGAGTTGTGTAGCAGAGGTTGTGGGCCTGCATGATACTGGGATACAGGGAGGCGAAATCAAGGGTTGCAATGGGCACGTCGTAGTATCCTCGAGTCGGCTCAATGACCGTGGCACCTTCGTACTGTTCGTCGCTGCCCTCAGATCTCATGTTGGGGATGACGAGCTTCTGCTCAAGAGCTTTTCGGAAGAGCTGGCTGATGAACTTAACCTGCTGGCCTCGGGATAACAAAAAGTTGAAGGGGATACCAGTGACTCTGGCCATTTCTGTGTAGTTTTCGAGGCAAGACAGCTTGTCCATCAACCGCTGCGGCAGATAGGCGTCCTTCAGGCAGTATAGCGCAAGACGTCGGCGCGATTCGGGGGTTCCGTTGAACAACTCTGTAATCATTGTGTGGTGGACGTCTTCCTTCTGTTCTCCCAAAAATTGCGAACACACGGAGTTCAGCGTGTAACTACGGAGGTGATGGTCGCGCTGAACAAGCTGCAGAAGATCCAGTTGGAGGCGTCCGTTGGTGTTTGTGGCTTTGCTGTCGCGGTTGCCCATCTGCTTGCTGGAGAAGTTGGTCTCCTTGGCCCTGGAGGGCATGCTTGGGATACGAGACCAGTACTCAAATCCTGAAACCTTGAGGTGTTTGGCTCGGTCAAGAAGATAGGGAAAATCGAAATTGGCAATGTTGTATCCAATAAGGATGTCTGGGTCCACCTTGATGAGGAACTTTTGCCACTCGCTGAGCATCTTCTCCTCCTTTTGGAAGTCCAGAATCTGTGTCGCGACGATGGGACTGGTGGTATCCAGGCAGAACACATTTCGCACAAACGGCTTCTTCTCTCCGTATCTCGTTACAACGTTGGCGATCTGAATAACGGGGTCGTGTGTTGCTTCCGGGAAGATGCCCTTGCGTCCAGCGCACTCGATATCAAAGGACATTATTCTCAGAGGAGCCATCTTGGACCACTCTCCCACTGGCTTGTGAGCAATCAGATCGAGGTAGCTGATTTCGGCTTCGATTTGGCAGTTGGATTGCCGCTGTGGCTGGGGGATGACTTGGTACTTAGTCGCGGGTGCTTCAACCCATGACATGCCGAAGATCTGATCGATGCCAGTTAGCTTCGTTCACCAAAAGCGAGGCTGGAAAACACACCTTGCAATCCACCATGAAACGAAGAACAAATTGAATGTTGTCGAAAGTCATAACGCCGCCATCCATGCCCTTCCATAAGCCCTTCCAGTTGGCATTGCCCGACTCGATTGTTGTCCGGACCCTGCTGATGAACTTGGGGTCCATGACCGTGATCTTCAAGTAGGGGCTCTTGACGTTTCCTTGGAAACCATAGATGTTTTCTCTCATTAAAAAGGCAACTGAGTGGATGCATGGTTGGTGCTGCGCCACCTGTGACTCGAGATAGGCTTTGAATGCATTGCAGTCTTCAGGTCGAAATGCCACCGGGGCGGCGACGTAGAGGTAGTGCTTGAAGTCGGTGACGTGCAGCATCACCGAGTGGCCCTTCTCGGTGACACCGAACAGCTTCACTGTAGCGCGCCCGCCATGTAGACTGCCTTCCTCGGCCTCGATTTGCTGGAAGGTAAGGTCGTCCCTTGCTGGGTTGAAGTCGACGAGGGGAGGGCGCTCCCATGCCTGGTCTTTCTCGGTATTGTTCTGCTTGCGGTCGGCAATGTCCTGGCTCAATTTCTCGAGGACTTCGGATTCAAAAGCACTCTTAAGTTGACTGGAGCCCGGGAGACCCTTTGAGTTCCTCTGGGGGCCGAAGTGGTGTGCAGGCGAGGATGAGAAGCCTTCAACTTTGCGCTTCTTGAGAGATGACGGCGTCGACGGGATGTTGCGACGGGTGCTTGGTGTTTCACCAAGCACCCGCTTCTGAGGAAGTACTGTAGCCATTGTGGGTGGTGTTGTTTGGGAAGAACAGGATTGAATGAAGGGCATCAACCAGAACTCATAGTAAGGGAAATCAGGGGAGGGTTGTTGGGTTGTTGCTACGATAAGACTTATGGAAATCAATTAAGGTGGGTGTCGCGACGCGCCACGCCTGGACGTGACGTGGAAGACCCACCCTTAATTGATACAGACACAAGGCGCGACGTGATGACTCAGCAGACATGCACGCGACAGAACGTTGTCACACTCGAGAAGCGTCAGTTTGGCTGTGATGGAGAAAATCCCCAAAGAGCTGACATAATCGCCTTGTCCCTCTAGGCTTCCCCGGGAGCAGGTGTTGGTTGGTGGCTCCTTCAGACGTCAGGCACCACCACCACCACCACCGCCTGTAGCTGCTGTTGGTGAACATATGGCAGTCTTTCAACGATAGTGACTCCAGTCAGCTTCGTGATGCCGTTCGTTGATGGCTTGTGAAGGATGGAATGTCAATGAGCGTGATTCCGAAATGTACAGCATATGAATACTCTGGCGGAACCCCTCTTCATCCACGCTGAAACCCTGCCGATGGATACACTCATACAACAATGACCAACGTATCCCGATGTAATAGAGACAGAGTCAAGGACTCGATAAAGAGAACTGCAATGATTGAGTGACCAGCGCAGTTTAAAATCAAACGCGGCTGGCAGAAAAACAAGGTGCTTTTGGTCCTTCAGATATCCATTCTTCAGAGACATTAACGGCGGCCGGTCAAGTCCGCTCAGCTAAGCCGTGCAAACTGGAGATCATCTAGGTGTCATCCATCATTCAGGTAGATTTTGCAATCAGCCCAAAACGTCACTTAAAACTATGAAACACATGCTTTGACACGATTAGGCCGGTCTTCAACACTGGTAAAGGGGCGTTTCCGAGACCAACTGACCGGCCCCGACAGTGGTAGGTAGTTCACATTCGCATCGTCAAGAGGACGAGAAAGAGTTCATCTCCCAGAGGGGAACGCAGCATTTATTTAATCCAACTAAGATGGGCCGAATTCCGAGTACGTAACGTCGTTCAGCCCATTGATCGATTTGCGGGGTAGCCAAGACGGCGCCGCATTAACACGTTGAAAAGAACGTTGCAACGGTTTGTTTGTTGCCGAGGATCGCTCGTCGGCCGATTGCCAACAAATAGAGAACCTGTACCACCCCTTGCTGGTATATGTATGGTCTATGAAGGCTGTTTGTCTCTGTTAAGGTAGTCGGGTAACCCATCTTTCCCTTCGTAAAATACTCATCTTTAACCTGACGCCGTCGCTAAGCAATGCAAACCATGAAACCCTTTCTGCCAAAGTACGTGACCTAATGCATAGGTTCGGCTGATTCTGTGATGATACTGTCCGTTCCTTTTAAGATGAAGTAATTTTAAAATTGTCGAGTTCACACCAGTTGTTGACAGGCTAGTTTCGAGTTAGCAAACGACCCGAATGTGGTTGGCTGTCTAACTTACAATGCAGCTGAGGTATTTGCACCAGCTGCAAGTGTTGTGGTAGATGTAGAAGTTGTTGAGCAAGACGATGAAGACGATGATGACGGTCAGCAAAAAGCCGGCTCTGACCAACCACCATGCCCACCAGAGTGGCTTCCGACCTTTAAAGAACCCGACCGGGTTCTTCAAGAAGTGAGGCGGGCCCTGGTTAGGGTTAAGCTGCATTGAAGCGTACGACGGGTCTTCGGCTCCCATTTTCCGTCTCAACGAGTTAGGGGAATGCAAGACACAGACGCCAAGCGCCAGGCCCATCAAGAAACCGCCAATATGGGCAAAGTTGTCGAGACCTGGAAGGAGCCCCAGGACGAAGGAAATGACGATGTCCAGCAGGATGAACATCAAATCCTTAACGGGGCTGCGTCGGTCCTTCCAGGAGTACAAAAGATCGAGCAGAGTGAGGGCAATAACGCCAAACAGCGCACCTGAAGCACCTGTTGATGCCGCCATGACGCCGGCGTAGTTCGCTCCCATGACGTTGCCGAAGATACCGGCGCTCACGTAGACCAAGAAGAATCGAATGGAACCGATGGCTATCTCCATCTCTTTCCCTATGGTCATCTGCAGAAGCAGGTTGAAACCGATATGGATGAGGCCCGCATGCAAGAAGATGGGCGTGATGAAGCGGAACCACTGATTAGGCTCCGGCGACTGGTTGATGTCGGTGTAGGTAGGCTCGGGCACACCGCCAAAGCCGCACAAATCGCTCAGACCGCACTGATTCGAGGGGTTGGCGGCATCGTTCGAGGTCGAGTTCGGGCAAGGCCAGGTTATGGGCTGACCCAAATCTTGGATGCCCTTGACATTGTGCATGCAGGCGACGTAGCGAGCGCCCATGTTGATCATTACGTACGTCGAAGGTCCAATCATGGGGTTGAAGGAGGGCTTTGTCATGATGGGAGAGCCCGTCAGTTGGGCTGTGCCAAGTTAGCATACAAGAGCCGAGTCGTTCTCTTTGGCGGACGCTTACCATTCTTGACGATTTCAGCTATGAAGACTGCAACCTGGACCAATGTGAAAATGTAGACCACCCACGGAATACCCTTCCTGTCGGCGCCAAACATGCCGAGCTGGCCAAAGCCGACCTTCTTCTTGTCACGCCGGCTCTTGGACCGTCGGGAACCCTGGGGCGCATCGTACACGTGGTCGTTGTCGTTCATTTCCACGTCCTTGTGCGGCTGCGTTGGCTGCCGGCTCTGCAAGGGAATATCGTCGGCTACGTTCTGTCTGCTGGCATCAGGGGAGACGGAAGATTGACTGTAGTAGGCCGTGTCCTGCTGCGCGTAGGGATTTGGTTGATGCATGTCGTGCGGGTTGTAGGGCGTTTGGCCATGGCCACCGTAGGCGGTGTCTACCGTGTTCATCATGTTCATGCGCTGGGGCTCCACGTTCATATTGTTCATGTTATGGGGGCTCTGGGAGTGGCCGTTGTGTCGAAACCCGTCCTGGGTCGAATCTACTGGGTAGACGTGGTCGTCAAAGACACTCTCAAAGGGAGATACGGTGTTCTGGCGCGGTGGTGGTTGGCTGGCACCGGGCGCGTTCGGTATTGAGCTATAGGGAGGGGCGGGCGTGGAACTGGTGGAAGGGATGTTGTTGTACGCCCCGCCGCCGTAGTAGGGAGCAGGCGAAGGGGACGCTGCCACGGGCGGTTTGTTGACTTGGTAGTAGTCGTTGGAGGCCATGATATGATGGGTATCGGGATGCCAATTGCGAAAAGGAATGAGCGGATTTAGACCAGGCCGTGGAATGGAAATCTGGGCGACCTTGGTCTTTTTCTCCGGGACGAATTGATTTCGCTCTACAAGCGGCGGCACTGTGCTGAGCTGAGGCAAAGCGAATCAGACTAGTGCGAAATGGAGAATCGCTCAGGTACCGGAAAGGGACAAAACGCGGAGAAATGTGACAGCGGGAGGTTGAAGTGCGTGGGTGGTTGAGCGGTTCGGGGGGCGGTCGTGTTTATTTGTTTAATGAAGCAACAAGCTGAGCCAAATTATTCAATGGCTGAGCGGGAGGAGTGTGAGTGGGAGTGGGTTGGGTGATGGTGGTCCTAGTGGATGCCAATGAACGAGGAATCCGTGGGCGCGGTGGGTCGTGGCAGGCAAATTACCCCCGACAGGTATCCGTACCTGGCCAGCTTTTTCTCTGTATTCTGGACGTCCAGGCGGAGTGAGAGGCCTTGTCCGCAGCGTAACGGTGTCGTAAGGTAATTGCAGGTCGACCTCAGTGCGGTAGTTGAGGTGAGTTACGAATTAGCGGGTTGGGTAATGCCTGTGCACAGCCTGAGCTACACCACTTCGGATGACCGGGCCAGTGAGAAAAGAGACGGTGGACGATGGGTGTCGGAGCACAGAAGGTCTGCCCGGTAACAGAGGTTACGATGAGGAATTATAGAAGAAACGAGTGAAGGGAGGACTAGGCTCATCAATGTCGTCGTCGTCGGTCGAGGGATAAAGCAGGACACGTTCCAACGTTCAGTAGGGGGGAGGGGGAAAGCGAAGAGTTTATTTCTTTTAAGAAACCCATCTTTCAAACACAAACCTTGCCTGTCTTGTTTCTAAAAGGTACACACCACGGCGCTTGTTCTCTTGCCCAGGCCGCCAAGTGGGAGCCCAAAGTGACTGGGGGTTGGCAGCCCGTGGCCGGCATGTGTGTGTACGAGTGGATGAATACCTTTGGCAACCTCAAACACTGCCCACCTCACAGACTCGGTGCCTTTGAATGCTTGTGCCAGTGTGGATGTCAATGACGGGAAGTATGTGGGAGGAGCATGCACAACCACCACCAAACGGGAGTCTGAGCAGGGTGCAGTAGGCTTGCAGTAGTCCCGGCTTTGAGGCTGTGTCAGCGTTGCCAGCCCAGCCTCCTCTGCTGAGTCGTCTTCCCCGCCAAAACTTGAACGTGAGGAGGGTGACTCGAAAACATTGGAGACTACCTGCCTAGGCAGGTTTGAAGTACACCGTACACCAGGAAAGGTAGCGTTGATCACAGCTTCGCTGTGCTGGCGAAGTCGCGAAGCCTTGAGGCCAGAAGGGAGAATCCACACGGTGCTCTCCAGCGTCTCTGTTTGGCTGCAGCGCTTTGTAGCTGACCAACGACTGGCATCCACATCCAACTCTGCATCCCGAGTTGTGCTATGTTTGGAACATGATGACCCACAAGTTTCAGACAGTTGCGTAACTAGCCTGCCGAACCGGCATGGCGCCTTCCTCTATGGAACGCTTGCACCTTACTCACCTGGGATTTTTATCTTTTCTTCTTTTTGTTCTCCTCCGAGGGTTAACGAGGACTCTCGAGCCGCCTCTGTCTTTTCTGTCAGTCGGCGACTCCAACAGCTGCGATGAGCAAGTCATCTGTTTCATACACTAGCCTGTTCTGTATTTCCTACATGCAATCCTTCAGAGGCTAGAGCAACAGCGACATCCACACAATGGAATATCCTCCGGCTTACAGGCGACGTCGACTACTGCCGATGCATGCAGCGCCTGCAGCCTGCCGACACCATGCTGGCCCCCGACAACTCGTTCCGTAGAGCCTCCGGGGAGAGCCATGGCCCTGGACAACCTCGCCGATTCCACAGCGTTACGGCAGCAACACCACCACCACCACCACCAACAGGTGTTCATTCCATTTATCATCCCATCACCTGCTATGCCGCTGTTCAACAGGGGGCCGCCTGACGCAGCCTTCAGCCTTAACTCTCCGTCGGCTTTCTCTTGAGCTGGTTTGTAGGAACGCAAGATTCGTGTATGCGGGGTCGGTCCCCAGCAAAGGCCTTGGAGTAGCAAATGCCGTATTGATGGATCCTAACGGCATGCCCGATCGGAATGTGGAAGCCATGACAGCGCTTTATTGCATCCCCAAGAACACTTGCTCCACAGGGAGTGCCCATCGCCTCCCAGCCAGCCTCCCTTTGGTGAACTTTACCTACTACCTGGCTCATATTTCCAAACTACACCTACACCTGCTCTATGAGATGCACCAGGTAGAGCCTGTCAAGGGCGATACCGAAGCAGGCTTCTCGTAAAGCGACACTGTTACCGTCAATCTGCCTCCGAGCTGAGAAGCCTTCGTCGACGACACCCAGTCGGAAGTTCTGTTAGGCATCAGATCACACCACACCATGCATGGGCCGCATCCCACCGACGACTGCAGGCCCGGAGCACTGACGACAAATGGTGGCTCAGCTGTCAGCTACTCACAACCTGCTAGCCGCTCGTGTCGTGAACCTCCACTACAAGAACGAGACACAAGAAAATATCCGAGCCAGTACAATGACGTATTCTGGACAACACATGCGTCTTTCACTTCTTGTTGGTCCTTCCACGAGCTCCTGATATGCATGGAAGACAGCTATGGAGCTGACAACAACTTCCTAGCCTTGAGACAGGTGCTTTGTAGCATTGCTTGGAGCCCCTGAACAGCCCTACCCAAGATGCCGGAGGCTCGGACTAAAGTCTTCCGTCCGTGCACTGTCAGAGATCTGGGGTCCTTCCACATGTTCCGCGACAACCTTGAAGACAGTCTTCGTGGCGACCGTTACGTCTTGGGAGCTCCAATCACGTGGTGATAAGATTAGAAAAAGACCCCTGACCGAAGCAACCATGACATTTTTTTTCTCCTTCGCTTGAGGGTAGCTTTAATTAGCTAAGGGTCGCATGTCAGAGTTTCTTCATCGTGTGACGGAACCACACACAGAAGAACAAACAAACACAATCTACACAGGTCAATTGTCACCATGGGCAAGAAAACCTACGAGGCTGATTCCGACTCCGACATGGAGGACGGTGGCGCCAAGCTCAATGCACCCACGGTTCGCCTGACTCCCCGGGTCCCTCTACCGCCCGCCATTCTAACCCCACCAAAAAGCAGAACGCTGTCGTGAAATCGACTGACGCCATGGACTTAGACGTCCCGCCGACCCCCGCCGAAAAGAAGCAGGCTGCGGCCATCGCACGCGCCGAACGGGCTTTGCGTAGAAAGCAAAGACGAGAGGAGCTTGCGGCACCGGGGGCGTCTCAGATTTCTTCCATGGCCAGCACGCCGAATCCGGATTCCCGGCCAGCGTCGCCCACGACGAACGGTCAGGATAGGAGGTCGAGAAGAAAGAAGACGGAGAGGAAGAGTCCTGTGAAGACCGAAAAAATTGAGGAAGTCGTTGGAGACAAGGCTGAAGAGAAGGTCGAAGGCGAGATCAAAAAGACGGCTGAAGAGAAAGCCGAACAGACACCGGCGGCAGAAGTGGAGATATCTGGCGAGCCCGCCGTCGCGCCCGCTCCGGCTTCTGCGGTGGAAGCCGAGCCGCTTCCCTTCGTGATTGACGCGACGCGCAGCAAAGTCGAACCCGCAAACGCATCCGTGGCTGGTGACAGCACATCGAACGCGCCCAGCTCGGTCAGCGGCGTCGACCCACAGCACCAGGGTCTCAACCGTGCCGCACGGCGAAGGTTGATGCAGATCGAGAACCGGCGCCTAGCGATCAAGAAGGAGCTCGGCCTCGCATCTGACTCTGACGAGCGCCGAGCCGAGGTGGACAGCCTCCTGGCGACGTGGACGGCACAGTTTGACGAAAGGATCGAGGCGCGCGCAGCCAAGAAGGCGGCCAAGAAAGCCGAGTCCATAGCAAAGGGTAAGCTTCTCACAGGACGCAACGCCAACAATTACGAGAAGCATAAGCAGATAAAGAAGCAGAAACAAAAAGAGGCCCTAAGAGCTCGGCAGCAACGCAGCTAGGAGTGAAGCTGGGAGACCTGCGGCTCGACGGTCAGCCGACAACCGGGAGGAAGAAGGCGTCGTGAGGAGTAAGGATGGGCATGTGTGTGTACATAATAGGAGGAAAGGCGGAGGGAAATGGTAAAAATATGCATGTTGGCGTCTAGCGGGTAACATATGGGAGGGGAATGAAAACAAGAAGGAGAGCGTCAAGCAGCAAACGGGCATAAGCGTCTGGCAGCTCGTGGTATAAAACTTTATTATTGGTTCAATGGTGTTTTCCGAAACACTCAGAGCTTGCTTTTTGTTACATTGCTTGGCTAAACAGTAATGTACAGTATGTCTAGGGGAGATGGCCACCGAACCAGAGATGCCTCCCCAGCTCATCCTGAACGCCAGGTGTAAATGTGGATTGAGCCGCCACCACCACCAAAATAACGAACTGACGCCAGCTCCTGGTCCCTATTTCAATAATCCTACACGTTAATTGATGCATTGCTGCCGTCGACCCACTCAGGCCTTCTTATCGCCGCTGTCATCCTTGACCTCTCTGCCCTCTTTGCCTTCCTCCTTCTTCGCACTGCTCCAGACCTCGGAAACCTGCTCCACGATCAAGTCGCCCAACCCCTTGCCCTCCGCCAGCGCCTTGGCATGCTCGGCGCCTCTCTTGGCGTCCCAGTCCTCGGGCTCGCTGCCGTACCAGAGCCGCTGCGCGAGGTTACGCTTCTTGTACTCAATGGCGCGCATCTGCTCCTCCGTCAGCCCCTCGCGGCGCATGCGCTCCTCGCGGAGGAGCTGCTTGGTTCGTTGGGCCTGCTCGGGCAGGGCCGTGGGGAACATGCGCGCGAAGCGCGACTGCACGCGCTGGTAGATGGACTGGCCCGTCCAGTCGTAGGCGAGCTGGTTCGTCGAGGCCGAGAAGCCCGTCGTAAGCATGAAGAAGCGCCAATCGATGCGTCGCGGTGGGATCAGCATAATGAGCGGGCAGATTATCGACGCCGCAATGGCCGTGTTGTGAACGAGGGGAGGTGTCTGCGGGAGGGCCGGGGAGGATCCCGCGGGCTGTGTTGAGCCGGACATCTTTGGTGGTTTAGAGAGCTGCGATGTTCGGTCGGCTGGGGTTTGACGAGGGTTGAGAAGGGCAGGTATTCCGCCGAGGATGATCGAGGATCGAGTCTCGGTGCTTCTCTCTGTTCTGGCTGTTCAGACACTCATGCGGGTGTCGAGCGCAGGGTAGTAGGTGATGTCGGCGTCTGGGTGGTGTCGAGTCAATGACGAAGGGGAAACAATCGATTGCGGTTGCAGATGAGAGTGTTTCCCAAAATTTTGTGTCGCGCTAAACAGCGCCGAATGAAAGTGGGGCCGATCCGGGCGACCCTCCGAGAATTCCCAGAAACAGTGAGAGCCGTCTTCCACGGCGCGTACTGACAACCTTCACAACGCACACAGCAACCAGGCAAATTATGGATTGTTGTGTTGGCCAATACTTAACATGTTGATGTTTTCTTCGGGCATGCGACTTTATGGTCGAGATGAAAGGCAAGACCTCTTTCGCCAAGCAGGACAAGCGATGGCATAGTCAACGTCTTGGGGTGATGGACAAAATCTAGAGCAACTGAGATTCACATTCACCAAAGAGATAACACAGCATGAATATACAACCATAACGCGCTAACAATGTTGATCCTAATTTTTACCCTTCCAGGGTTCGTACCATTTCGACTTCAAGCCCACCCCTTCGAATGAGAAGATCACCAATTGCGACAAGGTCTAAAACAAATGCACGAAGATGAGTGTTCCTCAAAGTCATATACTCAAATGCATAGAGCCCTGCGATATCTGTATTTCTTATGTTAGAGGAGGTTTGCCCTTAGGACTGCGCAAGAAAAGAGCTCGCTCAAAAGCGAAGAGGCCTCAGTTTAGAGACGCTTGCTTATCGCATTGTTTGGCTATCATCCTTGAAATTTGGCCTCCAAACATTGATCCTTCGAAACGCCTACAAATACTCATGACCAAATGACAAATTTTAGGTTTCCTACTTTTGAACTCCTCCAGATGCAGGTGCAGATGCGTGAACAGAACCCAGAATAGCCTCCTCTTCCTGCCACAAATGCGCTCCCGTCTCCTTTAACAGGCGCACGCACTCCTCCTTGCCAGTCTTCTCAGCGAGGTAAAGCGGTGTGTTGTTGGCGCGGTTCCGCGCATGCACGCTGGCGCCCCTCGTCAGTAGCTCGCGCAGAATCTCGATATCGGGCCCGACGGCGGCCAGGTGAACGACAGTGTTGCCGGCGTAGTCAGCCATCTTCAGGAGCTCGCGCTGCGCGTCGCTGTCCAGGATCTCCTTCACCGTCCGGACATCGCCGTTTCGTATGGCGTAACCGAGGACGGTAAATGCCGATTCTGACGCCGTTAGCCGGGCTACGACCGAGTCGAGTGAGCCAGATGGATGCGAAAATACCGGGAGTGCCATTTCGGTCATTTCGCCGCGCAGCGACTGCGACATTCGCGCGCTGACCTCGGCAGGCGAAAGTTTCGGAATGGCCAGCAGATACGATAACTTGGTGAGAGCCGCCTCGGCGGTGAGGTCGAGGCCGAAAATGACGCCAGCGCGACCGAGTTCCGTTCCGGGGCCGTAGACGGGCGAGACGAAACCGCTCATGCACTGGCTGACGTTGACGACGATGACGCCGCGATCGACGGCCGCTTTGATGACCTTGGTCAAGCTGCCGTCGATACCGCTGGGGGCGTTACCCATGCCGAAGGTCTCAAGAATGAGACCGCGCAGGTCGGGAACGCGCAGGACCGAGTCGAGCATCTCCGGCCGGATGCCGGGGAATACCCTAAGACACGCGACGTGGGCGGTATCGAGATGCTTCGTGACCTGAAGCTCGGCGATTCTGGTAGGTCTCAACACGATGGGCCAGTTAACATCGATACCCAGTCCGTTGACCTTGGCCAGAGGCTCGCAGTTGGGACTGGCAAAGGCCTCGAAGGCGGCGGACGAAACCTTGCTGGTCCTGTTGCCACGAAACAGCTTGTGGTGAAAGAACAGGCCAACCTCGGGGATGACAAATGTGCCTGCAATGATGAGCGAGCCCAGGAGGTTGTCGACGGCGTCCGATTGAAGGGCGAAGATGGAGGCCTGAGAGCCAGTGAGGATAACCGGCTTGCCTAGATCAGAAAGCATGAAGGAAAGGGCCGAAGCCGTGTACGACAGAGAGTCAGTGCCGTGCAAAACAACAAAACCGTCGAAGAGGCGGTAGTTCTCTCGGATGGTCTGGGCGATCTCGGTCCAGCCTTCCGCCGAAATGGAGCTGGAGTCAAGTAACGGGTTGAACTCCAACACGCCGTAGCGAATGTGGCGGGAGTAGGCACTTGGCGGTGTTCTCAAGCTGTCGAGCACTATTTTTTGGCCGTCCTTGATGGCCTCAAGCTGAACTGTATGCTGTTAGTAAAACCCGGCATACGTAGCGGAGGCTCGTGCAGGCTGTGAAAATTGTCTTTCTAATATAGAAAAAACTCTCCAGTCCAAAGCATATAAAGCCTTGACATGTCGAGAAGCCAAGCTATTGCTTCATGTTCCTGATATGCTCATCTCTTCTGGGTTATAGCACCCTTCAAAATACGTACCTGGAGGCGACGACTTGTCGTTGAACGAGGGGCGCGGGGCCATGGCATTCTTCAGGAAACCTCCAATGGGTTGAAGTCCGTCGGCGGTTGGTTGCATGCAGATGGTCCCGCCCGTCATTATAATGAGGACTCGAGATTCCGGGTAGTTGGATGCCGGCAGGAGCCGCTCGGCGGTGGGTTCGAAAGCCATTGTGTGTAGTAGTAGTTGTTGGGCGTTGGCAATGTCGAGTTTCAACAGGTGGGAAAAGGCGGAGAGAAGCAGAGAAGGAGTTGACGTTAAAGTTGAGGGTTTATCAGATAATACCAGAGCCTCCACACACAAGTTGAGGGGCACGGGGTAAAGATGGAGGGGCAAGAGGTTTTGTATGGAGAGCACGGCGACAACAGTTGGCCAGGGTCACGGGTTGTGCAAAATTTTGTAAATTTTGCCCAACTGCGACGAGCAGCGGTTAGCGATGGATGATGAAAGCACGCAAGTGGAGACGGATGGCGAGTCAATCAAGTCATTTGCGGCATGGCAAGTAGACATGGCACATGGACAAGTCCGGTGAACGGCGAAGGTCTGTTTGTCACTGACTAGAGCTGACATTGGGTTAATGCGCGCCTGTCCTGTGCTTGGCCCGAGAGTCAGATAAGGAAAGACTTGAGAGTGTGGGCAAACATTTAACGGTTGCCCCTCCACGTTCAAAGGGACACCTTATCGCGATAAGTCAGAGATATTGCGAAATTTGGGCGACAACTCGAGCATCGTGGGGAAAAGACAATCCAAAAGCCGATAGCGGATAGCGGGCAGAGTTTTGGAGGGGTAATAATTAAGTAACAGAACGACCACGGCCGCAGCGTGACCGTCTCCAGAAGCCGGGGCGTGGCTAGTCTAGACAACGATGGGGGAGGGAAGAGTTGCTGGCCCAAGCTGAACGATGTAGATGGTTCAGTTGTATTCTAGCCAGGACCAATGTCGGCATTCAGTGTCGTACCAAGTTCGCTATCTTCTACTTAGGTAGGTAGATGGCGGTTGGACAAACTTATGTCAGTTGCTCAACTTGTGTCTATCGAAAAGCGACAGTTGCTTGCAGAAGTTGGTTGACCTTCGGACGATGACGCAGGTGCGCGTGTTAGTGCCAAGCCAAACCTGCCATTTTCACTGGGCAAGGGGGAGGGGATACGTACCATCCTTCAATGGATCTTTGAGGTGAGACTCAACTTCTAGGAACTTGGGTAGGTACCTAAGCGGAATGACCCGCAAGGCAGGACCAGGGATTTTCCGCGTTTTTTTTGGGTCCCAGGCCGTGGCATCGTCAATCTAGAGCCTGGTAAGGATTCTGCCGCAGACACCATCCAAACACCAAACCATCTTCAACGACCTGGGCGCGACCCGAAATCGAAAACCAGCAGCACCAGCAGCTCCCTTATCGTGCAACGAATCATTCACTCAGCAAAAAATTCACGAACGACCGCAATAATATACGTCGGCAACTCAACAGCAATGCGATCCGTTTAGCCGCGCCCCTCGCTGCCACTCTCATCTCTTACCAGAGCTTCGATCGAGCAAGCGAATTTCCGACGCGACAGGCGCATCTCGCCGCGTTTTGCAGCCATCATGGATTCCGGTGCTTCTAACGGAGGCGTCTCCCCTCGAACGTTTGCGATGCAGCATCAGCGGCCCAGAGCGAGTTTTCAGGGTTGCTCGCGAATCACCGACTATGAGCTCCTCGGCAAGCTGGGCGAGGGCACTTTCGGGTAGGTCCGCTTCGAGCCATCGCTTCCTCAATTACGATACTGATAACACCCTGCAGTGAAGTACATCGCGCGAAATCGCGAAAGACAAACGCCCACGTTGCTCTCAAGAAAATCATCATGCATCATGAGAAGGATGGCGTACGTTTGGTAGCAATCCCCAAAAATTCCCCAGCCATCAACTGACGGTCGACAGTTCCCGATAACAGCATTACGCGAAATCAAACTTTTGAAGTTGCTCTCCCATAAGAACATCCTACAGCTCGTAGACATGGCTGTGGAGCACCCTCAGAGAGCTAGTAAGTCGCTTATGCTCAACTACCCGTCTCGCCAGCAGCAATTCCTGACCCGGATTGTCACAGGCGACAAGCGGAAACGGCCAATCATGTACATGGCAACTCCGTACATGGACCATGATCTATCCGGTCTCCTTGATAATCCCTCTGTTCACTTCACTGAACCCCAGATCAAATGCTACATGCTGCAGCTTCTTGAAGGGCTACGATACCTGCACGAAAACCATATATTGCATAGGGATATGAAGGCCGCCAATCTTTTGATCAATAACAAGGGCATTCTCCAGATTGCCGACTTTGGTCTGGCGAGACACTATGAAGGGCCAACGCCGAAGCCGGGTCACGGCGCCGGTGAGGGTAAAAGAGAATATACTGGTTTGGTCGTCACTAGATGGTACCGACCCCCGGAACTTTTGCTTCATCTGAAGAAATACACGACCGCTATCGACGTCTGGGGTGTTGGGTGAGTTTTGAACCTGTGTTTCCTGCTTACGAAATGCTGACCCATCCGACAGCTGCGTCTTTGGCGAAATGCTTGTTGGAAAGCCAATTTTGGCTGGCGAGAGCGACACTCACCAACTTGACATCATTTGGGATCTGATGGGATCGCCCACACCGGACAACATGCCTCTGTTTAACACGCTTCCGGGCGCCGAAGCTGTTGCGCCGCGCCCACGACCTGGTAGCTTGTCTAGCAGATTTAGAGAGCACGGGACGGGTGCCATTTCTTTGCTGAAGGAGCTCCTCAAACTCGATTGGAGAAGTCGCATCAACGCTGGCGACGCCCTCAATCATCCATACTTCAAAATGGCCCCTATGCCAGCCGAGCCGGGCGATCTCCCGACCTTTGAGGACAGTCACGAGCTAGATAGGCGAAAGTTCCATGACCGCCAAGCGAAACTGCCACCTGCACCGAAGGGGGGCACGGTGGGCATGGGTCCCGAGGCGCATGGCGCAAACGCCGGGTTCAACAACGCCGACGCTTACAACAACCGTAACAGTGTGAACGGAACCCGTCACCCTAACATGCCCGGTGGCCACCGCAACGGGGACGAGCGTAGACCAGCTTGGCAGCGAGACAGAGGCTTGCCACCAAGACCGCCTCCACCCGAGTACGTTAACGGCGGCCCTTTGGACCGCGATGCTTTCCGGGACAGAGATCGGGACAGGCGGCCCAGGAGCCGAGGAGGTAGGGCGCCCGACGTGGACACCTACATCCCGAGCTACAGGGACGAAGCCCCTCGACATCGGGAAGAACGTCCTCCGCGCGACCGTCATCGCAACAGTAGAGATGAACGATGGCATGACAGAGACTGGGATCGCAGGACGAGAAGCCGCAGTCGCTCACCGATCAGAGATCGCGAGCGGGACCGGGACATGTACCGCAGATGAGATCACGCTCTTGATCACAGGATACTAAAGTATCGGAGGGCAGGGCGGGCAGCTCGACGAAGCACAAGAACTGGCGTTTGAGGGCGAGAGGCATATTCCTAAGCAGGGCTGGCATTTTCAAAGTGATTCCCAAGTAACGATTGCTTCTCTTGCACGCCGCGTACGGTAGACGCTAAGGGACTTCGAATTACATATTCAAATCTCGGAATCGTCATCGTCCTCCTCGTGAATCGTCTGCGACCAGAGCCCCGGCGTCCGCCTCCGTCTCTTCGGGGGTGGCTTGTTGAGTATATGCCAGTCTGTCTCG
The DNA here is from genome assembly GCF_034447905.1 of Colletotrichum destructivum. NCBI lineage: Eukaryota > Fungi > Ascomycota > Sordariomycetes > Glomerellales > Glomerellaceae > Colletotrichum > Colletotrichum destructivum. Next base: position 2,944,940 of record NC_085898.1, on the reverse strand, counting down.
TATGACGACGAGTCTTCCGTCTTACCGGTTCCCGGTCGCTCCGATGAGGGTGTTGAAGGCATTGGAGTTGGAGGCAAAGATCTCGACCTGTTGTCACGCATGCCGAAGATTGTAGTGATCACGCCGGATGTGCAAGACATAGTCAGGCCAGCCACGATGCCAATGCAAGCGCCGCAGGCCAGCTGGGAGGAGGTTAGCAAATCAGCCGTCCAGCTGTTACGGAGGGCAATGAGTGAACCAACAAAGGTGTAGAGGGGCTGTGAGCGTTAGCGCTGCTGTAGATGAACCACGTTGCAAGGGATAGATAGGAAGCCTACCTGGAGGCTGGCTAGAAAGTCCATGATGGCTTGGCCCCATCCGATGACATATGACGCCATGAGTATGAGCGGCGATAACAAGATGAGGGCGGTGTTGATGAACAGGGCCACGGGCTTCCATGCGATCCTCGCAGGCCAGGTTGCGATGGCGAAAACGCCAGAGGCATACGACAGCGACGCCATGTCGTGATGGGGAGCTAGGAGGGTGACGTTATGATGTGTTGGTATATAATAGAGAACAGCTCGATGCACGCTTGTCCTGGAGATGAAGGTGGTGGTCCCGTTCTGCCAGTTAGAACATAGCGAGAGGGTGAGCAGGCTTGCAGTAGACGAGAACGAAGTCGATCGATGGAAGCGGTGGTTCCGAAGGGAGGTGATTAACGTTGAGATTCGGCGTGTTAATTTGTAAGATGGGCATTAGATGTCGTGCATTCCAGCCTGCCTACTGGGGTTTTCAGGGGTTAATGTAGCGACAGGCGCGAGCTAGCCGACTCGACGCCTGCAAGTAGCCTTCAGCATGTCGAGTAGCTCGATAGATATTAGACGAGCCTGCACTTAAACTCAATCATAAAGGCGCGTGCGCACTGACCATGTAAAGACATCGGCCAGATATTTCCCTTTTTGTCATCGACATCGTCTGGAGTCAATTTATCATCGCTCAGATTGATTGCAAAGCGCCAGCGTGATGAAATCAACGGCTTATTTTTCTCGTCGAAAATTTCATTTGATAATGTAGACAGGGTTCCGAGAGCTCCTCCAAGATGGGATGGATCGTGGATATGAACAATTCCTAGTGTAGGTATCGTACTTTCGTCACCCACTGATCGGCTAAGCGGAGGCCCACCGGTACTTGTTTCCCCACGTTCCGCAGTAATAGATACGGAGTACCACTTAGGTACAGCTTATCTGGCTTCGGCCACGTTCTATCTGCAAATACTGCGGTACACACCACACGCACCACGCACACACAGCCTAATCTCCCACCTCGACTTCCAGTCCGTTGTTGAACTAAACTGACCTCTCATCCAATCTCCAAAAGGCGAGCCACTTGCACTCGCACACTGTCTGTCACCTCATCCAAAAGACACATCGTCAGCCCATCTACAACGCCATATTGTCTGCCCCCCCCCCTTCCACGCATAATTCAACAGCTTCCGATCACCCTTTCAATCGTACATTTTTGCCCTGCATTGTCTCGTGGAGGATGCGACAATAAAGTCGTAAACCCCGCGCCTGCTATCGTCGTGCAATCGCACCTTACCTAACCAGGCTTGCACGAAGGCCAGTCGCAGCTACCTCACTCTACCCGACGTGGGGAGATTGGGTCCCGACTACCCCCGGATCGTAACTACCGTCGAATCATTGCCTTGCACTCATCTTGACAGCGCTCCCCTCTCGCGCCTTTCCCTGCACTACTACCGAAGCCCGCACCGCCTGCCGTGTCCGCCGGACGTCGTCAATTACCCGAGGGTGAACGAGGGAGAAAAAAAAAGGAAAACCCGATCCAGACTCGGTCTGGCCAGGTCCCAGAACCACCCGCCCCCAGACCATACACACGCAGCGAGACCAGGCCGGCCGTCGTGTCCCACCCAACGAGCGAATCTTGACGAAGAAGGAACAATACAAAATGGGGAACAACCCCTCGTCGTCGTCCAAGCCCGCGACGCCTGTCTCGTCACAGGACTCACCCAAGCACCACCACCAACACCATAAGAGGGAATCCAAACACATCATACCGCCCCGATCCGCTGAGCGAGTCGCTGCCCCGCCCGAGCCCTCCCTCACCCAGGCACAAGGTTCCACGGCCACAAAGGGCCCCAAGCCTCTCCAGGCTATTCCAATTTCCAACTTCACCACCGGCTCTCCCTCGTCGAACTCGAGTAACTCCGCCCCGCAACCGAAGCCCCCCGAATCCAAGAACGTCGTCCGCGATGCGCCTAGCAAGCCCGTAGACGTTCCTGCTGCTGCCGCCGCGACCGAATCTTCCTCCCTCCGGTCCCATTACTCCGCCCACATGATCGAACCAGCCTTGGTCGGGAACAGCAGCGTGAACGACATGTCGTATCTGACACGTCCGCCGCGCATGCCGCTCCCCATCGAAGAAGAGATACACACTCCCGGCTCGCCCATTATCGCCCCCGCCGATGCCAACGATGCCAGCGTTGCCGAGGTGGAAACCCTCGAGGATGGCATGACAAGGAAGTCGTCGGCGCTGAGCACAAACACTGTCGAAGAAGAAGACGGCGAGGAGTTGATTGTCGATAAGACGAGGCCCACGGTGCCGACACGTCTCGAATGGCGTAAGGGAGGAGGCAAGATCTACGTCACGGGAACCATCTTCCAATGGAACCGCAAGCATAGATTACATCCTGTGTAAGTTTCATTCCCGCCGGCATGGATCTCGGCTGCCTGCGTTACATCCGTGGACCCCCAGTCGGTTGAGACCCCAGGCCCCCCCACGAGCTGACTTGCCCGTGCTGGACAATATCTGCAGCGTTGCATTTTGAGATTGGTGGAATGGCTTCAATTTGGGCTGACAATTCTTGTTAAACAGCGACGGGCAACCCGGCGTGTTTGCGGCGACGATTCACATCCTCCCAGGTACACATCATGTTAGGTTCCTGGTGGACGGAATAATGCAGACCTCGCCTGACTTGCCAACAACTGTGGATTTTGGAAACAATTTGGTCAACTTCATTGAAGTCAGCGCAGACGACCTGCCGGCGAAGGCGCCCGTTGAGCCTGGAAAGGACGGCGTCGCCTCGGCAGCCACCGTTGACAAAGGCGGTGTCAAAACGTCTGCATCGCAAGCCGACGAGCAACCCAAGCCCCCTAGAGGCAGAGAGGTGCCATCGCCGAGCCAGTACTTTCAGCAAATACCCAAGTACCTGGTGGATTTCGACCAGCCCGAGGACTCGCCGGCATATCAGTACGCGGTGACGGCTATCGAGAAATTGCCGACTCCCCCCAGTTTACCTGGCTTCTTGGGCAAGCCCATTCTGAACGCTGCGGTGCTCATGAAGGATGACAACAGCGTTCTTAACATGCCCAACCATACTGTTCTTAACCACCTTGCAACCAGTAGCATCAAGAACAACATTCTGGCGGTCTCGGCCACAACACGCTACAAAAACAAGGTAAGCCGACCATTTGCTACTTCTGAGTCCATTGTTGATACCAGAAACAGTACGTCACGACAATCATATATAAACCCACTACGACAGACGATTAGCCAAGGAAAGGCCTGGAGTTGCGACTATCCTCTTGGATTTCGCCACCCGAACGATATACCGTGCATCACTACAAATGGTGTGATATATGATGGTCTGGGGAGTTATTTGCCACTCAAAGCCATGGGGCAACGGAATTGAACTGGCATAATGCGCCGTATTGACCGATAAGGAGTATCTTATTCTCTCCATTTAATGTGAACCTCATCTGTCCTAAAGCGTTGCGTGCACGAACTGTCCTCCAGCGGCGTCCTAAAGCCCGTCTCGTAGGCCAACAGACCGGCGTGCGCAATCATGATGCCATTGTCAATGCAGAACCTCTCGTCGGTGGCGTACACGCTGCCGCCCCTCTCCTTGGCCATCTCGCCCATCATCTCCTGCAGGCGCTCGTTGCAGCCAACGCCGCCAACAATCAGCACCTGGTTGCTACCGACGTGGGCCATGGCCCGCTCCGTGATCTCAACCAGCATCGCGAACACGGTTTCTTGCAGCGAGAAGCACAGGTCCGCCGGTGTAAACGTGTCCTCGCCCTTGTCCTGGGCCGCCTTCATCTGCGCCGCTAGGATGTCCGCAAAGGCCAAGATGCCCGAGAACGAGCAGTCCATGCCCTTGACGGCGTATGGCAATTCGAGCAGCCGCCTCCCCTGCTTGGCGAGCTGCTCGATGTTGTAGCCCGGGGCCGGGTCGTTGCTAATCTCTAGGGTGCGGGCGAAGCGGTCGAGGCAGTTGCCCACGGCGATGTCAAGGGTCTCGCCGAAGATGCGGTACCGCTGTTCGGCGTAGGCGATGACCTGGCTGTTGCCGCCGCTGACATACAGCACGACGGGGTTCTGGGCGCCGGTGATGGTGCGGCCCATCTCGATGTGGCCAACGCAGTGGTTGACGCCGACGAGGGGCTTGTTCCAAAGCAGGCTCAGAGTACGGGCGGCGACGGCAACCGATGTCAGGGGCGCGCCCATGCCGGGGCCCTTTGTGAAGCAGACGCAGTCGAGGTCGGCGGGAGCGACGCCGGCGTCGCGGAGAGCGCGGCGGGCAAGCTGTACAAAATGGGCGCGGTGGTGCTTGGCCGTGTCCTTGGGCAGGAAGCCCGTGCCTGGGGGAGAGACGAAGGTGTGCCGGATGTTGGAGAGGATGGTGGACTCGGCGCCGTTGTGGAGCATCACACCGATGCCGAGCTTGTTGGCGGAGCCTTCGCAGCCGAGGGCGAGGAGGCCACGCTTTTTAGTCATGGTTGCTGTCGTCAGCTTAGAGGGGGATTCAGTCACCGTCATCGGTGGTAGTGGCGGCGGTTGCGCAGTTGTGTCGGCGTCGAGGGGCCTCTTTGGGGGGTGTTGGGTGATGTTGCTCATGGGATGGGGCACGATCAGTCCTCCTCTTAGTAGGTAGGTGGTACCTGGCCCACCTCCACGTCGGTCCTCCTAGTGTTTCTTGAGCTGCCCACAAGAATATCGTCTAGCAAGCAATATATGGGTATGGGCGCCACGTAGTCCAATTCATGAGGTCGTGTCGTAATTGTCTCTCGGCTGTCTTCAACAGGGACCAATGGCCGAGGCGTCAAAAAAGACCAGGAGGAAGAAAAAAAAAAGGAAAACTTATTGACGTAGGAGGGGTAGCAACGGTAATTAGTCGTTGGTGGGATGTCCCCTCCCAATTTGTGGACGGGGGTCATGTGGGTTCCAATCGTAGGTAATCTACCCACCTCCCAAGGTACTGGTCCCCTGGCCGGCCGGCCCCCCAAATGGCACCTCAGAATGCAGAAAAGCACAGCTGCCACAACCCGTCTTTCCCACCGCACAAGACCCTTAACGTTCTATCCTAGGCTTGCAGCTGCCTGTTGCGCAACGACCAAGAAACCCCTAGCCCCGGCCCGGCCCAGCCTTCTTCTGCTGGCTGACATATACTCTGCTCTGCTTCGCCTTACCTCCCAGCAAACGCCTTCCGCATCACCTCCTCTTGCAGGAATCCAAACCTCCGACAGTTGACCGCCCCCGCCTAAGTATAGCCTCAATAAATTGGTCAATCTTCTCCGGACTGGACGACCAGAGAGTTCATTCGTCCTTTCGGCGAGAGTTTGGAGCCACCCGAACAGCGAGTAGGTAACTGGGCCACACAAAGAGGTCCAGCGCAATTATCCCCACACCCACCACCCGGCAAGCCTCGACAAGAAGTGGACTCCTCTTCACAAACACAATTCTTTCTCTGCTACCTACTTTTGCCCAACCTACTTACTCCTCGTCAATACCCTACCCTTCTTCACTCCTGTCTTTTAGGTCGAATGCTCATGGTTCCTTTCCAGTCTCCTATTCTCTCTTTGGCGGATGCCATCGCTGCCGAGTTCTCGCTTGGGCTATGCGCCCTCCTACATCTGATCGCCGAAGGGATCTGCGGGCACAGATCTGCCGAATTGGGTGCTCGGAACAGACAAAGGTCATGTCTGCTGACACCTCACCACGACCGGAGTTTCTGCTCTCCTGCCTTCTCACAACATATCCAGGCCTTCTGGGTCCCTCAGCGACTTTCTCTCTCATCCTCACACTTTTTTCTTTCTCTTAAGCAAGAGTGCTTCTCGAGAGTCGGCACGAGTTCGACCAGCGGTTTCGTCACCATGGCCGGCATAATGCCGCGCCAGACCACCCGCTCGTCGCAAACTCCCCGAGTCACTTTACAACCCATCTCCTCGTTCGGCACCACCGCAAGCTGACGCATACCAAGTCACCAGACGCTTCTAACCCAACCACCCATACATCTATGGACAAATTGTACGCAAGCACGCAGGTCCTGGGCGTCCGTCAACATCTCCGAGGCCTTGAGTAGGGCCCAGAAACACGGCACGAGGCCTCGCGGCCAGGTCAAGGTCGACTCCGAGCGTGACCTCCAAAAGCATCAAGAAAACGCGCATGACAAACCAGAGTCTCTCCCCACATCGACACAAACACATCACCTATACACAAAGACAAGAAAGACCTCAAGCACCCAATGTAATTATTGATCTTGTTCATTGTGGTGGGGAATTTATCTTTTTCGCCTAATGCACTGGTCTTGGCAGATCGCCTCCCCAACTCCTCGTCGCCATGCTTCCTTTACATTTATATACTTTACATGGGAATCGCCACAACCCGAAAACGCCGCGCCGCGCCGACCCGACCGTCCTGCCTGCCACCAGGCCCTCTGTACAAAATCAAAAGACAACCAAACACCATGCGGGGGGGTATACAACACATCATCCGGGGATGAGGAGTAGAGATTCGCGTCTCGACGACTTGTCCATATCTCATGAGGGGGCGGCTTGAGCTGGCGCGGCTTGAGCTGGTGGTGACGACTGCGATGGGTGCCGTTGCTGCTGCTGCTGCTGCTGCTGCTGCAGCAATTGCTGTTGTTGCTGCAGTGCGACTTGAGCCTGCGGCGTCGGAGGCTGCGGCAGTGCCGGTCTGCTGCCAGCTGCTTGTGGGGGTACCGGACCATTGACCAGACCCTCAGGTGGGAGTTGCCGACGCTGGTAGACGTACTGCGACAACGGGATGGTGGCCCGGAACTTTAACGCCCGAGTGTCGTACGGGTCGACCTCGTACACCGGCGTCTCGTCCTCGTCGTCCTGGTCATACTTCCATCGGTCGCTATACTCCTCACCCTCCACCCTCGGGGGCGTTGTCATTCCCCGACGGTCGATCCACAAACGACCCAGCCGTCCAATACGGCGACGGAACGCTGGCTGGCTACAGGAAGGCTTCTCCTTACCGCCCGCTTTGAACTGGAACAGCGGCATGTTGTTTCTATCGACAATCGGCTCTGTCTCATCATCGACATCCATGGCATCCGACTCCGATGATGTGGAAGCGGGAGGCGTCATGAGGTACTGAGTCTTAGCGGGTCGGAAGCTGGCCTCCATACCCTGTTCCTTGACCGGGGACAAGGGATCTCGGGTGAGGTCCACATGGTTTTGGTTCCACTTTCTGTGGTTGTGGACCTTGCTTTCAACATCTGCCCGCAACTCATTCTCCTTTTCAGCGAGCTTATCCGCCAACTGCAATAGATCTGCCTCCATGGACCGACCATCTGGACGCACGGCAATGCGGAGATGGTTTCCAGGCGGCTTTTGCAGAGCAGGCGCTTCTGCAGGCTTCTTCTTTGGAGGCTGTGCTCCCGTCAGCATCAGTTCCCGGATCTTTGGGACGTGGGGGGCACTGTATACCTTGTGGTTGATGAGGTCTTCGTCTTCGGTTTTGATACCGAGCTTGACCTTCATCTCCTTAAGCTTGGCCCTCTGCTCGAAAATGGCGCGGTCAAAGGTGAGGAGTTCACGTTTGAGCATCTCACGCTCATAGGACTGGATGATGAGTTGGCGTCCGTCCTCAAGTTCTCTGCGAAGTCGCTTGAGTTTCTCGGCGCTCTGGACATCTCTCTGCCTAGTCTTGCGCGTCTGTCTGGCCTCGCGACGTCTGAAGCAGACATAAGGATCGGCCTCATCACTCTCCTGGTGCGTCTCAAACCTGACGCTAGGGTGGATGGGTTTGTTGCTAAGCGCTTGCCGACGCGACTTCCAGTGCTCATACACATGCTTGGCATGTCCCATGAGCTTGTTGCCACCGAGCGAGGTAAGTGAGGGAACCATCAGGTCATAGCCAACCACGGTGTTGTCTATTGATGCGAAGGGGGTCTGTTCGGAGGCAGTCTCCTCAAACACTTCCATGATGCGTTCGAAATCATCTTCCGACAACTGGGAAGCCACGGTCTTCTTGGTGGAGTTGTACTGCCTCAAGAATTCATCGTCTTCCGTAGTCATGTCATAGGAAACTCCTATACATTCCTCGACGGTTTGCGAGAAACGGATGTAAGAGGTGGGCTGCTGGAAGTGACTCGGGTAGAGTTGATCATAGTTGATCTGGCTCTCCTGAGGAGGCGGAACAGGAATTTCTTGGTCATTGCTGGTACCGGCCTCTTTTAAGATGGATTGGAGATGGTATTCCTAAGGATGCCAGGTCAGTATGTCGCTGGTTCGCTGACGATGGTCGACAACGGGCAGCAAGTGAGAAGTGGATAAGCCAGGTAGGTGGGTGGGTAGGTGGGCGCCAAGACATATCACATGTTGGGTCACGTGATATCTGGCTGCGAAATGGAAGGGAAAAGTGACTCACTGTTTCCTCGGCTGCCTCGACACCGGTCGCGATCTGGGTTTCGGTAGTCAAAGATTCGTACTCTGCAGCGTCGATATCGTCCTCTCTGAGAACGGGAAGAAGCGTCTTGACGCTCAACTTCTTGACTCGGACTTTCCTAGTAGACATGGTGGCGGGTGGGGGGGTCGAAGGCGGAAAGCCAGCGGAAAATCCGCGAAAAAAGTCGATCAAGTCATACAGGGGGTTGTTCGACGTCGACTTTTGCAGTCTGGAGGGATAAAAATCAACGTTGTTGGGTTTGCTTTGATGGTCGAACTGTCGCTGCTTGATGAGGTGACGTTGAGATTGTTCTCGCGCGAAAACTTTTCCTGGTGCCAGTCGGACTTTTCGTTTTGGAGTCGTGTCGGTAAGTACCATGCAGTAGCGATTGCGCTGAGGAGGTACCTTTGAGGCGCTCGGACCAGTAGCCGGATCGGACCTGGGAAGCAGAGACTCGCCGACGTCCCATGGAAGTGACTGGCACCCGCCCAAAAATCGCCTGAAAATAGGGGGAAGCTGCCAGGCAAGTCACGTGCTGGTCGAGCCCGGTGCTGCAAAAGCCCCAGCAAACTGAGCCGTGTTTAGAACAACGTTTTGCATTTCACGTTGTTCTGGAGCGCAGGCCGTATATCTCATTTCCGACCTTTTATTTTCTCAAGTCATGTTCCAGAAACTCAAATGGCAGTGGTGATACATCTGACACTTCGCCGGCCGTTTACGTCGTACGTCTATCAAATGTAGGTGACTTGGTCCCAAATTGGTCTGTGCGTCAGCATTATGCGTTGGCGGCGGTGGGTTCTGGTTCTGGCTCGGGTCGCTGTTCAGCTGCCCGAATCCACGTCCAATCCCGTCCAGTCCAAGCCTGGTCGCCGCCTGTCCTTACTTTGACTACCCACGCCAATGCCTAGTGTGCTTCCATTTGCTTAGCCTTGCGCTTGACAATCTTCCATCTCCCACCACTCAAGGCGAACCCCACGGCGAATTAGCGAACTTGAGCTCGACAGGAAGTCCACCTGCGACGAACCCTCTCCAACCGAGCATATCTCCCAACTGCACACACCGCGCAATCTTAAAGCTTTAGTCCTGACCCGTTGCCCGCGTTCGCCATCATGGGCAATACTACCAGTGCCGTGTTGGACAACATTGTCCAGGGGTCCAACTGTAAGCCCCTCCCCCGCAGTTGACTTCTTTGTCGCACAGACTTGGGCGTGCTGACGGGCAGGCAGTCGACAGAGAGGAGGTTGACCGTCTAAGGAAACGTTTCATGAAACTGGACAAGGCACGTCTCTCTCGGGCACTTATTTTCCTTTGCCTGTCGTCGCCGCTTCAGCGAACCCCATGTCGCAAGCCGAGCCCTATGCTGACCGACTTCCTTGCAGGACAACTCCGGCACGATCGAGCGCGACGAGTTCCTCAGTCTCCCCCAGATTTCCTCCAACCCGCTAGCGACGAGGTAGCCAACCCATTTGCGCGGCCGAAGACACCATCCGAGTCCTATTGCTGACAGCGTCTCCTACGCAGAATGATTGCTATCTTTGATGAGGACGGCGGCGGCGACGTTGACTTCCAGGAGTTTGTGTCTGGTCTCAGCGCCTTCTCAAGCAAGGGCAACAAAGAGCAGAAGCTGCGCTTCGCCTTCAAGGTGTACGACATTGACCGCGACGGCTACATCAGCAATGGCGAGCTCTTCATCGTGCTCAAGATGATGGTTGGCAGTAACCTTAAGGACCAGCAGCTGCAGCAGATCGTCGACAAGACCATCATGGAGGCAGACCTGGACAAGGACGGCAAGATCAGCTTCGAGGAGTTCACTAAGATGGTGGAGAACACGGATGTCAGCATGAGCATGACCTTGGGTGAGTTTCCCTACTGGTTTCATTCCCTTTACTTCGTCAGCTAACGGTCTCTTCATAGATACATTCTAAAGTAGAGTATGGTGTTGGCGCGCGCATCAGGATCATGAGACATGAATTGCAACACTCTTCTAGGTAGAGATACATCATTGCCCCTAGGCGGCACCGCAGCCGTCGTATTGGCCCGAATTGAAGTTTCTGGGTTTCAGCAGCTTCGGTATCTGCGGCTTGTATCTGTGTAGTCCTCCGAGATAATTGCTGGCTCGACCGGTTAGAGAGGCTGAGCTTCTTTTCGACCAGTTTCGACCATGTTGACTAGGTAACAGGTTCAGCTCTGGGGGACAATTATTTCCATGACACCATTCTCGTGATATACCGAGACACCCCGATCTGTGTCCGGTAGACTTGTGGTACATACTCGAATGATTCTGTTCCCTTACCGTCGATTTTTCGCCTGGAAAGGAACATGGCCGCGACATGTTCGCCTCCCTGTACGTCGGAAACATGCGCGCTAGGTAGTTGTGTCACCCTTTGTTTAAGAGGCGTGGCAAGCGTGGCAAAATTGCGGATATTTTGAACGCCGCTAGAGCGAGTGTTTGTGTAGTAAGCCTCGCTACAAACGCTTGGAGTGCATGCAATGAGGGCCTTGGATGTCTCGTCAGTCTGAATTCAAGACTAAGCATTATCTTCTTGGCACTGCACTTAGAGTAGATTGGAGGGGCATTATGTATTATTGCGCAACCCTTAATGGAAACAAGTCTCGTTTTCATGGCCGAATCCAACCAACGCTTGTTCATCATCGTCCACTGGAAGCGGGGTCTTTGGTTAACCTTTTAATGTGCTAATATAGATGTCGTTCTAAGGCTGGCGACACAGCACTGACTGACAGTTACAGGTCATGTTTTTAGTATCGTCGACTGCTTTTATTAACGTCCAACTGTGTTTTGCAGACTGATGCTCCACATCTGGTCCTTAACCGAGAAAAAGGAATGTTCGGGCTATCTTCAGGCCTGTGTCGGGATGTCTAGCTGATGTAAAATGTATACCTTCTTGACCTGTTGTAATACTACTTTACCTCCTTTTCCCTTCTACTTCCCGTAAGGCTACAGACAGACCGGTTCCGTAAGTGCTGGGCGTTCAAGGGTTGTGTATCCAGCTATGGGCCGTGTCTTCTTGTGCGCTTGAACCTGTAAGTGTGATCGCTGCTACTGCCAGCCCACGTGGTTCTATCCACCCGCGTGTCAAGGCATGATAAGTACAATGAACCTTGCTGTCCGTCTGGTTTCCTATGGGTTTCGCAGGACGACGTAAACTCAAGGCTACACTGTTTTCTATGTAGCAACGATGTTTAAACCTTGTCTGAGTATTTTCACACTCTTACAAGCGTAGGCGTTCTCACGATTTATGGGCAGCATCGGTTTGACATGAATGGGCCTAACACCTAATACTTAGGGCATTCTAAGGACGCAGCAGTCATCTATGCAGTTATCAGTCTTGGCTACAAGTGAGCCCCTGTTATGTTGATCAGTAGAAATCAAAAAAAAGTCTCGCTCTCTGTTTGAACCGATTCTTTACAGTCCGTTCTACTATGATACCCAGCCATGTGCTTCTTTTAAGTCAAGCCAGGCCGTCGTCTAATTATCGTTTTGCCATTCTCTTGTGCATAAGGGACATGGCCATATCATGTGCAATGTTTTCTCGTATGCCTGGAGTATTACGAGATACGAAAGGGTTGAATGCATTGTTCTAAAGGGGTTTTGGTGGCGGAACATCAATTAGAACTGAAAATGCCACTCTTGGGGGTTCCAATGGTTCTGTCACCCTGTTGCCACCAGGGCATATCAGGGCCAAATGTTGATTTAGTCACTTATTCATACCCGTCTTTTCGGCGGACCTTTGTGTACTGTACCGCGATTCTGGCAGTAGAAGTATTTCTTGAGCTGCGGGTGAGATGATCACCCAACTCGTGCCCAAACAAGCACGAGACCAGGCGATCCCTTTCGGAAATGTTCTTCTTTACTCTATGTTGATACAAGGAAAGCAACTCAAAGTACACCCTGAAGAGCGCCCCCATCATTACTTGAATTGATTTCCGCAATTATCAGCCACACACATTAGCGTCTGCTCTCAAGTAAACCGCTACAATATATGTTCTATTATTGTCATCAAGCTCTTCTAAAACCACCCACAACTGTGAAGACCTGTCAGTATTATGACCCGATGACCAGTGCAGCAAACGTCCGTCATTGTCATTTCAAATATTTTCGTGATTTATAGCATATGTTGCTCAGAAGTGTCCCTTCTTGAAACCAAGCACGATCACAAACCAGTGGTTCACCAGATGCCTTGCAGTCTCCAGTATTGTCCCCTCCTTTGCCGAGGTATTAAGTCTCATTCGCACGGAGACAATGTGTTATCTGAGTTCGCAAGAATTAGCCTCGGCTCAAGCTCTGTACCGCACTGGTCCAAGGAAACGGCATCCAGTCTCCGATTATTGATCGTCCCTGAGTACTATCTCAACACCTCTTTCCTGCAAAAAGGGCTGTATTATCAGGACGTACCGGTCCACTGTATCTGCTTGACGTTGTTACTCACTACAACTGTTCGCGATTACACAACTACTCAAAGTGCATGGACAGCCACGACCGGTCCAAGACAAGCCCTGCAACCGAGAGGGTGTCCGCTTGATTGTGAAACCACTTTGACTTATCACACATGAGAATCTGATCTTATCAAAGCCGGTGTCACGAATCGCCAAACCAATAAATGGAACGCCAGGGCACCATAACTTAAAATGGCCAAATAGCAAGTAAGTCGATCGATCACGCACTTCAGCTCTCCAGTGCAACTTTCTCTCCTTTTCATCAAGAATTGTAGCCGGCTTTTTAAATCGAATAACATCTGCTCTTACGATACGAGTACGATCAAAGTTATACCGGTGAGAAATCTGAGGTGTCATTGTCGCCTTGTGTCGGATGGACGACAGCGTCCAATCCCAATAGCCCAGACACAGATAGAGGCCTCTCATTTAAAAACCATGTCAGATTGCACAGACTTGCCGAACAGTCTCAAACGCCAGCCACGAGAAACACGGGATTGTAGCCTCCGGTCAACGCCGACCCGGATGGGTCCATCCGACGCTGAGACCCACACCGGGACAGTGTTACTCCCAACAGAAGCGGACGAACGACCGGCAAAGCTTCCGGGCCAGGAAATGAACGCCCAGATATTGTTGTACCGGTACATAGGACGAAGCTCCACTATGATACTCTCTTCAACAGGGATCAGCAGATCACGTCTGTTCACCAACATGGCCTTCGTTCCATCATTTCCTAAACAGAGTGTGGGGTGGAGCTGCGACGGCGCGGTAAAAGTGACAGGTCACATTTCTCGATGTATAAACCAACGCAAAGGGGAGGGGGATTAATATGCAAGTCTCAATCTTGCTCCTCCATCCTTCTTAACCAAGGCACTGTCGGGTCGTTCTACATCTACTCCAACCATAACATGCTGCTCCGAACAACTAGACACAGCATCTTCCCTAGACCTACCTCTCTTCCCACTCCTCAGATCCCGAGCGCTTCCCAAAGCACCGGGCCTCGGTGGGCAAGACACTTGACCAAGTAGAGATGGGGCTGGCTCGTTTTACACGCGCCAATCATCGAAAGCTTAAGGCGACATCGCGAGTCCTTAAACCTGTAGGGAGGGGGGATGGGAGGGGGGGCTACGCCCGCCGGATATCGCGAACAGGACCCGTCTTATCGCCAAAGTCCAAAGTCCGGTTCGTGCTCGCCTCATCGTCCGTCCAACGAGGAGAACAACAGGCCGCCATGTTTCCTCGAGAGGCAGCCTTGCTTTCTGCATGCGAAACTGGTATGCTGGGATGGCCTTTTCAGCCGTGTCTCAATATATGTGTTCTGAGATACGTAGACGACCCATGTCTGTAACACAAATAACCACACCAACCACTGAACCCCCCCCGATGATCTACAACTTGGTAGCCCGTTTCTCCCGCATCAAAGACAATACCCTGTCAGCCCCCCTGCCTACTCCGCCTCACCATAAGCCTCGTCTGGCAGCAAGCTTTGCTTCTTCCACTGCGGGCCTCCCATCCCTTGAGACAACACAACTGAAGGGCCGAGCAGGGATATAATCCCAGTGTTGTGCTTTGTAATTCCTTCTTACGCAAATACAATCATTCGTCCGCCCGCATCGACATTGACGACAGCATGATGGTGTCAGCCAATGAGACTCGTCGCCCAGACGGATTAGCACCAAAGGTTCCAACCAGCTGGATTCTGTGGCCCCTCTCGATGCGATCGAATCAGGAACTCATCTTGATGCGCCTGTCCAGCATCATGCAAGGTCCTCGTCACTTGTCACATCACATCAATGTCGCACTCATATCCCGCCATCCTGTTTGCCGCCGGTATTCCAATTGCGTGTGTTTTAGCCATGCCGGGTCTCGATCAGTTAGCGATTTTGCAACGCATCTTTTTGTTAAGAATCCAGGCCACCGCATAACAGGCAAGCGGGCATCACCATGAGGATCTGTTCGGCCGAGGACGAGACGTTGTCCGTCATTGGTTTCGTAGGCTTTAGCTGCAGCCCGGAGTTGGGTCCGCCGCGGAGCTGCGGGCAACTGGCGGACAGGGGGGTTTGACAGGCCATATACGTACGAATGAACAATACATCCGACCAGCAACCCGCATTGATTAACCGCAAACGCCAATCCCGCACACAGCTCGACCGACAGCCGGACAACTCGCAGGTACACCAGTCAACTCGTGCAACCTTTTAAGAGGGACCGCCTTGGCAACGCACTTTAGTACAGCAGTCAACACACCGAGAACACCACAGTGGTCCTGGCTTTTCCCGCACCCGCCGCAGGCCACAGGCAAACGGGAACCCGCATCCAAGGGCCGGCCACTATGATCATTTGTCAATCATCAGAAGCGGCCTGTTCGCCAAGGTTTGTAATCAGAGAGCCAAGACAGTATGGTTTCAATACTCTCTTTCACCCCCCCCACCCTTCTCTCTCTCTCTCACGCACACACTCACACAAACAAAAAGAAAGGAAGAAGAAATGGAGCAAACACAACCCTACTCGTCTGCCGCGGTTCTGAGAGAGCCTCAGTCAGGTCGAGATTGCTGCCTGACTTGGGGCGCAGTGCAAAGGGAAAAGGGTTTGGTTGGCGGTCTTTAGCGAACCGAAATAGGCCAAGAGGAGTCGACGGGAATTGTGCAAACCGAGACCAATCTTCCTTCCAGGGTCCAAAGCCCGTCTCCCTCCAAGTTTGGTTTGCGGGGAAAGAGTCGCATACGTACACAGACAGACATACCCACGCAGCCAAAGGTCTGGACTTACAGTACCTCCTCCACACTCCCCCCCCCCCGGCTCTTATTTCCAATCCCCATCTGGCGTCACTAGTCTCCTCTCCAAGGCGGGAGATCGGCGCAGAGAGCAGTCGTCGGACTCGTCTTGTCCAAGGCCGACCCGCCAGTCAACGCCTCATACACTGCCTGCTCAAGTAGCCCTGTGCGATTGGGCATTAATGAACTTGACTTGACGATCAGAGCTGCCACCCACCCCCACCACCGGACTGTTCCCTTCCCCAATCCATTTTATCGGCTACGGAGCCTCGAACACTCCTCCCACCCCACCCGCATCTCTGTCGCGTGGCAGGTGGGCTTGGGAGCCGCCCAACTTCTGGCCAGCTTCGCCAGGTCTAACACCAACTCGGATCACCTGCATGAGGCTTACAGGGCACGCGCCCTGGGAAACCATGTCGACATGACGCGCCTTGTTGATCAAATAAGCGTAGGGCAGAAAGATCGACGGTGAGGCGCCGCCCGAGGCCAGCATCTTCAACGACCAACCAGATTCGATACCAACCAACTCTTGATTGAAACAGCCCCGCACGTAGCATCTCGTCTGCACAGCTGGAGCCCCCAGCTCGACATGCAGCGCTCGGCCGCCGGCTCTTGGACACTCGACATCGTCTATGCGTCATTCGTCTTTGGTTGATTGCAACAAGGGTTTACAAGTACGTGCGAACGTACGTACATACATACATAGTCGCCGAGGCTGCCCTCGGACAGAAGCGAGAAGAGAAAGAAGAAAACGGGCAAACGGAGAAGGAAACAGAACCGAACAATATCAAAGAAAAAACAGTAAGAAACAGATAAACCTCCACCCCTCCACCCAGTATGTTTGCGCTGCATGGCGCAAAGCTCGTGAGAGCGTCCCGGCCTGATCTACTACAGCTCCGTAGGTAGGTATACATGATTTCTACAACAGGAAGAGACATACACACATACTTACATACGCACACGCCCCCTCTCCTCTTCCAGTCACAGCCCTCTTTTTTGGTATGGGCTGTCTTTTGCTCCTCATCCCTTCGTTTGCGAGTATCCGGCCTCACTTCTTTGCGCCTTTGGTTGGCCACCCGCAGCATTTCGTCGTTCGTCATTCCATCGAAAGAAGAAAAAGAGAAAAAAGAAAAGAAACAATAAACAATAAAAGGTGTTTCCCGGTACGCCCATCTATGACCGTCCCGTAAATACCACATTTTTTAACCCTCCCTTTCCACACACCCCTTACTGCACATGCCCCTGGAAAGATCCCAAAATGCCACCCAGCTTCTGTCCTCTTTCGATTCCGTTGCCTCACCTTGCTCGGGTGGACAACCTGGTCGTCGACATTGGTGAAAATGTGTCCTTAAGAAGGCAAGGAAGGAAGTATCAATAAAAGAAAAAAGAAAGGAACAAAAGAAGAATGCAACAGGTGGTGCCCTATTGGGGATACCGACATAGATATCCGATATCTGCCCGGCCGTTTTCTGGAATGCGAGAACGATGAGAGCAGCTATCCTCCTGATAAATTCCAAGTCCGCGTGACATCATCTTGGATATCCATCTCTCGTGGCAAGACGTTCCGAATGCCAATAATGTACAGTGGCGAAGGGGAGAGCGGATAAAGAAAAACGAGGCCGTCATGGGTGTGTAAAAGAGAAATAGCGAATCCGTAAAGAAGCCGCCCACCCGAGCCCAGCCCGAATTTGTTCAAAGGTATTTCCGCATGCCCTGAGATGCAGTCATTTCTGAGAGGTTGATCTCAGGGCTCAGCAGACGACCGAACCCTCTTGCAGTGCGCCTCATCGACTCCCTTGATGAGAGCCAGAACCTGTTTGGGCTGCACCGCTGTTGCCGCTGGATTCTTCGTTTGCTTCATATTGATCGATGCAAGCCTCAAGTACTGGAGAAGCAGAGCTGTCAGCATTCCATGAATCTGCGATTATGGTTACTGGGGACACGCGGGGCTTACTCTCGATGATCTGTTGCTCCCAAACACCATACTGGTAATCGACGAGGCCGTGGCGCTCGATACCGTCGCAAAGCCGAACCAGCTCTTTACCCATCTTTTCCAACCCTTCTTTAGTGATCAAGGTTTGCGATCGTTGCAACTGTCTCCCTGGTTCCATCATGTCCTTCTGCATCTGGAAAAGCGCGAGCCATGCGTGGTTGAAGTCGTTCCAGAGCTTAATCCGGTCACCGTGAAGGTTTTGGTCGTCAAGGTTGAGTCCTACAAAGAAACCATCGTGTTAGTAACGTAGCCAAGAGGAGACTGAGAAAACGGAAAAAGCTAAAAAAAAAAAAAAAAGCTGACAAGGCTGTGGGGGTGTGTAGTTTCCGAGGCATACCGAGATCGACAACTTGCGTGAGCAGCCAGTTCGACACATCCAGAAGCGACTGGCTAGCGCTCTCAAGCACGCCGTTACGGACATTCTGGAAGACACCTCGCAGCGCCGACTGGTATTCCATCCATTTCTCCTCCAAGCCACCCGTGGCAGAGTAATCCTGCTCTTCCATAGATACGTCGGCACTCGCTGTCTGCTGTGGCATCCCGCCCACGTTGGAAATGTTGGCCTGGTAGTTAGCCATTTGCGGCTGTTGATATGCCGTCGCTGTGGCGCTGGCAGGTTGCGCATGGGGAATGTTGGAGGTTCCCGTACTACTGCTCGGATCGTTGGAGAAATACGACGTCGACACGTCTGTTGGCAGGATGGGAGCAGCTGCAGGCTGCCGCTGGAACTGTGCCTGGTTATCGTAGACGGAGCCCGTTGCGCCTGCTAGGTTGTCGTAGCCCATGGTCATGGCCGCGTTGTATCCGCCAAAGTTCTGCGCCGGGCGGCCGTCCTGGCCATATCCCGAAGGATAGTGCATCGTGTTGGTCGCCATGGGCGCGTTAAAAGAGCCTGCTACCGGTTCCTGATAGTTGTACGTGCTGTAGCTACCCGTGCTTCCCATGCTACCCCGCCCTTGCGAAGGCGAGGTGTTGAGCGGCGCCGGCCGGTTATATCGCTCCGTCGAGCCTGTGGCCATTGTGCGGCGCTGCTGCAAAGGGTCTTGAACGTTGTATCTTGGGTTGGAGGTGGGATGCATGGGCGCTTCATTCTGCCTCCGACGGCGGTTGGGATCATCCATCCCACGAGGGGTTTGGTCGCCGGTCGGCTCCGAGGGCAAGCCTACCGTATGCGCCGGCGGCAACGGAGCTGGCGATGTGTACAGTAGGGCCAGGTTGGGCCGTCGGATCGGTCACGAGACCGTCCGGTTGTCGTGTCTAAGTGAAAACCCCGTTGTCTTTCCCTCGTTGTCCTTCCCTTTGTTCCAAAAATCGGCGTGTGGCGTCGGCAAGGATCCGTACTTTTCAACTTCGTCGAGAACGCGCGCGGAACTCTTTTCTCTATTCGAAGTGTGTATGCCTCGTCCGAGTAAACCGGAAAAGGTACCAGTCGTGTCGCAAGAACAGAAGGATGAGTAGGGGGGAGGGGGTTATCAAGACTCGACCTGGCAGTGACGGTGGTGGGTGATAATGTCGCGCGGGAGAGCTGTCAGTTCGATAATGGTTCGAATTTTGATTGAGATAATAGGTAAGGGAGCGTGGACTTGAGAGGCGGAGGGCCTGATGTGTGATGCCGATGTAGGGTCTGTCTGATGTCGAGCCGAGCAGAGGACAGCACGGGACGGGCTGGCAGGTTCCTTGGGCGGCGGGTAATAGAAGTGGCTTTTATGATTTGACTTGGGAAGGAAGATGGCGGACGTGGTGAAGGATGGGGAGGAGCAAGGAAGTTAACTGTCCAGACTTGCTTGTCGCGACAAGCTCGGCGAAGCTAGCGCAGGTCTACTTCATGCCCTGACGCCTGAAGGTTCGGGAAGACAAGACGAAGAATTGGCGACGAGTCGTTAATGTCTTGTGAGTCGTCAGAGAAGTTTAGATTTTGGAAAACAAAAAGCCAGCGAGTGAGGTGGATATCGCGCTGACTTGTCAAACTGGTGTCAGGTTTGATACCAGGAAGATCCCAGATGCCGCATGCACCACGATGTCCAACATTACAAGCCGGCCCCTGCACGATCTGCTTGGGCAATGAAGCCGCACCAGGGTCTCAGCGACCACCGAGTCGCCTTGACGCAAGATGCGATTCGTCAGAGCAAGAGCAAGCGCCGGCCGGACCGATCTTGTCTTGAGATGAGCAGGATAGGTTGGTGACCTGAGGTTCAGGCTTGGCTAGGAATGGGGGGGGGGGGGGATAGAAGAGGCTGTGCAGCGTGGGCGAGGCGGGTATCGGATTGGGGGTTGGGGCTCGCGTTGAGGCTCGTGATGTGGATGGAGCAGGACCGGGAACCACTTTTGCTGCTCGTAGCGCGCTGCGAGGCTAGACGCGGGTCTATGTAGCCTTGGGGAGGGGAGGGGTTTAGCTGTAAAGGAAAAACAGGGGAAGCTTGTGATGATGGTAAGGAGAGATGCTATAGGGCGTGTTCGGGTTGTTGGTGTGAAGGACTGTAAGCGGTAGTCTCGGGGTTCAGTCTTATAACATGGAAGGGATGCAGATATGGGTCGATGCCGGCAAGATTCATCAGTGTGAGAAGGGGAGTGAGGGGAGTAAAGAGGAAGAGAGGGAAAAGAAATCAAATGTTAAGGTGGACGGGAAGGAAAGGGGAAAAAGCAACAATGATCCAAATAGAGACCGGTGCTAAAATGGGGGCAACTAGGTACGTATGTGAGAGAGTGAGCGAGCGTGTGTGAGAGACAAGACCCGGAAGTTGAGGCGAGGCAGAAAAGACGAGCGAGAGCGGAGGACACACGGACAAGCAGACGACAAGAAGCACTAGCCTTCCATTTCAAAGGGGAACGAACCAGCCAATAATGGAAACCAGGAGTCCCAAGTCCAAGAAAGTCTGCGCCGGGACGGGGACAGATGAGACTAAAAAGAAGAACCGAACCCAGTAGGCAGAGACGATCGAAGGAGGGGGAAAGTGGAAAGGCAATAGTACTACTACCGGACGGTTGTAAGTAGGTAGCGTGGTGTATGCAGAGCCAAAGAGTAATGAACCCGGCAGACAGCGCCGTGGTCGAGGAAGTATCCGTTCCGTGGAGTAAGGTAGGGCAGATTCAATCCAAGTGTGGCTAGATGGCCCCAAGGGGAAACAAGCTGGACCTCGTAATGCGCCAGAGAGCCCCAGATGTAATCTAAAAGTGGTTGTACCGCGAAAAAAAAAGAACACAAAAAAACACAACCAACCAAACTGGCTCGATGCCTGCCTGCCCACGGGTTTGTATTGTCCCAATGGATTCCCCTCGGGTTCGATGCGCGTGGCAGCCCACGAGGGAACCGCGGCCAGCAGAGTACAAGTGCGGCACCAGGAAAAACAGGTCAAGGTGGACGGCTGTAGCGAAACGGGAGGATTGGAGCCGGATGGAACTGGGAGACAGAGCGACAGGACTCTTTAGAGGGCTGGTAGATATTGGATGCTCGTAATTAGATGACTAGAGACCTCAGGCTGGGCCCGATAGATGAAGTCGAAGCTGAAACCTAGCCGAACGAGAGACGTTATGCAGCGATTTGCAAGGCAAAGTTTGGACAGTTTGGAGAGAAAGGGTTCTTGGTACGGCAACCGGCTCTCTGGTAAAAAGAGGCGTGATTGACGGACGAATATGGATGGATGATATGCAGGCGGGAGGCGACAGGCGACGGTTGACTTGATGGTGTCGACGTGGGTGTACAGTGTTTAAAAACCCTCGCTTGAGTGGGCGATGGAGTGTCTCTCGCAATGGTGAGCTGGTGGCGGCGGCGGCGGCGGTGATAGATGGAAGGAGGATGGGCGTACTGGCAAGGGGGGTGAGAAAGGGAGGTCTGGGTGAGGTATCCGTATCAGATGTATCTCTACTGTACTGGCAGATGTCGGAGGCGTAGGAAGGACAGCAAGTCAATTGATTGGCCACAGCGCCCAGCAGTCACTTCACAAGAGACTCAATTCGCCGAGTAAGAAAGAGGAGCCAAAGGGCTTGGATCGGGTGGTTTGGTTTGCGGTGTAAGAGAGAGCGAGAGAACGAGAGAGCGAGGGAGAGAGAGAAAGAGCGAGAGACAGACTGGAGGGCAAGAAGAACACAGAGGGGGTGGCACACCCTGTAACGAGGGGCTAGTTGCGAGGACAGAGTCAGGTCTTGTCAGGTACCCTGCGCTGGGTTCGCCTCAGGAGTGAGGAATGCAGCGGCGCAGAAAGCTTGAGGCATGGTATGGTGTGAAAAGGTTTGTTGCTGCCTTGGGGTAGAAAAGCAGACGTGAGAGTGCAGGGCGTGCGACGTGGGAAGGGAGGCAGTTGGTGTATCATGTAGAGAAACAAACGACAGCAGTACTTGGGAAGAAAAAGACTTGAAGATGCCCTGTTCTTGTCACTTGCTGCGTTGAAGAACTCATGAACACGGCATATTTCTACAGAGAAGAGGGGAGCATGCCAAACCTGGGTAGGAGAATACCTCAATGGCCGACAAGAGATGATATGGGAAGCCAAGCACACGCGGACCAGCCAGAAAAAGAGACTGCAAAGGATGGGGGGGGGTGCTGAGTCCTGGCCCTCCTTTATTCCCATTCCGTTCTCTTGTCTGTTTCGCGGCAGTGGAGGGTTGGATCGGAACACCCCTCCCCCTTGATAATCATTCCATGCACACCACAGAAAAGTAAAGGAAGGGTGGTGGCTCACTTCACCTCATGTCAGGCAGGCTCTCTTCTCCATCCACCTGCCCTGGAGTTGGTGGTTGGTCTGCCTCATCCGGAGCTGGCTCCTGCTCTCGACATCGTTGAGCCTTCTCAACCGAGTCCCCTCTCGAGAGTCGAGCCTTCCGGCTTGACTTGACTTGACTTGTCTTAACGTGACGTGACGTTGGTGTCGTCTTCCTCTCCTTGATCTGCTCGTTGAGCCCACCACCGGCATTTCGAAGGAAAAAGGAACGAAAAAAGTCAATGTAACCTTCCATACTGTTTGCTACCAACCTCGTCTCGATTTTCTGCGTGGACTTGGGCAAGATGCTTAGGAGGCCCGTCTTCCCATCCCCCTTCCAATCTCCCCCCATTGGAACCACAGATATTCGAACTGCGAATGGCAAGCTGAGAGCCATGAGGAGAGTCTGGATGCCCGGGGAGTGGGCGAATATTGGGGGAGGAGGGAGGGGAGGGAGAAACAGGGCCACTGTTCCTGCTCTGCTACAGAGTACTTTCCCCCCCCTCAGGACTCCCCTCCCCTCCCCCTCCGGTGTGATGCCCATGACGAGCCCCCTGGACGATGAGCTGGAGGGATTGTAAAAGTTAAAAAAATTCTGTGAGCACCCAGATGGCTGGATTTGGGGGCTTTGTTTATTACCGCTCTGAGACAAGGCCGGCAACCCTGGTCCGCGTTCCTCCCCCTCCCCTGCCGTACCGGCCGGGGGGACCACTTTCACACATACCTACACAAGTACGTAGGCACATGCATACATCTGGCATTGGCAAATAACCTCCATAATTGCTTGCATTCTTTTTGTGAAGCAATACATCTGTCCTGGCCCTTTTCCGGCACAGTAGGATCCGCAGATAGACCCTGTTGAGAGCCGTCTGCCAGAGCTCTCGAAGCACCGTACCTTGGCTTTCATGGCGTTCGTAGTCGCACTGTTGGTCTAAAGCTTCATACCCCAGAGAAAGGCCCTCAATCGCGAGACGAAACCATGCATTGCCGATGCCGAATGACGTACATACATCGCGGCCGACACCCACTCCAGTCCATGGCGGAGCAACAGTTGATCGTCAGCTCTGGGGCGAAGGAAAGAGTAGTGAAAAAGAGGAGAGCTTATGTATGGGGAGAACATGACAAAGCCATTGGCTCACTCGTATTTCAGGTGCTTGTGACAGCGATAAACCATGCTTTGGGCGTCCCTCGTCGTCGCTCCCGATCTCTCACCGTCAATTGAGAAGAGGCTCGAAACTTGCGCGACGCGCGAAACCCGGATGTAGGTGAGGATGGTCGTTGGCTGCTGGTCGGCACCGCACGCTTACTTGAACCGATACTTGAATCGTGCACCGATCGTATCCCTACTGAGTTACTCAGCCCAGCACCCTCCCAAGCTCAAGCCAATAATCAAGCTCTCCAGGCACCTGAGCTCCGAGACGCTCATTTAGCCTTAGCCTATGGTATGCGTCAAGCCGGTACTGCGGGCTTGCAACAAGTCAAGCCCGATTGCTCGTGTTTCAGACTCATTGGCCGGGTCTCAAACAGCAGCTTGTGCTAATGCGATTCAGTCAAAGTCGATGGGAGATGCTGATGTGCAGCGAAGCAACTCGAGCCGTCTCGGATTGGCGAGGATGCGATTTGGTGGGAACAGAGTGCGAGAGCAAAACGCCTCCAGTTGGAAAATGGCCCAAGTCGGCCGCCAGAGAAATCGGGCAAAATGAGAGGAGGTGGAGCAACGGGCATGTCAAGACAAGACAAGACAAGACAAGACAGGAAACGACTTCCGTTCTCGCGAGTCTGTCCTCGACCGGCCACTCCAAACCAATGAAATGCGAACAACGAAGACGACAGTCCATCATTTGGAATACTGGAAAGGGGGCCGGCCGACCCCTTTTCCGCCGATGAACAAGATGGAATAGCGAGCGAGCGACACTGGCAGCCCGACCAAGCCGGGTTCGGCTGCTGGTGAGACTCAATGATACCCAATGGTCAAAGATGGTCGAGCCTTACTTTGCCGTCAATTTCTCTACCAGCACCTGACCGTTCTCTTCGAGAGATGGACGAGGAAGCGGAAGCGGCAAGCGCGTTGGTTAGCAACCTCATTGGATATGTAAGAAAAGTGTTGTGTGTAATGTAGAGAGAGGCTTCGGCAGTACCGCAGCATGCAGTGCAGTGCAGATGTTAGCTGTGCACGCAGCAGACGTCTCGCTTGAGGCCGCTCTCGTTCACTGCAGAGATGAGGATTTGCTGCAAAGAGACGATAAATCCGGGTTGAAGGTACTGATACATCCAGACGTGTTGGACGCGTGTTGAAGTTGATGAAGGACAAACACTATGAACCTTGCCCGAAAACCAAAGCTGCCGGGGGCTAATATGGTGTAATGGGTAAGTTTAGTACCCATATCTTGTAGTTCTTAGCTTCTGACCACAGCTGGCGTGGATGTATAACGCTATTGGCTAGGTAGGCACTAACCTGAGTGTGAGAAGTACCCGTGCTTAGTTCAGCTTGATTGCAAGCCAGAAGATACCTAACAAGGATACAAAACTTTTGCCTGCAACCATAGTAGTTGGAAGCATTGGAAAATCGAGGGAGACGATGTGACGTCCCCTGCTTCTCGACCAGGGTTGAAAACCTGGGCCTGGTGGGTTCCTGAACGAGTGCCGGTGCCTTGCGTACGAAGTTCGGAGGGTACGGAACGCGGGTGAGGTACCGGTACATAGCACTGGATATCAATGTGGCCGCCCCAGCTACATTGTGCGTGCATCTGCAGCTGCAGGTCCGAAGCCCCCTCTTCTTTTGCTTTGGGGACCTTTTGGAGGATAAAATCCCAGGGGTTGTGCCTGGACGCAACATTCCGCAAATTGGAGAACGGGTTTGTGACTGGTTGCCACTGTTCTAATGCAATGTTACAGAGAACGAGGAGGTGGGGTTAATCTGATGTACAGAGTATTCTGTATTCATAATCAGTCGATACAACAATACTCATTGGTCATGCGCAGCACTCGGTCTGGGAGAGGGGCCGGGAAAGAGAGAAATGGACAGCGAAGAAAGCTTCTGCCATTGCTCTAGGAACAGCCACCTGCAAACCCCAAGTCTGCTCGCTCTCACTACTCCCGTAAGCTCAGGTGACCGACGAGCGTTCACATACAGAACGTCCTCAGTCATTTGACATTGCATTAGCCGGAACGCTCCCTGGACAAAAAGGGCGAGCTGGCCTTGCCTTATCCACCGAGTCCCTTCTGCTAAGGTTCTGTGCTTCCCCTTGGCGAAGCATGATGTCTGCCCCGGTTGTATCGCTCGCGAGGTCTTTCAGGTACGTTCCTTACCAGGAGCGCGCGGTACGGACGTACACTAGAATGACAGGACAGGGCCAGTGGACGCAAGGGAAATCGTGCTCACAGACGCATCAGGATGCTGGGAAGCTGTGGATCTCTTGCCCATATCTCCGGTGATAAGTCCCACTACGGTACAGACATTCCAGCCTTCAATATGTGCAGCAAGTTTGTCGAGGGGGTGGGGATGGGACCCACATTCGCGAGATTTCGTCACGACGATGGTGATCATGCGTGGTGAGATGTGAGAAAAAATAACAACTCGAGGGCCGAGGCAAGGAAGGCATTTGAGTTGGGCTCTTGGGTCGTTGTATATGGGCAGTACGTACCTAGGCCAAGGCAGCAAAAGTTGCGTACCTACCTACATTTACCTAGTACCTACCTAGGTAAGAGGTTCCCGCGTAAGATAGGTAGATCAAAGGTACCAAGTCATCCCTTGGGAGTACCTATACGTGTAAACGTGTGAAGGGTTCCGAGCAGGCGCGCATGCCTGTTCCATCACGATTCCTTCAGAGCATCAACGCACCCATCCTCTACCGGCATCGGAAAGGAGATCCAGCTGGAAATGGTTAAGAAATCCGGATCGCGTACCGTCCACGTATTTCTCTCGGCCCAAGCTTGCAGTCCTCTGATAGGTTTAGTTGCTCATATTTGCCCAAAGTCAAAACCGCTGCGTCCGGCTACGCGATACAATCTGAGTAGGACTAGGGCAAAAACTCTCCAACTTATTCAGTTTTTCATTTCCTCGCACCACACACCATCAGTTACTTACACTGAGAGACTACACAATACACCCACCACGCGACTTACACTAGGTCTCCCATCCGACGCCGACCGCTCGATGCTACCAACACACTCGGGTGATGAACAAACAGCGATACAAATCTCTACCACCTCCCTCGTCTTCGGTTTGGTCATCGCTGGGCGACGAGAATTCATGAACCGAGAATAAGACTGATCGAAATAGGTGAGGCAAGGACCCTTCCGACCTCCACTACAGGCCCACCATTGTCTGCCACAACTGTTTACGGACGCCACAGGATTCGATCAAAGGTCAAGACCACAAACCTTGAGCAGAGACACAGCACCGGTGTGGTTGCAGCACGGAGAACCAATGAAGCAACGAGCCCACATGCCTTGGGCAGCACGTCCCAATTGCCCAACCAGACTTGTCACATCGCAATGCTCCAACCCACTTCTTCATCTTCCAGTCGGGTTGATTGCATGCTCAACCTCACCCAATCGAACCCGCACCGTTCCCTCCCCCAAGGCTCAAGGCCCGGATGCTTTTGATAGTAACTCAATCCCGGATACGTGGCGCGGCACCGGGCAGGCAAAAGCTTGCGTACAACGCGCCAGGGATGTCTAGAGCGGCGTTTATGCCGTATACGCCTGCATCTCTGCCACGGCCCACGGGGCCGTGAAGAGACGCCGCCTTCAACGCCTTGTGCCTATGGCGCATTAGCAGGAAACTAAGGCACCCCCATCATCACCTGCCTCTGTTGCTGCCAGGCCGTCCTCCAAATCCCCGACTCGACGCCC
Source organism: Colletotrichum destructivum (assembly GCF_034447905.1). NCBI lineage: Eukaryota > Fungi > Ascomycota > Sordariomycetes > Glomerellales > Glomerellaceae > Colletotrichum > Colletotrichum destructivum. The sequence goes on along the minus strand of NC_085898.1, from coordinate 2,917,473 downwards.
GTGGCTTGCCGAGGACTGCCGTTTACACGACTCAACTTAAAATGAACAAAGTCCCATAGGGACGGAGATGGGCGTCGCGCCAGAGGAGGCTGACCGTGAACGGTCGAGCTAAGGCCGCCCAATCGCCATTCCAGCTTCATCTCACCAACTTACCAAGTTTTCAATTTACATTCACACACCGCAGCACAACTTGAAGTGGCTGTGTCACCTCGACTGGTTGGTGTGCTGGCCCCTCCTCCTCCTCAACCTCCCTCCGTTTTCTTCTGAAGCAAGGTATCTCGCAATCGTTAGACAATGTTCTTCTTGAGGGCGATCTCAGCCTCACACAGGCGACTATCGTCGATCATCTTAACCGTCACCTGGTTGATCCCAGCAGCTCGCCACGAGATTTTCCCCTCACCAAAGAAAAAAAGTCAGCGCAAAGATCCGTCGGATGAATGCAGCGCGATAGCCTCATTCCCGCGTCGCACAATACCACCCGACGCTGTCTCCCTACCGCCTCCTTCTGCCATCTCAAGCCTTCCGTTGCCCAACATGTATTGTCACTCATGCTGCGCCCTGTCCCTCAGCCAGTTGATTTCGTATTGAGTGTCCTCGCATCCACCCGGCAACACGCCCCTTTTCAGACTGATCATCGTCACAAAACCACGCCAAAACCATGACCGGGAGGAGGGTTTGCTTGGATTGCGTGTCGCCTTCCCCAATCCGGTGAAACAGGCCGACTCGTGTTGTCCACCACCTATATTTCTCTCGACACCAGCGATCGGACTACCATGCTGCTACCGCAAACGGTCCTAAGGGATGAAACCTGCTCCATGAACCTTCGATTCATAGGTTCCATGCTTCTAGAAACCTTCAGCAGCCAGGACCGGTTCCAGTGCCTGTCTGTGCCCTCGCTGCCATCTCCGTTTAGGGGGGGACCTTGTGTGGGAAATTGAAACAAGGCCCTTAGCCGGCGCGTTTCTGCAACGTTGGCCATGAGGAGTGGCCATCGTTAGCCTCGGCGCCAAAAAACGTCGGCGCGCTTGCTCACGGACCCTTTTGATATCATCGTGTCTTGACCCGCCCGCAACTCTGCATAAGTGCCAACTTGTGGCCGATGGCTCTGGCCTGATAATGACACATGAGGGCTACATTCACTCCTTCCGATACCCTGTTCCAATGCGCGCCTAGAAAAAATCCGTCCACGGCCACTCCGAGTGTACAACGGTTTGCCAGTGGTCATCGCTCACGCTAGTCAAATGAACCGTATCAGCCAGAGGATACATCTCGGCCGCCTTTACCGATCTCATCGAACGAGGCGACACAACAATTGAGGATGAACGGATTGCGAAGATCTCAAATCCATCTGCGCGCTTAGGCCGCGTCCAGGACATGGTCTATTGCATTTGAATACACCACGTTGCTCCTCCTCGAGTTGCATGGGGGCTCCGGATCCAAAAGAGTCCAAACACGGCATTGCCGCACTTGATGCTGACGTAGACCGTATTTGCTAAGGTCGACGGAATCCCACACCTCCAAGCATGTCGCCCAGTATCGTTCTCATTGACAATGAGTTCCACCGAGTGGCATTAATAATCCCGAAAACACTGCTCGCAAATATCTTCCGGTCCTTTGGAACCGCCCCAGTTGTCACAAATACCGTCCACCAGCAGTGTGGGCTGGTTCGCTCAAACTTGACCACGTTGCCGTCGCTTGGGCTCGATTGCATTCACGTCCCCCACCAGGCAAACACCATGCCCGGACCGACACATATTGTGCGCAGCGTTCGAATGCGAGGCAAACACACATCATAGGCTGGCATTTTAATAGCTGCCTCTGTTCTATGTATACACTAGGGTGGTAGTACAACAAAAGGGTCGCATGGATGACCAATGAAATCATCACCAGAGCTCCATATGGAAAGAGATGTTCTATCTCTTGACCCAAGCAGGCATCTTTCTGGCCTTGACGTGACCGTGCTTCTTTCTCTCCACAGTCCTCGGGTCGCGTGTAACGCAACCAGCTGTAGAGTAGGATAGGTCAGCAAGAAGCTCGACAGAAGCTCGAAGATTGAATTCCGCTTACCCTTTCGCAATATCGGCCTCAGAGCTGGTTCATGGACCATGATGCCCTTGGCAACGGCCAATGTCAGGGCCTCGGCCTGCCCGGTGACCCCGCCGCCTTCAACAAGCGCCCACACATTGTATTTGTCCGTCCTCGCGGTGCTTCGGAGCGCCCAGATAGCGCTCTCACGATCGTGAATCCTGCCAAACATCTCGTTCAGGGGCTTGCCGTTGACGAGGACTTCTCCGGTGCCCTCAACTACCCAGGCGCGCGCGGTCGACGTCTTTCTCCTGCCCACGCCCAGCGCGCGTCCGAACCTGTCGAGGGGCGCGACCTTCGCCACGTTTTTGTAAGGGTCGATGTCGCGCTTGAATTCCTGCAGAGCCTCCTTGACTTCACCGGGCATCATCTTAGGAAAGATAGAGTGTAGCCGCTTGACCATGGCCAGGACCTGACTGTAGGGCATCGCTTTGACCGGCTCTCCTGTCGTTTGCCGGTATCCCTTCAAGTTTTTCCATACTTGTCGCGGGACCAGCTCGGGTGGCGCCGTCGGGATGTGTTGGTATCGCTGCAGAAGGGTAGAAAGCTTGATGTAAGCATCGTTAAAGCGAGGCTCTCTAGAGAAGTATGAAGGCGAAACGGGCAGCGGACGCGCATTGTTCACTCCCGGGAACGGATTCTCGGGTGGGCTCGCGTCGTCCTCGGGCTGGTGGCTCGTCGAGATGCTCTTGGTGTCGACATAGGAACTCGTTCGTTGCCATTGCGGCTTCAGCAGCTGGCCTTTTGCGAGTTGGCGCAAGCAGAGGGTCTGCTGCAGGCCATGGCGTAGCATGGACATTGTTGTGGGACCTCAGTCAACGCCCTCGTCGATAAGGTGGCCGTCGCGATTGTCGTGAGCTGTAATGCAGCCTCAATTCGCCAACCATCCTACAACAGAAATCTTTCCTACCTTAGCTTCGCATGAGCAGGGACATCCGGCTGAACGTCGGAGAAAACGCACGTGATGTGGCGCTACCAGCCACACAGACCCAAGGCGCTTGGGTCACTGTCTGCGAGTTTGTTACCCCTCAACGCAGTGCAGCCCAAGGTGGCTAGTTGGTTGCCCTGGCAGAGAAGCTGCTGCCCGTCGAGCGAGGGGCTTTTCCCCCTGGGTGGGTGGCGGGGCACTGCGGACGAAATTTCATTCAAAAAATTACCCGTCTACACTGGCGGGGAACTCGAACTTTTCTCTCTCTCCTCTCTTGTCTACCACATCACGCACCCTTTCTTTGATACCCTTCCATCCCCCTCAGTCGCAACAACTGAATCAAGATGGCGTTCGGCAAGCTCTTCACCTACCCGGTTAGTAAACAGCGTCATTGCCTTTTTCCCTCTGGGTTCGTTCTTAGACGTGAGGAACTACAGCTGACCATGATATTCCTCCCCTCTAGGCCAACCCCCGCACCACGGCCATCCGCGCCGTCGCGAAGGCCAACAACGTTGACCTCGAGTTCATCGAGGCCGACACTACCAAGCCTTCCGCCGAGCACCTCCAGGCCAACAAGCTCGGCAAGGTTCCCGCCTTCCTCGGCGAGGATGGATACCCTCTGTCCGAGTGCATCGCCATCGCGATCTACAGTACGTTTTGAGTCACCTGCCTCGTCTTCCCGTTTGAGAACAAAGAGAAGAAAAGCACTTGCACAATCAAACACCCTACCCCTCGATATGATGATCAAGCATTTTTCAATACAGTTATCCCTGTCTGAATCTCCTTGTGGACATAGTCTAAGTTTCTGATCCTACCATTGACCTACAACCTACTATGTTTCGAAAACACCACGGGTAAAGGCCATACTAACGATAACCTCACAGTCACCTCCCAGAACGAGAAGACGACCCTTCTCGGCAAGACCAAGCAGGAGTAAGTGCCCAGAGACTATTGTGCGTCAGAGTAGAGCAGCACGTGAGACTAACGTTCCCCCTCAGCTACGCTTCCATCCTGAAGTGGATGTCGTTCTTCAACTCCGAGGTCCTCCCCCCAATGGGTGCCTGGTACCGCCCCCTCCTGGGCAAGGACACCTACAACAAGAAGGCTGTCGAGGACTCCTCCAAGGTCGCCCTCAAGGCCATCAAGGTCGTCGAGGAGCACCTCCTCAGCAACACCTACCTCGTTGGCGAGCGCATTACCCTCGCTGACCTCTTCGCCGCCGGCATCATTGCCCGTGGCTTCGAGTTCTTCTTCGACAAGCAGTGGCGCCAGGAGAACCCCAGCGTCACCCGCTGGTACGACACCATCGTCAACCAGGACATCTGGACCGCCGTTGCCGAGAAGCAGGAGTACCTCGAGACCCCCAAGCTCACCAACGTCGCCCCCAAGAAGCCTGAGCAGCCCAAGAAGGAGGCCGCCCCCAAGGCCGCCCCCGCCCCCGCCGCTGAGGAGGCCGCCCCCGCCCCTAAGCCCAAGCACCCCCTTGCTGAGCTTCCCCGCGCCACTTTCGATCTCGAGGAGTGGAAGCGCCAGTACTCTAACATCAAGAACCACGAGGAGGCCATGAAGTGGTTTTGGGACAACGTCAACCTGGAGGAGTTCTCCCTCTGGAAGGTCAAGTACAAGTACAACGACGAGCTCACCCTTACCTTCATGTCCAACAACCTCATTGGTGGCTTCAACAACCGCCTCGAGGCTTCCCGCAAGTTCATCTTCGGATGCGCTGCAGTCTACGGCCAGAACAACGACTCCGTCATCGAGGGTGCCTTCGTTGTCCGTGGCCAGGACTTCAAGCCCGCTTTCGACGTCGCTCCCGACTACGAGAGCTACGAGTTCGAGAAGCTCGACGGCACTAAGCCCGAGGACCGCCAGTTCGTCTCTGACTCCTGGGGCTGGGAGAAGCCCACCACCCACAACGGCAAGGAGTACCCCGTTGCCGACGGCAAGGTCTTCAAATAAGCGAATTGCTCCGGGGAGTGATCCGACATTTATGGCTTATGGCAGAGATGAAACGAGTTTACGATTAGGCAAGGGGGTGTGTAGACGATGTTATGGACCCGAGAAGAACTATCTTGCGCGTAATGCCAGAGGCTGTGTGCCAAGTTACTAGTCCGAGCCACTAGGACGAGGCAATAGATGCAGGATGTTCCTGATCAAAACCAAAAAAGTACATTTCCCATCCATAATGTGCTCTCCTGCCACGCTTGTGTCCGCCCGTGAAAGTATTGCTCGTCCAACAACTTGTGATTATGCTAATCCTAAAGGGTATCTTTCTCGATGCTGTGGAGTGTGTATTCTAACATCCTTGTCCCCATGAGGCTTCCGCTTCATTTGCCCGTATACATCTGGGCCGCAGTAGGATATTTCTGCCGCCTGTCCAGTCAATCTGTCTTGGGAGCACACAACATGTCACTGCTCGCTTGGCGCAAGTTTGTAGTCCTTCCTAACCTCGAAGGGGTTCTCGCGCATGTAAGCGCTAACGTCGGACTGATGGCACAGGGCGTTGAGGTAGTCGTGGACCTGGGGCACGATGTAGCCCGGCTCGTTAGCGTTGCCAAAGAACTCGGGGACCCGGAGGAGATTATACGGCTCGCTGCGCGCCTTTTCGGACGAATCATCGACCAGCACGGTGTTGGTCTGGTCCCAGCGGCCGCCGTATGCCGCGTCTGGGTGCGCCGCCTGCACGTTCTTCTCACGCCAGACTAATTCCAGACGCTTGTAGACCTGCACGCGAAGCTGGTAGTCGGCTTCCGTCAGGCCGAAGCGGTCGCGACCCCAGACGGCGAGGACACGGCGGCGGTACGAGCCTCTGTCGGCGTGGCCGCCGCCGCCCGCGCCGCCGCCAGGCGGGCCCAGGAGGAGTTGGTCGCACATGGACTGGACGTTGCCGGGGCGGGCCGAAGACCAAACGACGACGTGGAAAGTATCGAGGCAATACTGCAGAAAGCGCCGGGCGTGTGGCCGCTCGACAAAGGAGGTCGCCTGGCGCCGGTTCGGGCGGTGGAGGAGTGTACCGTTGAGGTCCATGACGACGAGGATGGGGCGCGGGGTGGGGAGGAGGGTCGACGGGAGGGAGGCGCGGTGGAGGTATTCCGGGGTTGGGTCGGGGACGCCGCCGGACGCGGCGCTGGGAGCCATGATCTTATCGCGGCTGTTTGATGCGGCGCCAGATCTGATCAAGAAGTTAGCTCGGGGGATATTTGCGCTAAGGGGGGGAGGTAGAGGACGGCGACGTCGGACTTACGGCGTGTGAGGCCTCTTCTTCCGGGTTGTAGATTGGCCTGCGGCGACGGGTCGCTTGGGTAGGGGGATCGCCCGGGGGCGAGGCCCATCAAAGCGTACATCGGCGGCATTGGAGACATTACCAAGGCCTGGTATCGTGAAGCCGTTGTTGCTTAGCTGCTGGTTCGCGGGGGCAGCCATGGTCGGGGCCGGCTTCGCCCACCATTGTACGTTGGACATGTCCATCTCGTCGATTCTGGCGTCGTAGATCCGACTTGCGCTGGAGAGAGTTAACAAAGAGAGACGTTCGGGTTCGCTTTTTCGACTTTGCGCCAGACCAGCGCGTTGTTGCCCCGGGTGTCGGCGCGCGGCTGCGGCGGTAGTTTGAGTAAAGCGATGCTGGAGAAGATGTCGAGATCTGGGGAAGATCCTGGCGAAGGAGGGATGCATGAGGATAGGCGGGCTCAGGAGCAAGTTGCACTTAATGGCCCCAATTGAGTAGGATCACGCGGAACTTCTTTGGCTTCAACCTTCAATGCAGACCCGCGCAGCCTAATGAATCAAATATCTCGAATTCGGAATCCTTTCGTCCTGTGATGGTGGAAGAGCAGATATGTTCAAAAAGGAAGTGTTTCTTGTCGCACTGGAGAAATCCCGCCCGCGTCTTATCGATAAGTACCCGGTCGGACGATAACACGGCTGGTTGGTTGTCCTAACTTTTCAGCGGGGCTCGGTCGACGACTTTGAGAGACAGAATCCCTCCCATGTGAAGTACCGATCTTCACTTCTCTGCTTCGATTCAACCGCTGCCCAACCCGCTCTCACACACCAATCACACAAAATGTTGTCCGGTAAAAGAAAACAGGGGTTCTCTGGCCTCCAGCGCCGCGTGCGACCTCGGAGGGAGGCGGAACCTGAAATCGATGAGCATGTCAGCAGTGAGCCTGAAGAGATGGATGAGGACGGCGATGAGCTGAGTGAAGGTGACTATGATGATGAGGTGGATCGGGACAACGAGGAAAATGAGGTGAGTTTGCTATGTGAAACATAATAGAACCCGTCACTGACAAGATATATCAGTCTGCCGGATCACCGCCACCAAAGAAGTCCAAGATCGACATATCAGCCGTCTCCTTCGGCGCCCTTGCCAAAGCACAAGCCTCCATGCCCGCGTCCAACAAACGGCGCAATGCCGGCGCGGAAACGTCAGACTCGGAATCGGAGTCAGACTCCGGCCCAGAGGAAGTCGGCAGGAAACCCAAGTACGGCGCCAACCTTGCCAAGCGTACGAGCAAGCACGCGCCCATGGAACAGTCGAGCAAGAAACCTGTCTCGCGGCGTCGCGAGGTCATCGTCGTGCCCAAGATGGAGGTGCGCGATCCGCGCTTTGACCCCTTGAGCGGGCCCGTTGACGAGGCAAAGGCCCGCAAGGCGTACGCGTTCCTGGACGACTATCGCAAAGACGAGATGCGGGAGCTACGAGGGGAGATCAAGAAGACCAAGGACGCTGGAAAGAAGGAGGAGATGAAGCGTCTGCTGCTGTCGATGGAGTCCAAGATCAAGACGCGCGAGCGCAAGCAGCGCGAGGCCGACGTTATTTCGGAGCACAAGCGCAAGGAGAAGGAGCTCGTGAAGCAGGGCAAGCAGCCGTTCTACCTCAAGAAGTCGGAGCAGAAGAAGAGGTTCCTGATGGACCAGTTCGCCGGCATGAAGAAGAAGCAGGTCGACCGGACGATCGAGCGGAAGAGGAAGAAGGTTGTCGGTAGAGAGAGGAAGGAGCTCGACCAGTTGCAGCGGAGGCCGAGAGAATGAAGAGTGCATATGCTCAGTTTTGCATCACATGAAAACATGCTTTTAATCCCGGCTTCGCACTCAACGTCCTTTTGTCTATCTGCCCAGCGGCGTGGGAGGAGGTGTCTGTCTACATGTTGGTTGTACAGCTATAATACAAGATGGTTACTAAGCATGTTGGGAGAGTGACCCGCTGTCCGTCTACGTTAAACAGTGAGCCCGTTCTTTCTCAGACTCTCCGCAAACATTTCGCGGCACTTGACCTTGCTGCCGAGTTTCGCGCAGAGCAGAAAGGCTCCGCTTAGCTTGCGGTGCAAGCTGTACGTCTCCTCGGGCGGTGGCGCGAGCCTCTCGCGCAGCATGACGGGGATGAGAGCCTTGACACGCTCGGTGATGGTCTGGTCGTGGAAGTCGTAGACCTCGGGGGCTGAGTCAAGGAAAGGCTCCGCCAGTGTGAGAATCGATTTCACGTGCGCATCCAACATGATCTTGCTCTCGTGGCCAGTGAGGTACCCCAGGCTCTCCGAGAGCTGCTTCACACCCTCGCGGTCCGATCTCGAGGCCGCCGCGAGCAGCTCGACGTACTGCGTGACGAATTCGTCAGGGTACTCCCTTGAGGCGCCAAAGTCGAGGAGCTCGAGCCTGTTGGTCTCCGCGTTGTATAGGAAGTTGGTCCAGTTGGGATCCGTCTGCATGAACTTGAACTCGGTTATCTCCCGCAGGCAGAGGCGCAGGATCTGGGTGCCGATCCAGTCCTTCTGCTCCTGGGTGAAGGACTTGACCCTGGTGACACCGACGCCCTCCATCCAGTCCATCGTCAGAACGTTCTTGCCGCAGGCCTGAAGGTGAACCTCGGGCACGAGGAAGGTGTCGGGTTCGTCTGCGAGCAGCTCTTTGTACCGGAGCAGGCACTGCGCCTCTCGCTCATAGTCGCATTCCCAGCCGAGCTCGAGCCGCGCGTTGTCGATGGTTTTGTTCAGGTACAGGCCCTTGGGAAGGAGCTTGGTCGCCGTCAAAAGGATACCGAGGTTGTCGAGGTCCGAGTTGATGGAGTCGGCGACGCCTGGGAACTGGATCTTGACGGCAACCTTGCGGCCGCCCTCCTTTAGGGTGGCTCGGTGGACCTGGCCGATAGAGGCAGCGGCGACAGGTTTCTCCTCAAACTCATCAAACAGTTCACGCCATTCCGGCCCTAGGTTCGCCGCGAGCACCTTGTCTCTCTGATATGCAGGCATGTAGTCGGCGCGGTCCTGTACCCTCTGCAAAACCTCCTGGATCGGCCCAGGAAGCATCTTGGTGTCCTGGAAGCTCATCATCTGGCCCATCTTCAAGGCGGCACCGCGCATTCTCGAGAGCTTCGCCACGAGTCGCTCCATGTTACTGGCGCTTAGCAGCACGGAGCCCTCGCCTTTGCCGCCCAATGCCCTACCGATACTCTCGGTAATGGCACCCCCCATCATGCCTGCCGCCAGCCCGCCATAGTTCCAAAGTCTGCTCAAACGCGTGGCCGGCACCTTCGATTCTCGGAGGACGTATGCTGACGTGGTTGATTGGTCGCCTGTGGCCCCCAGATCGGCCTCAACGGACGGCACATCCTTGGATTCTGGTTCTGCGGAGGCGGCGACAGATATCACAGCTTCCTGGGAATTTGAGACATCTTTTCTGTTGACGCCATCTCTGACTGCGCTTTCTTCAGAGGCCTCCTGAGTAAGGCTGGAGCTGGATTCTCCCGAAGATGAAGTTTTTTGGGTGATCTTTGCAGGCTTTGAGAAATCGACAAAGTCAGGGAGGCCAACAGGCTTGAGCTTCTGTCGGTTTCCCATTTTGGCCTTCGTCTGGTCTTCGTCCTTGCCCAGTAGCTTGGCGGCACGGGTGCTGTGAAATATATTGATATTGACACCGGACGGGACGTCGTCGAACACCTCGGAAATAGGGGCGCCGTACGAAACCGCAGGTCTCTTGCCAACAGGAACTTCCGAAGGGGCGTTGCCCTTTTTGTCCTTTGCTTCCAACGGCGACGCATCTGACCAGGGGGTTCCGGAAGGATTCAATTGCCTCAATTGAGATAGAACAGATCCGGAATCTGGCCGGATACCGGATGCATTATCGAAGCTTGAAGGCTGAAAGTTGCTTGGAGACTGGTGTGGGATGTGGCTGACCTGAACTGCCGGCCCATTTTGCGACGAAGAAACATCTGTTGTAGCCTGCGTCTGAGCTTCCGTGGCCTCAGATGTGGCCGTTGCTGGTTCTGCCGCGGCATCGTCTCGCGTATATTCGGGCGCTGTCGGTGACTTGCGCGTCAAGCTCGATGCCTTGGTGAAGCTCTCAAGCTGCCGACCTCTCAACGCGACATGCTTGGATGCAACGGAGCGTGATGCGCTGAGCACCGCTGCCAAATCGACAACAAAATTGGCAAACCTCATTGGAACGAACGAGCAGTTTCCCTTCACTCCAAGCGCATGTCGTTGCAATATTCACCTTCCAAAATACGATGGCTTCTCACATCGTCCAGGAACGACCGGGGTCTTTAAGTCTAGTTCGTCATGTAGGGAAAAATGGGTGGATGCGTATATGCAACTAAAGGCAACTACAGCTCTAGAAAGCTTCATGTATACATTTAGTTGCTTGTATCGGGGTTATGTGCTGAGTAGCTTTCTTATCGACCCCTTAACGCGATAGGTATATGTGCACCTCATTCCACCTAATCATTCATGGTTGATTACAGGTCACTGGTAGGGTCTGCTTGGATTTGACCAAGGAACAGCAATCATTTGCGCATCGGCTACCCTGTTCTAGGGTTTCCTCTATTGATGTAGTGTATTTGGCCCTATCCATAATTCCTTGTCTGTCATTATTCATTAACCCATTCCTGATATTAGCTACTACCTTTTCACAGACGACCCGCCCTTGAGGAGCGAGCCTCTTGCCCTCATGGGCGTTGCCTTCTTAGCAGGATCGCCCGGACTCTCAAGTCTTGGACTGCCAATCTTGCTCCACAGTCGTTGAGCGGCGGGCGTCAGGCCGCCCGAGACCCGTGGACTGGACGGAAACTTGGGCACTGGCGTTCTCTCTAGCTTTCCTGTCAGTCCGTTTTTCGCAGATTCTCTATTGGACTGCGCTGCACGCTCAACCAGTCGATGATGCAGGCTCTCTCTCTTCCTTTGCTCTTGCAGCTTGAATGGATTCGGCGTGGCGTCGCCTGGACCCAAGTTGATGACGGGGGCTAGCGGAACTTCTTCGTCGTCCTCATCGTCCACAAACGCATACCCGTTCACCCTCGGTGTTTCTCCTCCCCCGACAGCGCTGGACGCCTGGTCTTCTTTCCGCGTTTTCCCAGCAATCGCGTCTCTGACGGCTGACATGGTTGGAGATGTCGGTCTCTGAACGATCGGTGGCTGTGGTATCCTCGTGTTCTGGTAGTTGATCGATTTCGGCGCCATTCTGGACGCGGCTTGGGCCTTCTGAGCCGGGCTCTCGTAATCGTCTTCCACACTCTCTGGTCCGAACATCAGGCCGTTCTTCGGGTTGGCGTTCCAACTGTCGGGTCTTGCTGGTCGGTCATCGACATCCTTGATAGCCAGCCTATCCCTCCTCCATCCGTCGTCGGTCAAACTCCTCGTCTCCAATAACTTTGCTTCGACCTCGGCCTGCTTGATCATCTGATTTGATGGCAGTTTGTTTCCTCGCCATATCCAGGCGTACTTCTCGGCTTTCTTTTGGTTTTGCTTGTCCATGAGCTTATAAAAGCTCTCGTTATCCTCGCTGGTATAGGTGGCCTGGAAGTTGACGAGACTCATGTTGGTGTCCACAGCCGGCTTTGGCACTTCGGTCGCTGTCGATGCAACTGATACCGGCGTGTCCACGCCGTATGCTGACGGTGTGCGTCCTCCGTTATCGAACGGCACTGGCCTTTTTAATCTTTGCCTCCCCGGAGTCATCACGCGCTGTAGTCTCTGCCCAGCGTTGGATATCCATGCCCTGTCCTTCGATTCGAGGGCGTCGAGGTACTCTTGTTGTGTCTCGGCTTCCAAAAGCCCGGGGAAAAAGTCTCGTGCGATGATCTGCGAGAGGGCATCGGTATAGGTATCTTCGTCTATGACCTTTTTTGGGCGCTTGATCCTCTTCACTGGCGGCGGTGCCGGCATCAGTTCGGTGTCGGTTCGTTTGCGCACAAGCGCATTCGACGCGCGGTCTTGCGACTCCATCGTCGGAAGTTGGTGTCAGCCGGGAAGGAAGCGTGTCGTTTCTTTACTCTTATGTATGTGACGAGCGCACCTACACGGCCATGGGGTGGTGGTTTCTGCACTGGGGCAGGTTGGTTGAACTTGAAGAAGTTGATTGAGGCCAATCTCGAAATCTGAGTTGCGCTCAACTCTGGGTCCCGAAATGACGTTCCGATAAGCGATAAGAATGCGTGCGGCGCGGCACGCCCAACATGCGACTACCGAGGCTTCTTGGTGTGATTCCCACTCACCCTAGGTACCTAAAGCTCCGGGCCTGTGTACACTAGGTACCTTTGAATACCTTATGTACTCTGGATGTCGCGCACTACCTGAGGTACCTGATAGTAGCGATTTGCAAGGTGGGTGCCAAACAACGCTGCTGCCCTTTAAGCGCCCCTGTTGTATTCTAGAAGTGGCAATTAAGTAGTACCACCCCGTCGCATCAAATCGCACCCGTGTGGTGGCAGCACTGTTTCCCCCGTTAGGTTGGCAAGTTAGCTCCGAAGAGGGTTTAAGGGCCGAACCGTCGCGAATGGACTGAAAGCCTTCTGAGTGTGACCCCAGGCCCAGCAACTCCAACCTTCGAACAGCTTCCGCCGCATGCCGTGGTAAAATTTGCTGCTGCCACTCTTCTTCTCCCGTCCCATTTGGCACATCGACCATCAGCACGCATCGTTCGAGCTCCGCGGCAGAAGGGAACACACCTTTGCTCCCACTTGTCAAGTCCGTGGCCGAGATAGTTAGGATTAGGTTCCCCTCCCCCTCCATCATTTGCCTGCGATAATCTATCTACCCCACACCTTGGTTCTGCAAAAGTCCGCCGTCGTTTCCACCATGTCTACGCCGGAAGAGCGGGCGGTTGCCTTCAAGAATGATGGCAACAAGGCTTTCGCTGCCCACGATTGGCCGAAGGCTATCGAGTTATACACCAAGGCCATCGAGCTGAACGACAAGGAGCCGACATTCTACACCAACCGCGCTCAGGTTCGCCACCTACCCTTCCCTTCGTCGAGGCTACACAGCCAAGTTGCTCGCGTGACTAACAATATCTCGACTCCGAGTAGGCAAATATCAAGTCTGAGGCGTACGGCTATGCTATCTCGGATTGTTCCAAGGCGCTCGAATTGAACCCGAAGCTGGTCAAGGTAAGTAAAGGTCAAACGGCGCGGGAGCCTGGCCCAGCATGCTGACGTTGATGCGAATCTAGGCATACTTTCGCCGAGGCCTTGCCCAAACCGCCTGCATCAGACCCAAGGATGCCGTTGTCGACTTCAAGGAGTGTTTACGACTCGATCCGAACAACAAAGACGCTAAATTGAAGCTGGACGAATGCAAAAAGATTGTGCGCAAATTGGACTTCTTCGCTGCCATCGAGGTCGGCGACGAGCCCTCTGCAGCTGAGGGTCTCGATATCAGTGTCATTAACGTCGAGGAGGACTACGATGGCGTCAGATTGGAAGAAGAGATGACCCAGGAGTTCATCGACGACATGACAGAGCGATTCAAGAAGGGCAAGAAGATCCACAAGAAATACGTCTACCAGATCATCTTGGCCGTCAAGAAGATTGTCTACGACGAGGCGACGATGGTAGAGATGGAGATCCCTGAGGGCACTCAGCTTACTGTTTGTGGTGACACACACGGTAAGCCAATCGTCAGTTGACATTTTTTAAAGGAAGTAACTACTGACACCCCGGACAGGCCAGTACTTCGATCTGATGGAGCTGTTCCGCCTCAACGGAACCCCCAATGACAAGCATTACTACCTGTTTAACGGCGACTTCGTCGATCGTGGATCATGGTCCACCGAGATCGCACTCCTGCTTTACGCCTACAAATGGCTGCGCCCCAAGGCCTTCTTTTTGAACCGCGGCAACCACGAGACCGACGACATGAATCGCGTGTACGGTTTCGAGGGCGAGTGCAAGGCGAAGTACAACGAGAGGTAAGTTGATCATGTCGCGTGTGAGGTAGACTTACTAACAAATACAGAATCTTCAAGCTGTTCTCCGAGAGCTTTTCGGCTTTGCCTCTTGCGACTCTGATCGGCACTAAGTACCTCGTGCTGCACGGAGGTCTGTTCTCTGACGACAAGGTCACTTTGGATGATATCCGCAAACTTGACAGGCATGCTCAGCGCCAACCCGGTCAGGCTGGCCTCATGATGGAGATGCTTTGGACAGATCCCCAGGACGAGCCGGGCCGTGGCCCCAGCAAGCGTGGTGTCGGCATGCAATTCGGCCCAGACGTCACCAAGAAGTTTTGTGAGAACAACGGTCTTGAAGCCGTCATCCGCAGCCACGAAGTCCGCATGGACGGTTACGAAGTGCAGCACGACGGACGATGCATTACTGGTAGGATTGATCCTTGTGCGAAGTACCCTAGGCCCGAGGCTAATTGTTGTAGTCTTCTCTGCGCCCAGATACTGCGACTCTACCGAGAACAGGGGCGCGTACATCAACATTGGCCCCGACTACGAGTTGCAGTTTCAGCAGTTTGACGCGGTTCCTCACCCGGATATCAAGCCCATGGTAAGGCCCGAACGACCCTCCTCTATGTGGGCCTGCCGCTGACATTATCCCTTCTTAGGCGTATGCTCAGAGCTCTCTCATGTCGTCTCTGATGTAGTTTGGTGAGTATTACGGATCTGTTGACCAGAGGATAAGAGACGAGATATTTTGCATCCGCAAGCATACATGTTGCATGTGATTGGCGCATATGGGGGCGGGCTGGGCGGCGGCGTGGGTTTGGCCATGCGGATAAATCGGAGTTCATTGTTCCTGGCGGACCGTACAACCAACCATATCCCCGACTCTAGAATAATCTGACGTTTGGGCGTCTGGTCAAATCCCGTTCTTTGTTACAGTTTCTGACGGTGACCCTCGTTTCACGAAAACCAGAGCTTGTCTTGGCCGTCGGCGCCGACCATGGCGCCTAGGTAGTCGGAGCACTGCTTCACGCGGAGCACCCGCCGGGTCCCCTGCTCGGAGACGCCGGCCCACGCCGTGATGGCGGCAGCGAAGGGGCTAAGGTCCGGACGGGGCACGCGCAGCCAGCACTGGGTGCGGTCGACCTTGAGGATGTCGATGGGGATGGCGGAGCCCGTGACGCCGAGGAACTGGCGCAGCGCGGCGTCGCAGTAGGAGCGCACCTGAAGGTCGTCCAAGCCTGCTGTTGCCTCGGGCGCTTGCGGGGAGTCGGCGATGAGCTCGAGATGAGCGTACGAGAATGCCGGTGTCTTTATGGTGCATGTGAGGAGCTCGTGGGATTTGAGACTCGTTGCGCGAGGGGTGCTGGCCGGCGTCTCTTCCGCCGATGAGTTTTGCGTCGTCATGACGGTAATGTATGTGGCCTCGTGGGTTGAGTATGACCTTGGTATCGTGAATCGAATATTTGCAGCACACTCCGAGTTAGAACTGCTGATGATGGTGACTTTTTCTTCTGCCGGTGCACCCTTCTTGATCGTTTCGAACGAAGCGAGTCTAGAATATAGAAATAGACTGAGTGAGCGACTAAGTGAGCAGCATGTAATGTGATTCGAGCGCTGGACCAAAGGGCTCTTGGGTGGGTCTGGCCAAAAGATCCTGCATCCTGATAAATACATATGCTACCTAAAGTCAATTACATACAGCAAGCTTTCAGTTCCACACCCTGTATGTCGTGTCGTTCCATCGCTTTGCCGCCCTCCGAATCACTTTACTTGAGCGTTGAGCCAGCCTCTTGATCCCTACGACAGCTTCGCGCGACGACACCCCGACCACCCCGACCACGTCCACGTCCACGACCACAACGGCGCCTGAAACCCTTCGACCGATTGATCCTACACGAGACCATCCCCAAGATCACCGCCAGACCACCGCCAGACCGCAACCGGGTCGAGAAAATGTCGGCCGATAACTTCGTCGCGCCCGGCCAGCAGCGCTACCTCCGCGCCTGCATGGTCTGCTCCATCGTCATGACCTACGCCGTACGTCGCTCCTCGACATCTCCCTCCCCCCTTCGCGGTCGCTCTTGCTACGGCCGCCCAGCCCATGAGCGACAAAGACGAGATATAGCTGACGCCTTCTTCTTGTGACAGCGCTTCCGTGACGAGGGCTGCCCCAACTGCGAAGAGTTCCTGCACATGGCCGGCTCCCAGGACCAGATCGAGAGCTGCACCTCGCAGGTGTTCGAGGGGCTCATCACGCTCGCGAACCCGAAACGTTCGTGGGTCGCCAAGTGGCAGCGCCTCGACGGCTACGTCCGCGGCGTTTACGCTATCAAGGTCTCGGGCCAGCTGCCCGACGAGATCCGCAACACGCTCGAGGAGGAGTATAGGATACACTACATCCCGTGGGTCACCCCCTCTCCTCACATTGCCTATTAGCCCTTTCATCTTACGCCTCGGGAGAGGGACATGGTGGTCGGAGACCAGCGTTGCTAATCACAAATTTCATCATCGCAGGCGCGACGGAACGGAGACGGAAGTCGACGCTTGAGAAATCTCGAGACATCGAGCGGTGCTTTACATATCGGCGTTCGGGGGGGAGGTGTTAAAGAAAGGTTGGCAACGGAGTCAGGGAAGACTCTCTCTTCGTCGGATGGAATCGATCAGTTCCCAGTGGTATCTAAAACAAGAAAAAATGCACACCCAAATGATTGCCCTTTGCCAAACCACCCGTTTTGACGTGATAATGTGCCTCAACCCAAACGCCGATCGCTCCCTCGAGCCAGAACCAGCCTCACATCACCGCTGGTCCGTCTTCTGCTTCTTGGACGAAAAAGCACCAAACCCGGACCCCTCCCGCGACCGCTTCCTCTCCTGCCTCTCCATGTCCTCCTTCATGATCCTCTCGGCCTCGCTCATCTTCTTGGGTTGCACGATGGCGGTCTTCTTGCTGCCGCCCGATAGTGCGTTCTTCTTGGCCTGGGCGAAGACATTCTTAGTCTGCGGCTTCGCGGTCATCTTGAGTGACAAGCCGCCACCGAGGGACTGTTTCTCGGCCTGTTTTGCGACAGGCTCGTCTTGCTGCTTTACGGCAGCGTCCGCGGACGCGGTCGTCGAAGCCTCGGGCGCGGCAGACTTTGACTGCGACGGGCTGGGCTCTTTCGTCGTCGCCGCTGCCGCAGGCTTAGCCCCAAAAGACAACGAAATCTTCTCCCCGTCAGCCCTCTGCAGTCCCCTCTCCCTCTCGTCGTCGTCGTCGTCCGCCTTCTCCCCTCTCGCCTCAGCGGCCTTCTGCGCCCTCTTGATCTGCTCCCGGATCATCATTTGCTCGACCTCTTCATTCCCCCGATCCTGTGCCTCTTTCCTCCTCAGCGCCTCCTGCCTTTTCAGGGCTTCGGGTGAGTTGTCAATCCACGCGATGTGAATCCCCTTCTCGTTCTCTTCGACGCGGCAGATGCCCTCGCGGCCCAGGTGCTTCGCAAACTCGGTCAAGCTGGGCCACTTCGTCGCATTCATGTGCACATGCTCCTTGTTGGCGATGTACTCCTGGTAAAAGTGATTGATCTGCACCTGCTTCTCGCCGTGACCCGTGCGGAGCAACTGGGTGAAGTCGCGGAGGAACTGGTTGCTGTACTCGTTGAGGAACTTCTTCGGGTCATCGCCCACAACGAGCATCTGCCGCACGTGCGATTCAGACTGCGTGTGCATCTTGAAGCCGTTCTCGTCGCGACACTGCTTCTCGCACACCTGACAGTACCACCGCAGCCGTTGCAGGCCTTTGCTCTTGAGCTTGTTGCTCAGATACTTTGTTGAGCCGACTTCTGCTTTAGGCATACTGGCGGTTTCAAGTTTTTCTTGGATCTTGCTGTTTCTTGCGGGCTGGATGATCGGTTGTGTTCGGATAGGGATGGAGACTCGTTGGCATGTGTTGATGGTGTTCGGGTGTCAGTGAAAGCGCGTGAGGAATCGTTGTTTGGAATGGTTGGTGTAGTTAGGAGGCGATCAATTAATGATGGAGAGCCAAGCGTTGGGTGGATATTCTTTTGTCTTATCTTATCAGTTCCGCAGGGGCTCAGGATGGCGGGGCAAGGCCGTGTGCGATCGATTCGCGAAACACTGTATCCCACTTCGCCGACGTCGGCCTCTACTTATGAGGATGATTCCATGTGGAGGCGGCAGATGGATGTCTCAAGAGCAATTGCATTGCTATGTCGAACGTTATTCGAGTACAGATAATGCAAGCAAGGTTTCGTTTGGCTCGAACTTGAACCCCTTAACTTGCTTTGATCAGGAAAATTCAATAATTCATCGACCTTAATTTAACATGTGCGTCAAGCTAAATCTGAGCAAGACGCACTTCTTCAGCCTATGCTCTTCATTATTGACCCCTTTTCCCCTTGCTCCAGTGTGCAATTTCGTGCTCCGTTCCAAATGACCATACAGATGAGCGAAAAGCAATATGATTTCTGGTCTTGAAGTCGAATTTCTATGCAATGCACAAGATGAACAGCGCACAGCTGTCAGGCGATACGCTCATTGTCTAGTCGAGGAAAGTGAACAAATTCGTGTGCAGAATGTTCATGGCGCGGGTGGCATCGCGAGCGTCGATAACACAAGAGATGTTGATCTCGCTGGCACCTTTAACAAAGTCAGTTCATGCGCCTTTCACAGCTTCGTGTCTAGCTTACCCTGTGAAATCATTTCCAGGTTGACATTGTGCTCGCCGAGCGTGGAGAACATACGTCCGGCAATACCAATCATGTTCTTCATCTCCGCACCAACTAGACTCAGAATGGCCATGTCGTGAAGCACGCTGACATCGCCGCAATCCTCCAACTCAAGACGCGCTTTGTCAAAGCTGCTACCCTCCGAGTTGCCGGCGTGGATAGCCATGGACACATGGACCTCACTGGTGGAGATAAGATCGACGGAGATCTGGTTGCTGTCGAGGATAGAGAACACCTTGGCGAAGAAACCGTGGGAGATGGATCGCTTGTTTGAGTGCACGTTAATGACGGAGATCTTGTCCTTGATCGTGACAGCCGTCGGCCGCTTCGGCTTCTGGATCAACGAGGGATCCGATGGCTGCGACCGCTGAATCTGGTGGCCGGCCGTGAGTACAGGATCGGGAACGACGATGGTGCCAACCCCTCTAGGGTTCTTGACGTTCTTAATGCGGATGGGGATAGGGGGAGAGGCGTGGATGACCTGGTCCATGGTCAAGTGGTGGATGACCTCGGAGCCGTAGAACGTCAGCTCCGCAGCCTCGGACGGTGTGATGGAGTGCAGCAGGCGTGCTGTAGGGACCTTTGTCGGGTCGGCGGTGAAGATTCCGTCAACCTCCTTCCACACCTGAAGCTCATCAGCCTTGAGACCGACAGCGCATAGCGCCGCGCAGAGATCAGTGTATCCTCGGCCAATGTCGCCGTCAATCAGACTGCCCGGGACGTTCCCAAAGAAGCCAGTAATCACGGGAACCCGGTCCTCGCAGGCAGTGATCTTTTTCCGCAGCACGGCAGCGGCCTCTTGATAGAAGCTCTGGTCCAAACGACCAGTGGCGTCATAGTGGAACGCGTCGCTCAGATCCACATATTCTGCTGCGACACCCTGTGAGCTGGTTAGCGTTTGGTTTTTTTCTCCTAGACACGAGGGCGAGGTGTTGTTTCCGTACCAGGTCCTTCAATAGCGCGGCCATAAATCTGCAGCTGAGTTTCTCTCCAAAGCTGATGCAACGGTCCTTGGACCTTGAGTTCACTTCGAGGTTGAATCTTCTGGCCGCTACAATGTACTCGACCAGCTCCTGGCACTCGTCACGAATCTCCTGCTCCAGAGATGCCTGCAGTTCCGGGTTGGTTAGGAAAGTCTTGACTGCTGAAACATGGTCTTTGCAGATGTCGTCAA
The DNA here is from genome assembly GCF_034447905.1 of Colletotrichum destructivum. Lineage (NCBI taxonomy): Eukaryota > Fungi > Ascomycota > Sordariomycetes > Glomerellales > Glomerellaceae > Colletotrichum > Colletotrichum destructivum. The sequence goes on along the minus strand of NC_085898.1, from coordinate 2,897,396 downwards.
TCAGGCCATTCGCCTGGTTCATGAGTTCATTTTGCGCCTCTTCGGCGCTCGTGGGGGCAGCAATGCCCTTGAGCTTATTAAAAACACCAAGAAGCCTATCTCGCAAGGTCAGCCAACAGTCGAGGCCGGGTGCGCTCCCGAGTGACTCACCGGCTGGTGGTGCCCTCGACCTTCTTGCCTGTGCTTCTCGCCGAGCAGACGACGACAACCTTGTTCTTTGAAAGACTCGCCCTAGCAGATGAAAAGGTCAATCAATCATGGCTCATTGTCTGTCACGAAACTCTGTCCTTACCGGACAATATCCGTAGCGATCTGCCATGTGAATGCCCTCAGTCAGCTTCCGCAGTGACGGCTTTCCGGTTCGCGGGGGACCAACCTTGTCAGGAAACTTTCCGACACTGGTGCCACCGAATTTTTGTACCACCCAGCCATTGCTGGAGGTGTTCCCTATCGATTGACTGCTCATGATGCCTCAATGGCTCTGCGCGAAGCCGAAAGTGGCTCGTTTCGGGTATGAGTGAATGTGACTCTACTCAGAAAGACACAGCGGGATGAGGGGCACTATGTTTGAGAGGTGCGGGAAAAAAAAAAAAAGAATGGCGACGGTCAAACTGGGGTCGCCAACCCTCCACTGGGGTATCTTTTGTGAGACGTGCCACACGACTAGTGTGCGAGGCAACAGACAGAAGGAGAAGGCTGTTTGTTCGTACGACTGATGGACCCAGAGAATTAAAGGAGAGGATTCGCGCCTCGAATGCGGTGGAATCGCTCTGTCCAAAGGTGAAAGTGGTCGTGGTAGCAGTGGTGGACTGGATTAGACCGGAACCAAGATGCTGAGTTGGGACGAAAGTGGGATGTGTGGAGCGACGAAATCGGCGGCGCCTGTGCAAGTGTGCAGCGACCAATTTCTGCGTTTCCGGAACATCGGAGGCGGGCCCGCGTCTTATTCGACTACCCTACCGAATCCAATGTCCAATGCCCAATGCTACTGCAGAGTCACTACAGATTGGTCAGGGCTTAATGATAATTCCTCCTGGCGCAGCTCGGATAAACCCATCAGGGGCCTCCTCGCGGCTTTTAAGGGAACGAGGCACCCTGGATTCGGTAGTCTGCCCGCAGAAGCCTCTATCCGCGACAGATTCACTGTCTGACTCATATGTATCGGTAGGCCAATTGAGCCCATTTGGCCCGTGTGTTGTTGCCATTGCTCACCCGGTGTTGTCACCATCTGCTTTTGACAGCTTCATCCGGTGTTGTGTCTAGTCAACAACCCACTCGACGGCGACAGACGGCGACTTTCGCTCAGGCCTTTGGGCCTCTATCATTGCCTTTGCGATCGCTTGTATACTTCGTCCAGCCCACACTCCACATGCAAGTGTCGTGAAGACCCGTCAAACCGCCGGGAAAGAAAACTTTTAGTTGCCCAATCCTGGCATGCGCGCGGGGATAGCGAATCAGGAATCGGCCGATGACGAAGTGACAGCCGGGGTTCTCATACCCCAGCCTAACAGCCGCAATTGACGCGGCTTCCATTCGCTCCCGCCGCAACTTGGGGATCCTTGTGCTCAACTGCTCGCTCGACAACTGACTGACAATACGGATACAGAGTACGGCCTGTCGGAGGAGCGTTGCGGTTACCATGAACATGGGGTGGACGTCCTGCATCACCGTCTGCAGCTCATCAAAAGAGGCGCGCGGCGTCGGCTCAATGCTCACCCTGTCGGGCTGTATTACCACTAATTGAAAGTATAATTCAAGTACCGTTGCTTTGCCCCTAACCAGACACACTGGGTATAGCAAACCCACAAGCAACAACAAATGCAGATGCCAACCGTAACCGCCGAGTATGTCAAACACCAAAACACACAACTCAAAACCCATAAATCCCGTCCAGAAACAAACAGGCGTTAAACTGAAGAATATCTCCGGGCCAAATGGCCACGGGCTTTTCCGCACTCATACAATCGTCCAGTCGTGCCATCGTCATCGCACTGTTTTCGACAGTCCTCATCTGGCATCAAGCCTCTACAAGAGACTGTCTGAAAGGCGGCTATTGATACAAGACACCCGGTTTTCCAGGTGCGACAATAGTTCGGTCCCCTTTTCGTCATTGTTGCAATTCGGCGTTGGCGAGCAGCGCTTGATTGACCTCCGAGTGCGAGAAGGTGTATTTGTCCATTGGGAAGTCCTCCTCTGGCGTTCGGATACCGATCCCGCTGTCGTCCGGGTTGCTTCCCGCTGTCATCCCCGCAGAATCGACCTGGCTTTGGCTCGTAGATGGTGGGAACGGCGCCTTGTCGGGCTGTGCTTGGGGGAGGCTGGAGAAGTTGAACTCCTCGCTGCCGGTGCTATACCGAGACCCTTGTCGGCTCGCCTCCTGAGTGGTCGGCTGAGCGTTGGCGACAGCTGCAGATGCGCCTGAGGTCTTCATTTGGAGAAACCCCCCCTGCTCGGCGAGAAAGCTGGTCATCTCGTCGATCCAGCATTTCGTGACCCACCAGGAGCCGAAACTCTTGCCTTGGGCCATGGTCAGGTCCCGCATCACCGCCGTGCCGACTCTTTGAACGGAGTACACAATCTCCGTGTGGGACGCATAAGGGAAACGGGTGGGTAAAGACTTGAGGAAGCCAACCCAGCGTTCCAGTACATTCTGTCCGTTGTGTTCTCCCGCGCTCTCAACGCCCACTTGGCGGCCGTTTCTCAGGACAATGTCGCCGTAAACAGTCAAGCACTCCACTTCCCAAGGTACGTTCATGGGGCTGAGTAGATCTCGGAGTTCAGAGACAAGCAAGTTGACGAGGTCGTCCATGCCCCGAGTAGGCACGCACTCGGCCACCTTGCGCACGCGCACCATGGTAATCCAGTCGAGGTACATCTGGTCGCGGTTGGCCGGGTTCGACAGCATGTTGGCCGCCGCGTGGGCCGTAAGGTTCACTCTAAGAGCTCGATCCAGCAAAGCCGCGAACATGGTTGCCGGCGCCTCCTTGGCCCGAACAACGTGGTGCGGCTGCCCCTGGAAAGCCTCTTGAATGTGGGGCACGAGTCGCTCCGAGATGTTGCGTAGCGTATCCAGTACCGGCTTGGGCACGACCTGGAGTGTGAGTCCAGAAATGATCCTAAGCATACGTTGGTAGAGGATAAAGTCGCACTCCTCGATCCAGGGGGCAAGACTGGGGTGGCCAAGTAGCTTCTGAACTGGCATAGTCAATGTGCCTTGGAAGGACGTGTACAGGTGGAAGAAAGTTTTCTCCTTGCAGTAGCGGACGCATTCAACGAGTGAAGTGCAATGTGACCTATACAGCGCAGACAGGCTCTTGGCGGCATCCGAGTCAGTCCCGCTAGGCAAGAAAGGCTCCATTCGAGGCAGCACGAGAGGTTCGTTAGATTGGAGAAGAGCCTCATCCGATTCCGAGGGGAATGAGAACTGAAGCGACGTCTTCGAGGTAGATGAGTTTAGGTGATCCGCACTGGTCACATTCGGTTGGCTGTAGAAGCTATGCGACCTTGAGTGGCCATGCGAAGCTTGAGCTGGGCTCGCCGACCGTTTGATGACAGCAGGAGACGGTTGTACGGCCTTCACAGGCTGGGCTGTGGCGGGGACGGCCGCGCTGGCGCTTTGGGGGCGGGCAGGTTCGGAGATGGCCACGGGGATATGAGCCTCGGGCTCGCGGAGGTCGGGTTGGTCGTCAACTAGGCAAAAGTTGACGTAGTGGTACTTGGACTCTCCTCTAACGCCAAGTCGCCTAGTCTTAAGCCCTGGGAAAAGTACTCGGACAAGTTTACCGAAGCTGGCCGGGTTCAGAACGGTAATCCTCTCGGTGGCACACCGGGACGCGTAGTTGGCATATACACGGCCTCGCGGGACAGATCCCTTGCCCTTGGTGCACACTGAGTTGATCCAGAGCATGGCGAAGACTTGTCGCGTACGTTCCGAGTTGGGTCCTCGTTCGTTGCCGTGCAACTCGCCAGCGACATCCTGCAAGCCGCGGTGCTTATTTGCGTTGAAGAGATGACGCATCTCCAGCTCATTGTTGGCACTAGACCTGGCCGAGCCTGATTTTTGCATGCCCATCACTCCCGCCAAGGAATCGCCGTCTTCGTCGCGATCTATCATCTGGCTGTCATCAGTGAAGCTAGTGTTGGCGAAGCTCTCGGACGGCAAAGGATGCCTCGGCATAGGGTGTTGTTGGAACTGCATGGAATGGCTCATGTGGGCGCTCGACTGGCTCATTGAGGCACCCATCCCAGGAGGCATCGAATATTCGCGGGCGTTCTGCATCTGGGTTGCAGCAGCATGCAGCATCATTTCCTCGGGCGTTATCCTTGACGCGGGTGCGAGGCTCCTCTGCTGCCTTTGGTCGTTGTTGACCCATTGTGCCGAGTACAGCTCAGGCGTGTCGTTGAAAGACTGCTGCTGTTGTTCCATGGTGGGCTGTGTAGAGATGCTGTGGACAGAGGCAGTCGAGGCCCGAGATTGGGGCCTCTGCTTCGCCCTGAGGGCCTGGGCAAGATGGTCTGTTTACATCAGATCGTCAGCCAATAAAAACGCAGACAAAGAGTTCCCTCGATACGTAGAAGCATCTTGAGCGGCTGCATATCGTACCGTGATCCATTGTCGTCAGTCTTGTTAGCTCCGTCGGTAGATGGTGTTGTTGTTCTGCGATGAAAACACACGGATCAAGGACGCCGTTTCTAAGCAATAAAGAAGTAAACGTGCGCTGGGCGACGAAGGACAAGTAAGCACGAGAAGCAGAGGCGTCGAGGTCGAGAGAGAGAGCAATCCGAATCCCTGCAGCCGAGAGGAGCGCGGTGCGCCGTGGTGTGCGTCGAGATCTTAAAGGACGTGGTCGGGGGGGGGAAGCATGACCTGAAGGCAGAGTGTGGATGTGGGAAATGTTTTGGGAGGCTTTCCGCTGTTTTGTTGACTTGACAACCAAGGCTCGGCTGGTCGCCTCCACTCAGGTCTTGGACGAGCGATTTGCGTGGCTGGGCGAGTTCACGTGACGTGCATAGCTCCCGCAGGCTCTGGGTTTCTAAACAACCTGGAGCAACCAGTCCTGTTGCAGCTTGGTCGTGTTTGGGGCTTCCAATTGGTCAGTGCGGTGGAGAGAGGGGATGTGTGATGTGGAGTCTGCTTACTTTGTCTGTTTCCGACTTTCTGTCTCTGGCGTCCGGCCGGTACGTAGCAACGCTACTTTTACTTTGTTCCAAACACGCGGAGAAGCCACTACCACACCAGCTCCGGCCAGTCAGAGCAGAAGAGCAAAAGCAACAACACACAAAGTTGCGGCCTCGAAACTTGGGCATCAAGACAATCCAGCAAGTGCCATCAAGCCGAGCCTGTGAGCCTTCTTCCCTTCCTCGGCGAGCACGCAGCCACACATTACACACCTTTCCCCACAAGGACTTGCTCAGTGCCTTCCTTATCTTATCAACCGGGGCAAGCACGCACTCGTTGTGTGATATGTGCTGATGAAGGCTGAGACGGACGGGAGGGGATCGAAGGAAATCTGACACCAATCCGAGCCTTGACCTGGCAACCTGGCAGAGAAAAAGACCACAGAAAAAGTATCCGCTAACACGAAGGACATGGATCCCAGGGCAAATACGCCCGGCACACAAAGTTGGTTCCGACTTGGAGCTACCACCTCACCTCGCCTATACCGCCCTCCGAGCTGCCCTGTGCTTGTGTCTCTGTACTGTGTGTGCTGTGTGTGCTGTGTGCTGTTCTCGTGCTTGTGCCCCTCCCCTCTCCTGAAGCCCCGATCGCTAGCCCCGAGCGAAGCTTGACGCAAAAGGCTCCCAGACCATTCCTACTGGCCAGATCTGCACACGTTACGTCGTCATCCGGCTCTTTCCCTTTCACCTGCTAATTCCAACGCAGACTCAAGGTCATTCAACCCCCATTCTCTGCAATTTCGTCGAGAACTTTACATTCTGACATCGTCAACAGCTTCCCGCGTACCTTGCATACTACCCACATTGCTCACTGTTAGTACCCGTTCCCCTGCATCGAGTTCTCGAGAAAGGAGACCTTTCCGTCCTCTCACCACTCCTTGTTGCAACCTGGCCTTGTCCTAACCCTTATCACAGCGCAATAACGCACAGCTTTTGCTACCCGACCAAGCTTCCATTTAGCCGCCAACATGTCTGCTCAGGATCGCGTCCAAAACTACATCGGTCAGCTCGACCGTGAGGTAATATTACCCGCTCGCCAACGGGTGCATCCCAAGGCGATGCCTCAGTCGTGCCGATGCTGACGGGTGCGATAGCTGTCCAAGTACCCCGCCCTTAACAACATCGAGAAGTCGACCAACGTCCCCAAGGCTTACGCCGCCATCGGAGTCGCTTCCCTCTACTTCTTCCTCATCATCTTCAACCTTGGCGGCCAGCTTCTCACCAACTTTGCCGGCTTCATCCTCCCCGGATACTACTCCCTGAACGCTCTGTTCACTGCCAACAAGCAGGACGACACCCAGTGGTTGACCGTAAGTTGTGCAGCTCTCCCCCGCAGCTGTCGGAGCGTCAAACTTACTAATCCTGCCTGCATCTATCTAGTACTGGGTTGTCTTTGCCTTCTTCACGTAAGTAACCCTTGGTCATGCGACCGACAGACGGATCGTAGCTAACGTATGGATAATAGCGTTGCGGAGAGCCTCGTCAACGTCATCTACTGGTTCCCCTTTTACTTCACCTTCAAGTTCGTTTTCCTGCTGTGGCTCGCTCTTCCCACCTTCCGGTATGTCCCGTCTCCCTCCCGAACCTAAATAGCTGGCGCTAACGAGAAGCAGTGGTGCTGAGATCATCTTCAACTCCTTCCTTACCCCCATGCTGGCCAAGCACTTCAACAGTGCCTCGACTGCCTCTGGCCTCCGGGCCCAGGCTGGCAAGGCTGAGTAAAGTCGCGCTGGCGCTAGCTCATCAAAAAGGTTGATTGCCATAAGAGATCCACCTACGACGAGTTATACAGCTGGTCCAACTTCATCCCAGTGGCATTCGCAAGCTAGTCAACCGGACGTTATGCGGCGACCAAGAGCACAAAGAGTACGGGATGGGGTATCAAGAGGCTAGCTTTACCCCCTAGACGACAACGGTAATGGCTTGTTCAGAGTTGGTCGATGGGGCCCAAAGGAACGCAAGGGTCACGACGGACCGGCTGAATAAGCTCCTGTTACCCAGATGAAGCTACTGTGTACTGCAGGATTTGGAGTCGATGACTTCTGCAATGGAGTAGACGGTACCAGATGCTAACCCCCATCGTGCGACATTTGTTGTCATTGTTCAGCAGTCGTATTTTCTTGGTGACATGGTGAAAACATGTGATTGACGTTGAAAAGGCTTGGGCCAGTTGTGGCTTCGAGACAAAGACACGCTCGAAATGTGTCGTGCTTCTTTGTCACGGGCAACTAGAGCAGGGAGCCGGTCGAGGAGACTGATGAGTTGGGATGTCGGATTCCGGTTTAGAACGCATGCCAGCCCTCTCTGCCCGTAGAGTAGACTACGACACGACTGTTTTTCCCTCACGGGTAAAGTCAACTTCAGGGGTGTGGTGTGGCCGTATGTGGACCGATTATTCGAGCATGTCTCGTACCCGTGAGCTAGTCGTTGCTGCTGCCCGCCGTCATTTTGTTGCCCCATTGACATCGGAACTGTGTTGGAATTGTTGCTCGTCACCGGAACGACCCGCCGGGCAGTAATGATTGGCATATGTAGGACAGCCTGCAGCGTTCCTGGCATAGGTCTCTGGTCCCCTTTCTGTGCTCGTGTTGCAGAAAAGCGGTTCAAGGTGCTGGCTGGGCCTTTACCGGTAAGCCGCCAGAGATGGATGCAGTGTAGCGCGGCCTTTGGCCAGCTCAGTTTTCACTTGGTCTGCGGTCGCCAAGAGAAAGAGGCAGAGAAACTCAGGATGCCGAGTAGGCCGCTTCCGACTTCAGTGACTTTTTTTTTATTTAATTATCGTAGTGGAGGGACAGACGGAGGATTCCAGAAAGGGGCACCCCACACTTTCTCGGTCGTGTCCTGCGTATTGCTGATGATTACGGTGCTACACAAGCATGTACTATGTACCTCTTCTCTGTGGGATCTACAGCGTCTGTGGCCGTTCAAAAGAGGCTTGGGGCGTTCGGGAATGCGTTGGTTGGTCCATGCTCGCCATCCCAGCTGTTTAGAATATGAAACTCCCCAAAAACGACAAAGGGCTGTTTTTTCCCTCCCGGCCAATGTCAACTTCGCCATACCAACGTTTTCCTTGACGGCTTTTCCCGAGTTTCACGACACTGTTTTTGTGGCTTCGCTCGCGTCTGGACAAGCTGCAAGACGATATTGGCTTTCCACCGATTGACGTGCTATGATGGAATGAGCTGGTAGACACGTCCAATTTGCGACTACAGATAACGACGTCTCGACATTCATCTTATCGAGCATTCCCTCTCATATATCGGACCCGCGACAAACGCAAGTGACCTTGAAGCCCGCGACGTCACTGGGGAAAACCCTCCGAAAGAAAGAGCTCCCCCGACTGAAGCCTAAAGGCATCTGCCCCCGGAGGGCATGATCTCACAATGCAGCTTAGCCCTTTGCAATCGCGACTGGCGGCCTCGCTGGTTGCCTCACTACTGCTGATTCTTATCTACTATCTGCTGTCCACGCCCACGTTCGCCCTTGCGGCTGAAGTGACCGGTGCGGCGCACCCAATTCTGGACCACCTCCGATTCGATGATTCCCTCGAGCGAAGAAGCCCCCTCGAGCCTACCTACGAGCCAGAATTTGCCGCCTTCGACCGCAGCATCATTGGAAGGGCCCCTCCCGGTGTAACGGGGCTCGCGAACAACGTCAAGGTCAATCGCAACGTACCGGGCAACACGACCCAGAACTTCGTCTTCGAGGCAATTGCGATCTTTGCCAACTTCTTCGATGGCACAGATGAAGCATTCGTGGTGGAGCCTCGCGAGGGTATTAATGACTCTTTCTCGCCAGAGCTAGTACCCACGGAGGATGAAGACCTCGAGGACGAGGGTCGCGGCCTGCGTCGCAGACAGGCTCAAGGCAGGACGGTTTATATCTCGGCGACGACATGTATACAGCCACAGCGCGCGGCAAACAACACGAAGGAAGATCCTCCACAGATCACGATGTACATCTCGACGTCCCAGGACAATCAGACTCCGGGACCAGGGCAGAATGCGTCCCTGCAAAAGACTATCAAGTTCGAGGAGGGTGCCGCTACGTTCAGTGTGAACGCGACGGGGGATGTGTTTATCGGAATAGGGGCGCCGGAGAAGGACGGCAGCAAGTTCGCAGGAGACTGGAACTTTGATGTCGCGGCGTCGACTGACGATTTCTTCCACAGTTTCGATGGAAACCCCTCTGAACTGCTTTGGGTTGACAGTGACTCCAGCGCCGCTCTCTTGACCACACAGAATCTGACAGATTCCCAAAATGAGACGCAGATACAGGAGATCATGCAGCAGACCCCTCCGTTTGTCATGTTTGTCGAGAACCGGGATCACCCCACCACCAAAGGTGTGCGCCGTTCCATGTGCGGGCTTGAGAACTACGCGCAGATTGCGGCAAAGAAGGGCGGCAAGTTCGGTAACCTTGCAAGCACCGTCATGACTACAAGAGGTCCCGGCAACCTGCCGAAGCAGCAGTTCTTTTTCAACGGGCTCAATGCAAGTGCTCTCTATACGGGCATCCTCGTTCACACCGGCAACTCGTCGGCGTTGAAGAAGCGGCAAGACGGAGGTTCGACTGGCGGCGGCGGCCGAGTCTTTGAAGCGACCCCATTCGAGACCAAAGACGGTATGTACACAGCCGGGCCTGTACACTTTGTGGGCATGGCTGACTTGATACCAGGTGAGAACTGTAAGATCATCACCGACTTGCAATTCTGCAACGAAACGGAGTACGCCGTGCCGGCCAACTCGAACAAGATGAACATCACTCAGCTTGCGCAGTTCTACGACAACTACGCCAGAGACATGTATGCCAACTTCCAGAAGCAACTCGCCCAGGTGGCCTGCGAGGCCCCGGCAGTCCAGCGGTACTCGCTCGCTCGCAACTGCTCCGACTGCGAGATCGCGTACAAGAAGTGGCTGTGCTCGGTAACGATCCCTCGATGCGAAGACTTCACGAGCCCTACTAGCTTCTCTCTTGTCCGGAATGCCAACCAGCCGTTTCCCAATGGCACCCTTCTCCCGAACGATCTGCAGAACAACTACAGTGCCAGGGTTAATCAGCATTCAAGAAACCCCCTTATCGACGAGATGATCGAGCCGGGTCCGTACCGAGAGATTCTCCCTTGTGCCTACCTATGCTACGACTTGGTGCAGAGTTGCCCGGCATCATTGGGATTCAACTGTCCGACGCCGAATGACGACATTTTCAATTCGAGCTACGCCATTCAAGAGGACGGCCTCTTGACCTGCAACTACCCGGGCGCGGTCCACAACCCCTCGGCGTCTCCGCTATTGTCAATTTCGTGGGGTTTGCTGTCGGCTCTTGCTCTCGGCACGCTCAGCTTGGTCATGCTCTGATAGGTGGCCTAGTAACGATAGCGACGAATATCTCGGCATCATATTTGCCAAAGTAAATTGACGGCCGACATCTTGCATAATGGGGGATCACGGGCGCGACGGGACAGTCTAACGAGGGTTTATCGGGTTTTATGCATGGCACTGGCGTTTTCGGATAGTCATGGTTTTGAAGTGGTTTAACTGTTTGGTGGTCACATGTGTAAATGATTGGGATGGCCTGGATGGCCGCATTGGGAAGAGAGAGTATGCGAAACGCAAGAATCACATGCTTTGATGATCTCAATGACCTATCTCTATATAGGTCCTTGACAGACCGTTTTAGCCGTGCATTGCCGACTGCGGGTGGTGTCTTGGATACCTTCTGATACAGTAGTGTTATACAAAGCGAATTGACGAAAACGCCACCAGGAATAGAGGTGTGCCCCCTCTATCCAAGTACCCTTGTATCGGACGAGCCACTGCCATGGGACGACCGTTCGTTGATCTCCCTGGATGGCATTGATGCTCTGTCAGTCAGCGGCGGCGAGTCGGCCTGTCCACTGAGAACGAAGATGGAAGGAGAGGGTTGTCATGCAACAAGCATGTCACCCTCTCTTCACACCGTGAGACATCATCACGAAACCAAGTCTGCTCAGACGGTATCCAAATGCCGTCACAGGGCTTCTGTCCCAATTTCTCCATGTAACAATCATCACCTCTCCGCACGCTCTTCCTACGCCCGTGTGCTCTTGTCAGCCGCCTGCAGCTCCGCGACCTTGGCTTCGAGGCCCTCGATCTCTCTTCCCTTCTCCGCGCGGATCTCGTCCTGCTCAAGCTTCGTCCAGCTCCAGTACGCGATCTGGTACGTCAGGGTCGCCATCAGGAGAACCTTAAGGACGGGCCGGGTAAATGTCTTGTAAAATTCCCCCTATGGGCACCTTTCTGTCAGCTGCGGTTGCTCGTCTTTGACGGTCGGCTGGGCGTAGATCGAAAGCGAGGGGCGGCACTAACCACTATCGACGGCCTCTTTTCGGCATCCGTTGATGTCGAGTAGAAGCGCGACGCCGCACGGGGGAAATATGGTGTATGCTGTGGGCGAAGGGCCCTGCTTAGGATGGCGGTGCTGATGCGCGCTGCCATGATGACTTGGTTCTGGTTTGGTGGGGTTCGTTTTTCTTCTCTCTCCTGTTTCTTTGAGTTCGCGAATCGCGGTGGGTTTCGGTTGGGGTTCGTTGCGCCTTGTATATCGGTACCCATATACACAATAAACGTTGTCGTATCGCCGTGGATGGTCGTCAAGCAGTCGCCGCCTGTCGTCAATTTGCAAGTTGAACAGCCGATAAACCAACTAGCTTCCGGGGAGTAGCTCAACCCACCTGCAAATGCGCCGCGCCGATCTGTGGCGGTGCGCGCGTATCCCCCGCGTACCCCGGCAGCGCGTCGACCGCCGCCGGCCTTTCTACCGAGTGCGGGTCCCGCCGTCTGTGGCACAGTTTGATGTGCAGCAGTTGCAGTGGTCCTGGTCCGCCATGCGGCTATTTCCCAGGGGTTCAGGTACCTCTGTGTGCGTCCCGTATTTGATTAATGGCTCGCCCCTCCCCTCCCCTAGCCGTGGGCCCTGTAATTCCATTTGACGACACATGTCCCGAACGACGGTCCCTGTGTACGTTGTAGGTAGGTAGGTGTACCTCTTGGTGGAGGCAGTACTTTGGAGAGATCCTTGGGTACTTGGAAGGGCCAAATAGCAATCCCCCGTCGCCAAAGCCAGGGCGGCCCGGGCAGCAGCGCCTAAAATTGAGGTACCTTACCACAAAGTTACAACTGGCCCTGCCGACCGACCCTCGTGGTAATTAGCTTCAACCGCTCGTAGCCAAAGCTCCCTCACGCAATCTGTCCCTTCAACCAGCTTCCCTCCTCTTCTCTCGACACCTTTTCGACAGCTTCGCCTTCACTCACAAACCACGACCACCAAACACCACGTTTACTTTCTTTACAACAAGTATATAACGAACGCGTTTTCGTCGCCGGACAGACCCAAAACACTCGAACGAACACTCATAGGGTCGCATCGAGCATCATCACTCTCCCAACGCCTCCCGCCGACTTCTCCCCTTCACAAAACCACACACACATACACACACATACATTCGCAATGGTACGCGTATTCTCTCTACGATGCACCATCTACCTTGGTCTTCCCGGCTCCTTCGCCTCCGGTCATTTTCTTTCTTACAGCTGGCTGTACAGAAGAATTCACGTCCAATTGCTAACGATCTCACCCTCAGGCGCAAACACCCCAACAGAGACGCGCAAACGCAAAGTTCGCCAAGGACAACGAGTCCCGTATGGGCAAGTCCGAGGACCAGATCAAGAAGCGCACCAAGGAGGCGCCCAAGTCGCCCATCTCCCCCATCTGGCTTGGTGAGTTATCTCCTCTCCCTTCTCCGCCCCGCCTGGTGTATCTATCCGATTCGTCTCCCGTCCCTGCCGCACCAGCCATCCAGCTGTCCACTGTAGCCCTTGGGAACACCGCTAACCTGCTTTATATTTTGTCCGCAGGCCTGCTCGCCTTCGTCGTTTTCGGCGGGATTGTCTTCGAGGTCCTCTCTCGCATGTTCGGTTTCTAAATTGGCCTGGTTCTGCACCGGCGTTGGTCACATAAAGCTGTTTTGAATGAGCAAGGGAAGTCAGAGAATGAGAGCAAAATCCATCTCCAGCGAGGAGCCTCCTGCCCTTACCCAGAAGCAGCCAGACTTCCCACTCATGTTGGTGCACAGCGACTGGGAGGGAAGGATCTTGCGGACAAACAAGACGCAAAAAACCTACTCCGCCTCGAGGGGAGGAAGGGGGGATTCTTCCAAGCACTTGAATCTCGGCGGCCAATAACACAGATTTCGGCCTCCCGAAACTGGCTGGGCTCAGAGACAAGTCTGTACAAAACAATACCACGCGCGTCTCTGGTTTCCGCGAAAGCAAAAGAAAAGAATATTCCCATTTGTCGGCGTACTGTATTTCGATTTCCCTCTCTCATCACAATTGCCTTGGTTGACGGGCAAGGGCTGAAAAGGCATTTCAAGTTTTTTATCTTATTTATTTTTCATATTCTGCAGAGCAATACTTTTGAACCCCAGTCTCCCGGTCCGTGAATCTCGTCCCCCGATTTGCGCTCGTGAACGCCTGAGCTACAGCAACTCACCAACGAAATACTACACAAGGGTGTCATTCTGCTTCTACCCGATTCTTGGCTTCAAGTTCCGCTTCTTCTTCCCCGTCCTAGAAGCAGCATCATCTTACGCGCCGAGACCGCGACGTTGGCCACCACCCTCATATTTCATCTGCACCCCAGCTTGAAACTGCTTCTCGAGCTCCTGCGTGATCTTGCCGATGTCACGCTTGCCCTTGGAGCCGCCGGCGGCCGGGGCGCCAGCCGCAGCGGCACCCTTCTTACCGCCGCCAAGAAGGCGCATAAATTTCTGCTGGCGGTCCATACCGCCTTGGAGGTGCTCGACGTCCCACTGCTCCGCCGCTGCATTGGCTGCCGGAGTCTCCTCCTCCGCCTCCTCCCTCTTGTGCTTCTTCTTCTTCTTGTCCTTGGCCTTCTTGCTGGGGGTCTCGTCGGCAATTGCAGCGCCACCTTCGGACTCGTCGTCCTCGTCCGCCGAGCGCTTGCGCTTCTTGTCCGACCTCTTGGAGGTCTCCTGCCCCTCGGCCTCGGCCTCCTCCGCGGCCTTAGGCTTCTTGCTCTTCTTCTTGTCCTTGTTCTCCTTCTTCGTGGGGGTCTCCCCGGCCGGGACCGTTTCCTCATGCTTGACGGCAGCAGGTTCCTCGGCCTTGAACTTCTTTTTCTTTTCCTTCTTTTCCTTCTTTTCCTTCTTTTCCTTCTTTTCCTTCTTTTCCTTCTTGGTGACCGTTGCTTCCTCGACCTCCTCTTCCATCTTTTTGCTCTTCTTCGACTTCTTGGGCTTCTCCTCGCCATCGGACTCGACACGCTGTTCGTCGCTCGCCGCTCTGGCCTCGCTTTCGGCGCGTAGTTGGGCGCTGGGGTTTGGAGATTCGGACTTTATTTCGACGTCCTTGACCTCAACGGGCGCGCCGCCCTGTTCTGATTCCACCTCCGAATCCGAGCCCGATGACGATGATGACGATGACGATGAGTCTGAGTCGCTTTCGTCGTCGTAGATCTTAAGTTCAGGCTCTTCCTCGGTAGCGTCCTTCTGTGAGCAGTTCAAAGTCAGCCCTTTGCCCCTGAGCCTCCCGCCAAGGCCTTTTTCCGATAGACTTACCGCCCTCTTCTTGGCCATGATGGCATGCTTTTCGCGCGTGCGCGAAGCCTCGGCCAAAAACTTTTTGGCCTGCGCCTCAAGCTTCTCAGCGTGCTTCAACATGCGGTTGAACCGCTTCTCGTCCTTTTTGCCGCGGCGCTCTGCCTTCCTGGCCGCGTCGGCTTGCTTGCGCGTTACGTCCCATTTCGCGACGGAGGAGACGTTGGCCTTGCGGTCGCGCTTGGCCTGAGCTTTGAGCTGCTTCTTCTCTTTCTTGGAGGCCTTGCGCTGGAGCTCTCTCTCTGTGAACAGGTTGGTTAGTCAGGCCAACGAGGTCTTCAGCGAGAGTCGGCGCGCAGAGGCGCATGGGTTCGGGCTCGACTCTTACCCTGAAGACTTGACAACTCGGGGTTGAGGGGCACCTGGTCTTCTCCAGACGCCATCGTCAACCAATTGGACCTGCTCGGGCAGCTTTCCTAGGTTTTTCGAAAAGTTGTGGTTCGAGCAAGGTGCACTTGGAAATTTGGTAGGTGGTTGACTTTTTTCAGTTTGCTCCTCCCAGGCGTTGATCATTTCGTTGGTGGAAAGACCAAAAAAAAAAACCCGGAACGAGACTCCTTCTGCCGGGCGGTGAGCATCTCAATCGACGCCCAATCCCTGCATTGTGGGGTATTTGCTCCGATCATTCTGTGCAACGGCCCAGAGTCTCTTAAGGCACGTACCCTGCCCCGTGGAAGCTTTGACCAGAACCTTCCTTATCCGGCAGGGCGGGACAGGGCTGAACTGCCGCCCCCCTATCTTTTCTTTTCTTGCCACCGCTCAACGTGAATGCTCGCCCACCGTCTCTGAAGTAGGCGTCCTCTGTAGCTGAAATCGCCCCATTCCTTGATTTCAGTGTCGCCAGATTAACTTCTTCATTTCTGTTGTGCCAGAACCCCATTGTTTCATCTCTCAAATCCTCTATCCCCGGTGGATGCGACCCTCCAACGGCGATTGCAGGGGGGTTCGATCCATGTACCCGGGCCCGACGGAGCCCATGTGAACGGAACCTCTGTCCCTTGGTTAGCAGGTCTCACTCCCGCAGCTTTAGTCCGACACCTCCTACGGTGGACTAGGCTAACACGCCCTCAGCCAAGGCAGCCTGGCGCTGGACATCGGGGCTGAACAGGCGCACAATATGCCCTATCGTCACGTCACACGCGCGACTCACACGAGGTCGGCGAGCCAGTAGGCAGGCCTTGCGCCGGGAAACGTCGTGTTCCGATGTTGTTTCTTAGTATACTGGCATGCATTCAGGGATTATTTAGGGATGGAGGGTCACATAGCTCAAGGTTATGATCCCTCTCGAGCATCGTCAGTCGAGCTCGGGTGACTTGTTTGCCTAGAGGCGGTCAGAGTGAGTGCGAGCGCCACTGTTGGCAGGCTTCCTCGGCAGATTTTGGTATTGCTCCTTCGAGTGAAGGGTACATACACGCCTGAGATGAAAAACCAATGGGGCTATCGGGGTCAACTTACCATTCGCAACCAGGTACTAACCAAGAACAGCTCGCTCCAATCGTCGTACCTCACTGAGCCCTCAGACGTCCCTCCAGGCGACTGACTGGCCATATCGCTAATCTGCAAGTTTTCATTCCCAGCAAGGGCGTCATGTGGAA
Source organism: Colletotrichum destructivum (assembly GCF_034447905.1). Taxonomy (NCBI): domain Eukaryota; kingdom Fungi; phylum Ascomycota; class Sordariomycetes; order Glomerellales; family Glomerellaceae; genus Colletotrichum; species Colletotrichum destructivum. Next base: position 2,880,965 of record NC_085898.1, on the reverse strand, counting down.
TCGGCGAAGCTTCCCCTCATTTCGCTTAACCAGCTGAGCTGATTCCTTGCGCCTTTTTGTTTTTAACTCCCAGCTGCTAGGGCTCAGGGGTTGTTAGACTAGGCTCGATGTGAAGCCAGAGAGCATCCGCGAGTAAGAAGGGGACGGCGAATTCGGACTGAAGTTCATTATAGTCTCTTTTGAAACATTTGGTATGGCGATCCGTACCCTTCGCTCTCGTATCGTCGTGAATCATGCGCATCCCTTTGCTGAACTCCATAAGACCAATACACCGCATGCTTATCTCGCGATCCATTTGTAGTAAGGGTATGAAAAAGAAATGAGGAGAGTAGTAGAGAAGAAAGGGGCGTGTCCAGTACAGGGGTGTAGATGAAGAGGAGAGAGTGGTTGGGCCAAAACCATGAGCAAGGTAACAAAATGCCGACTTTTTCGGCACAAATCAAACATGTTCAAATCAACCCGCGCCCCAACACCACGAGAATGAGAGCCGACGTGTCTTTAGTACACTAGGTCTCGGCTCAACTTCTGTACGTCGAGTTAGTCAGATAAATCAGCTTGTCTCGCGGGCGCCCTACCGTCGGAAATGCCCCAGGCCCGCCTCACCGCTCTGGTCGTAGTCGTAAAAGAACGGGGACTCGCCCCCGTAGTAGTAGTCCTCGCCCCCACTACTCCCGTGGCTCGCCGGCTGTCGATACCCTCCCGTGTAGTTGGCTGCATATCCGGTCGTGTAGTACGGCTCTTCCCGAACGTACTCGTCGCGGCCGCTGCCGCGGCGGTCCTCGTACTCGTGTCCTCTAGTGATGACATGGTTGAGATTGATGCTTCCCCATGGCAGGCCAGATTCTTCTTCCTCCGCCGCCGTATTGGAGGGTGGGGCAACTGTGTAGGTGTTGTGGGCGTTGGCTTCGTTATGCGCGTCCCTTTCGGCCTTCTCCTTGCTGTCTTGGTTCTTCTTCCCTGGTTCATCGGCCGGTCAGCAAACACCGAAATTTTCGTTGGGGCCTTGTTTTAACTACACACTAAATTTCCTCTGGGCCAGACGGTTTTGGATGCGACGCCGCTCCTCAGGGTCTGTGACATCGGCCCAATCGTCCGTCTTTGACTTGGACTTGGACTTGGACTTGGAGGAGTGCTGCTTTTTGGAGCCGGACTCCGACGGCTTCGAGCTTTTGGAAGACATTGCCAACAGCGTAGCACAATTCAGACAAATCGTTTGCGTGCTCTGAAAGAATGCCGAGCCGGCTGGTGGTTGCCAGAAGGGCAGGTGACCACTCAAGCGGCGTGTAAGTCGTTTGAGACAGAAGTTTTGGCTTTCAGCAACGCGACTCGTGTCGTGAATTAGGAGTCTATGCTATTAGAGAAGCTTTTGAGATGAGTGACCAGTGATACACTTACGACCTGCGATGGCTGCTGGTGTTATCAAGATATCTGGACCGGGAACCTCTCTTGGCCCAAGTGGCCGACCAACTGGACTTTTGGGAAAGGAGCAGGTGTGGGAAGCGGACTATGCTGATGCTTGTGTGGACGGAGTATGATAACTGTTTCTGTTTGCCTATATTGGTATGGTACTGTGGCCACCGAGCCGGGGAAGGCTTCGTTATATATCGAACCCGGAATGTTCAGGCTGCTGCTGCTGCTTCGAAGCCAAATCTAGAATACTAGCACTTTCACGGTGCCGGGAATACCCATCCGCCCACAGTGAATGATCTTAGACAGCCTAACGTCACGGGCAGGGCAGACTCGACGCGACCCAGACGTAGACAGTTGCCCATTGCTCCCGCAATGTGACGCAGGAAAATGCAGCTGCCACCAAGGGATATGCAGAGACATTGGGTGAGCATCGACCGGGACAAGGACCCCCACCCCCCTCCTCAAGGTGTTGGCCATGGGCCCATCATAGGTTGTCGTAGCCCGTCAAGGAAATGGTAACAGATTGGGAATCAGTGTCGTGGAGTCCACGACGCCGGTTTGGGCAGGGGGTGTAGGGGCAGGGCATTGGTGTGGGCGTGCGGTAGCAAGGGAGGTGGGATGTGAAGTTAACAAGGGGCGAGACCTGAGTACACTACGTGTGGGTGAACAACAGCAGTAGCCGAGATGGCGGCAGGTTACTAAAAGGTATCCACACCCTACGGATCGCCCAGGACACGGGAACGGGGCACCGGGTCGGTGAGAGACGGGAGAGGGTAGGTAATCCCCGGCAGCCTTCAGGGCGAGGGACAAATATCCCAGCCGTCGGGACGCGGCCACTTGGGGGCTGCCTTGGCCGGGACAGGGCATGGGTGGGGTTCATGTGACGGCCGGCCGTGCGCGTCAGAGTGGGAAACGAAATACGATGGGCCAGTAGGGCCGGAGATGCTCGACAACATGGGAAAGTCGTAACGACCTCTGGCGCGTCAGCTTCTGGGGAGAGCTCGTCCTCGGACCTACGTACTGCCGGAGAGCTTCGCGAAGCTGGTACGTAACGACATGCGTGGACGGACGGTATCCCTGTTCCAGATGTGTACATTGACGGTAAGTGACGGGAAAACCACTCTTGAGCCATTCTCGATCGAAAGCCTCCAGGAGATGGAAAGAGGATTATGGCGGATATTACACTGGGAAGAGGGGGGCCTTGGCAAGAAACTAAGACGGAAAGACTGGGAAGACTGGGTGGGCAGAGACCCAAGACCCTGTTTACCTTCAGCCCTAGATCGATTGTGTTGGACGCGCCAAACCCACTGACAAGCGACGTTGAGCCTGACGCGGCCCGGCTAAGAGCTAGGTACGTTTAGACGGATGCCACATAGCGTACAACTTTAGCTGATGGACGTCTTCTCTGCACATAGACCCGTGTATTGCAGGTCGATTGATTGACTGAAAGGGAGGGGATGAGGGCGCAGGAGGCAGAACTGAACTGAATCTAGGATGGGACCGGTACCTGACGTGCCCACGCACGCTGCACCAGGGCGGCGTCTGCCGTGCACTAACTAGTCCAGCCATCTCCCTCCCGTTCAGTGAGAACGGCCGCCGTGGCCGACTGCGCGTCTAGGTCGTGGAGGAAAGGATGTCATGGGGAAAGAGGCATATGATCGATGATTCGTAGCTCACTCAGTCTTGCATGCGAAAGTGGCTGCCCTGTCTCGCGTGAAGCTTGACGCCATGTCGGTTTCGCAAAGGGGAAAAGGTACGTACGTGGAGGGATTACGAAACGGAATGGCGTGTAGCTCTTGCGTCTGACGGAGCTTGCCCGGCTTGCCAACCTCAGTGACTCACAGCACCGGCCCCGGTTTTGGACAAGATTCCCTGGGCGGGGCGCTTGGGAGGCAATCAATCACAATGTAACTGATACAAACGTCGGTCGCTGGCCAAGTCCTTCGAACCGTCCAAAGACGCACCCCCCCCCCCCAACGCCAGAAGGTAATAAAAAGGGGGCAAAGGTTGGGAAAAGTGCGAAATATTCCGGGCCTGATGGATGGTGAGGATTAAGCTTAACGATAGACCCCGGAATTTCCACATTCGCAAACCCGTCTCGCTCCGGACCGCGTCCTGACGAGGACCGCACGGAAAACAGCCGGTAACTTTCGGATTCCGGCAGGGAACCGTGCCCTGGCCGTTTAAAATTTTTGAAGACCTCATGACCATTTCTAATTGTGCAACAAAACCAATTGATCAACCGGGTTCGTTGCCGTTCGTTCCCGACTCTGAACGTCAGGTGCCACTTGATGTCGGACAAAGTGCCAGGCTGCTGCGCAGCTATCGGGTGTTCTTGGGAAATCAGTCGTCGCTTGGGTTGATAGCATTCGAATTGGCGCTAATCTGCGTGTAAGCTAGCTCATGGGGGAGATAATCCAAGGGTCTATTGTGAAAAATTATGAGCCGCAAAATCAGTTTTAGCACCTCGTCGGTGACAGAGAGATGCAGAACCAACTTGGAGGCTATACTGCTTCTCATCGCCGCGAGTCCGCTTATTAGAACACAGGTAGCCAGAGCATAGGGAGGTTGGAGTTTAGGAGTAAGTGAGGAACCGATTAGAACGAGTTTGCCTGCGCCGTCGCTATTAGCAACCCGTGCATGCTGACAAACCTTGTAAGCTGTGCCGCAGGTGCTTTGAGCTTTGAGCTTTGAGCTACATCAGGGCTTCTTGATGACATCTCAATAATGTGCTGCAGGCTGCGGGGCATGGACCTAAGGCGAAAGCCTTCGATGCCATGAGCTGATGTCTATAGCCAATAGCCAAGACTTGCACTTTCTCTGGTAATTCGTCCACGAAACTTGTAAATACTTCACAGGCCATTCGGACGAACCCCTACTTATTTGCAAACATGGAAAGCTGCATGTGTATAGGTCGCATAGAAATGTTTCCACGCGTACTCGCGGCAGTCGATTATGCCAGCGTCGTTAGTGCGGGACCCCTCAATGCCCTCGCGCTCGGCAAGGCCGAGCTTCGCAGTCAGTCATCCGGGTGAGTCCCATGTGTGCTCGACCTGTGGCGTCTGTCTGGGAGACTTGGGCTACGACCCCCTCCCCCGCCTACAAAAAGACCACAGAATCATGGGCGAAGCAGAGTCGTTCATGACGGCCGTCGCGGCAAATATGGTCTCGGTGACATTTGGAATCGTCATCCTTTGCCGTCAAAAGTGTCTTACTTCACCTCCGCCAGCTACTTGGGTGTACCGACAATCGTCTACCAGCAGCACTCGGGGACTTTCTGCCTGGGGTTCGGAGAGTACTCTGTGCGACATTTGCAACGGGATTGGTTCGTGATAGGGTCGGAGACTCGGGTCCAGCGATCGCTCGTTAGTTCTTCCAGGAAGGTATTGAGGGCGGCTACCGTACCCGTAAAGTCCTACGGTTGGAGTAGGCACGCCCGCATAGATGGGTGACGATGATTGCTAGAGTTGACGCAATTGGCCGTAGTAATAAGCGCTCCACTGATGCTAAGCTATTTAGGGTCGCTTTACTCGAGTTGGGTGTGCAGGCCTTGAATAATGGGGTCGATAGGGGTCGACGACATGTTCTACTCCTACGCTTGCCAAGTGCTGGCCGGGCGAACTCATGCAATCGTCGGTGAGGAGGAACATTGCCATCAGGGACCATAAAGCCATTGTGGGTATCGGATCGGCGCGGGCTATCCTCGGTTGACGGACCGCACAGCGGAAGCTTAAGCTTTAAGGCTTCCCATTGGCAGGCACTCTCACATTGGGCAAGACAGCTGTGAAGTAGTTCCGTCCAATGGACAGCTTGTGGCTTGAAACCGACAGCTTTGGCCGTCAGCCCTCGTTCCTTTTCCATTCAACCACCTCTCTCTCATTCGTGGTCTTCACGCGTGGACACAGCCAGCTGCATGTAAAGCAGGAAGACATGACCTAAATTGTTATGGGAGGGGAGCAGCTACAGCTTCTGTTACACTCACAAATTCTACTTGCATCGTGTCAACTCAGGCCCGTCTTTCCGGTTTGATCTTGGTATCAATCACTCATCCGCTTGATCTACTCTTAGCAACTCACCCTGCCAGATGCTACGCCGCGCCGCTGCGCTACTAGGATGCCTTAGAGGCGTGCAATATCCATAGTTAGGCTGATTGTGCGCACCATCATCCTGTAATTGTACACCGATGGCGACGGGGGCCCGCCAGCCGAGGCTCTCTCGCCCTTGATTGTGGTAGATGCCTACGGAGACGAAGTGCGCCCAGACCAATTGGTACCAGCCTCCTGTATTTACAAGGCACAGCGACAGGTCGGGTTTTGGTTTCGTACTGATGCTCATCACTCAAACTCCTGCCGTTTTGTTAAATACGTCCGCTGCTACGATTCAGCTTGTCTTACTCGACGTTCCCTTCTATGATCTCATATGTATTGGTGGCTTTCCGGAATCACGATAAATAGTCCAAGTCCGTCAGATGAGTGTGTGCATTATGAAACCTGCCGGTTTACTCTGCTTGTGTCGTCAGTGCTTTCAAATGCTGTCAAGGCCAATTCGGCCCTGGTTAGACAGGTAGAAGACACCTTGGCTTCCGACAGACAAACAAGCAACATCCATCCGCTCTTGGTGTTCACCGGTATGAACGAGTCACAAGCTGGCCCAGCAACCTAAAGTGACCGAAGGGCATCGCCGAAACACAACCATCAGAACAATATGTGCCCATCTGTGTGGATTTCTCATCCACCTCGCAACAGTACTTCGAGGAGACTTACTATCTCTTTAATAGCAGATACCATTGACAGCAGTAGTTGTCTCCCGTTTGATGCCGACAGAAATTGACCTTTCCGTTCCATCGCTGTAAATTGTATGAAAATGAAGCCACAGGCCTGGCCACACTTGCACCTAGCCCACCCCAGACAGCCACGCCTGGCTCGCAAGCAATAGTCTCATTCCCGAGTCACACATTTCCAAGATGTACAAACACATCAAGCACATCGATGGGGAGTGGGAGGTGTACACTGCATTGGGACCTGCGAACGTTGTAGCCAAGAGTAGGGGGACCCGAACCTTGGGCCGACTCTTCTCTTCCACTCGATCGGAGAAATATCGTCTTCGGATTCTGTCTCCTTGCCCAAAATCGTCCAGCTAGCACCGGCTCCCTACATGGTTGCCCTGCTCATCAAGCAGCACATTAAGGCTGACCATCGTAGATTGAGACGAGATGAAGGCTAGTGTTGTCCTCAACTAGGTTACAGCCCCGACTAAGTGCTGTGGGTGATCCATCGGATCGATCGCGGCATCTCCGTGGCAGTCCTGCGCATCCCATTGCCTTGGCTGGTCAAAACGCGACTCCTGACTGAAGTTCCATGATACATCTTTATGACGCAGCACTTTTAAAACACCGGCAGTGACACAGTTTTAAACAATTTTCCAGGGTGCTTTTCCTGCTACAGCACAACACAGTTGCTCGAACGTCAACAACAAGTTCCCCTCGTGCTTGCAACGGTCTAAAGCAAGAATGAAGGCGCCGAGAAACAGCCCTCATCGTAAAGCCCGGCGACGGGGACCCGGATTAGTGTCTCGGTACCAGGCCTCACAACAATATAATCTCGACGCGGAAAGGCTCTAATGCCGACGCGGAAAAGCTCGAGACATTCGGTAAATTTAGACCCAAGCAATCAATGATCGCCGTCCATTTTTCAACCTCGTATCGTACAAGATCTATGAGTATAGTACAGTTGGTGGTGTCAAGTGGTATGAGGCTGGAAAATGGTGTCGTCGCGCAAACCCCTCTCGTCTGTTCATCGTAGACCCTGAGCCTCCCGCTCGGCCCTGCGCGCAGCAATGCGCTTCTTGAAGCGGACCTCAGCCCGTCTGCGTTCACCTCCATCAACCTTATGACCCTGCTTCTGCTCCCACATGCCCTCGTTCACGACCACACGCGCGCCCTCGCCGGCCTTAAGGGGCAAGGCATGAGGACCAGAAATCGCAGTAGAGCCGCGCACCTTGTACCCCGATGGCTTTGTAAGCTTTTCGATGGGGATGCCCTTCAGATCCGCATCGGCCGGAACGTTGACGACCATTTTCCTCTTCGTGGCGGGGTCGTAGATGACTTTAAGATAGGCCTCGCCATTTTCGACGTGCTTGAAGTCGCCCCCGACGCCGAATGCGCCCTTTCTGTATCTTTCAAGCCACGTAAGGAGGTAGCGTCGCGTTCGTGGCGGTTCGAGGCCGAGCTCTCTGAGTTGTGTCGACGAGAGGGTAAAGAGAGACTCCCACGAGGGGAACTTGTCGACGTGCTGACTTAGGCCGCGGCCGAGAACCTTGAGGAAAGTCGGAACATCGGGAACGAGGGGTATCGGCGATGGGACCGGGGGTGTCTCTCGTGTCTTATGAAGCCATCTGGCCTGGCATGTCGGTGCGACGGGAGCCTTACGAAGGAAAGGGCTCAGAAACTGCTGGATCCGTGGTGCTCTCATATTGACCTAGGAGGCAAAGGATCAGTATCAATTGGTAGAAACTAGCAAGTTTTGGGCGTCGGGCACATACAAAATGAACATGCGAGCTTCTCCAGCCAGGTAGATGGCCGGTTTCAAGCGTGCGCGTGGAATGTCGTTGAATTCAATGGGTCTCGCGATGTTGCTCGACTGGCCGTTTTCCCAATTTTTGTTCCGACAGACGCTAAGATCGGGATAAGTACACATTAGGTAAGCCTTTGAGAATGGACTGACAGAAATTATCCGAGCTAAGACAAATTGACCGCCTTCCTAGTATAGTTTTTAGTGATACCCATGCTGTCATAGTCCGCGAGGCCATTCTGCCAGGGGGTTCTCCGCTAAACTAGCAACTCCCCGCCCATCTGCTGCTTTAACAGTTAGGCGACGGCCATGCGGCGACGCGACTTTGCCTCCCACTGCCTGCTTATCGATTAAGCTACTGGGGAAGTTGCCTTCCTTCCTTTGTACCTATCAACCTACATTGCCTCTCTCATAATGGAGTTTCTCTCTCCCTCTTAACAGCAGTTCTTCAACTATAAACCTTCTTTCTAATGACCAACGAAGCCAAAAATGTCACTGGGGCATAAGTGAAGCCGATCCAGCCCCGATACTGCAAGGCCAAGAGTGATCTATTATGGGTCGCTCAAGGCAAACAGCGCGCCGCGGCAAGCCGGTCGTAAAAACTCCCATTATTGCGTTTCATGGTTTGTGCACCTGAGCCCAGTCAAAGCACATATACTGACTTTCTTAGAACCATGGCCTGTTGAGTTCATCAGCCAACTACACATTCTCCCCGTCGATGATGATGATGAGGGCCAGTCTCAGGGCAAAGCAGTGACTGAGCCACAGCGCAAGCGGGTGAAGAGGTCTGGGGGGGATGTTGAATCACTCCTTGTGGCCAGAGAGGAACTAAAACTTGGGCGAAAGTGTCCAAAGGGAGCACCGATCAATGACCCGCATCATTCTCACCACCGCAATATCGGATCCAACCTAAGCATTTTTGTGAACCAATCGAAGGAATTGAAAATCGTCGCTCGGCCACAATCCGACGTCCCCCCGATCAATGTTTCAGTCGCGATTCACTCCCACACCATTAACGACCGTTTGGCGGCATGTATAGATGTTTTCGCAAACCATCGGACCAGGGCCGTTAAAGAAGGACAAATTTGGGTTTCCCTTGACGCTGTTCTGAGCACCCAAGAAGAGTTTCTCAACATCACCTTTTGCTTCAGCATCTATTGGAATGAGACCAAGACCCCTTACAGTTGGTTGCGATCTTCCAGCGAGCGCAAGATAAGCCAGCGGATCCTTGATGTTTTCTTGCCGGATGGAACCTCTTCATCCGCCATGCGCCCTAAGCGAGAAAGTTGGTCACCATTGGACTTTTACGAGGCAGCCCACGTACCTGCCGCCGATGACCAGACGGCGCTCTCGATCGAGGTTCCAGAACTTTCCGCAACCCTTTATCCCTATCAGAAGAAGACGGTTCAATGGCTTCTCAACCGGGAGGGTGTTTGTTGGAACGTCTCCGGCCCTGATTCTGTCTCCTCCATCGAAGACCTACCGGCTCCTCAGGACGCCGATGGCGCATACAGTTTCCGGAAGGTTCAGGATCCACTGGCAACCGGGAGGCCTTTCTATGTCAGTCACCTGTATCACGCCATAACTACCGACCTTGCTCCTTTCCAGCATGCTGAGCAGTCTGTCAGAGGCGGCATTCTAGCTGAGGAGATGGGTCTTGGCAAAACGCTCGAAATTATTGGCCTCATTACGCTCCATCGTCGGTCACTCACCGAGAAAGTTGTGCACACGAGGGAAGGCGAAGAGCTCCTCACGACTGGCGCCACCCTCATTGTTACGCCGGACTCGTTGCGACAGCAATGGATGGAAGAACTCGAGCGGCATGCACCTCACCTGAAGGTCAGATACTACTCTGGACGCAAACATGCCAAGATCGACGCCGAGGAGGAGCTTCGAGTAGACTTGGCTTCCCAAGACGTCGTTATCACAACTTACCCTATCCTATCGGCAGAAGTGCACTTCGCAATGAAGCCTCCCGAGAGATCTCGTCGTCAAGAAAGAAAGTACGAACGTCTAGAGTCCCCACTAACGAAGATCTCATGGTGGCGAGTCTGCCTCGACGAGGCGCAGATGATTGAAAGCGGGGTCACTGGCGCAGCAGCCGTCGCCAGGGTGCTTCCTCGAATCAACGCTTGGGGCGTCACCGGGACACCAGTGAAAAACGACGTCAAGGACCTGTACGGTCTGCTCGACTTCTTGCGTTACGAACCCTATGCCTCGTCAGCACAGGTTTGGAGAGCCTTGACAGAGTCACACAAAACGCTCTTCCGCTCCCTCTTTGAAAGCATTGCTCTGCGTCACACCAAGCAGTTGGTCAGACACGAAATTGCGGTACCGCCACAAAAGCGATTCGTGATCACATTGCCGTTTACTGCCGTGGAGGAGCAGTATTACGGTGAGATGTTCAAGAAGATGGCCCAGCGTTGCGGTATGAATACTCTCGGCGCCCCTTTACAGCCCAAATGGACGCTAGAGGATTATGAGAATGAGATGCGGACTTGGCTCAACCGATTGAGACAGTCAGCCCTCCATCCCGAAATCGTCCAAAGGCGAACCACTGGTCGCAAAGTCGGCCCCATGCGCACAGTCGAAGAAGTCCTGGATGCGATGATCGAGCAGAGTGACAATGATATCCGAACCGAACACAGGGCGTACTTACAGACTAGACTCACGCATGGCCAGATGCTCGAAAACAGCCCCAGGGTAAAGGAAGCCCTCGAAATATGGGAAACAGTGAAGGAGAGTGCCGCAGTCCTCGTTGTGGAATGCCGGCAAGAGCTCAAGCTGGTGCTGGAAGAGCTCTCTGCCATGGGCAAGAGTGCAGCCTCCCTCTCGGCATTCAGTACTCGAGATGACGCCTCTGCTTCGGGTTATGACGACGAGGATGAGGCGGATGATGGTTCAAGCAATCCTCGCGTCGGCGAGGCTCGGGCGAAGTTGCGACATGCTTTGGAAGTTCTGCACAAAGCTACATTCTTCTGTGCCAATGCTTTCTTCCAGATCAAGTCCAACAGTGACATGACCGAACCCGATTCAGACGAGTTCAAAAAGCTTCAACAACTGGAAGATGCAGAATACGGGAAGGCCCAGGAGATTCGGCGAGAAATCCTGTCGGATGGCCACGACAGAGCAATGTCACTGATTGAAAAATTGGGACGACAAGCCCACAATCAGACGTTTGTCGAGATCCCAGAACTTGTCTACACTGAGATGAAAGGACTAGAAAGTGGCCCGCCGCTTGAAATGCTCGAAAGGCTCCACGGCATTCTGAACGAACAAGCAAATCGCATCGATGAGTGGAGAGAGACTGTTATCCAACTGCTTCGCCAGGCATTGATTGACCAAGAATCAGAGGTTGAGGTCACCGGCGAGGAGTTCATAGATTCCACCAAGATCCAGGAGGAACTGATTGTTCACGTGCAAGTCTTGCGTGCTGCCATCGCCGACCGCCAGGAAGCCATCTCAGGACTTGAGAATCAACTAATCAAACACGAGACGCGAGTCTCGCTTGCCGCGGCTGAGAATGGCGACGGCCCAGCCCCTGAGAAGCTCCTTGCCCTTTACCGCCTCCGGGACGAGGTAAAGCCTTCTCCAGACGATTATGGGTCTCTTCGTCGCGTCGTTTCGGATCTTCGAGCCGTCGCATCGCGGTTGCCAAAAGACGGCACTGGCGGCCGGGCAAGCACCGAGGGTGAGATTGTGCACCGGCATATCAGAGCCACGCAAGCACATATCACCTCTCAAACCAAGGTTGCTACGGCTCTGGAACGCGAAGTTGACCGCTTCACGAGTGCCATGAACGCCAGGGTTGAATACTATCGGCAGTTGCAGGCTGTATCTGATAGCGTCGCTCCTTATGAGGGCCCTAATGACGACCAGGCTATAGCAGCCTGTGTTGCGAGTGAGGAGAGACATCAAACCAAGCTCGGCTCAGCCAAGGCGAAGCACCGATACTGTAAGTATAGTATGGTTTAGCTTTTGTGGGCTGGGTGGCTTGCTAACCATTCAACCCTGTAGTGCTCAACCTCAAGAAAGAAGGAGGCCAGTCTAACGAACCTCGGTGGTGCATCATTTGTCAAACATACTTCACGACGGGTATACTGACGATTTGCGGCCACGAGTTCTGCAGAGATTGCTTGAAACAGTGGTATCGAGCACACCATAACTGTCCCATGTGCAAAAGGAAGCTCCGGCTCACCGAGCTCCATGACATTACCCTCAAGCCCAGAGAGCTCAAACTGCACAAGGACAGCTTGCACGCAGATACGGCAACTGGCATGTTGCCTGAAGCAAGCAAGAACCAGGTCGCTAGGACCAGTGGCATCTATTCTCATTTCAGCGCCGACAAGCTTGCGCAGATCAACGATATCGAACTGGCCTCCTTGTCATTCGGGACGAAGATTGACACTCTCGTACGGCACATTCTCTGGCTGAGAGAATCAGACCCCGGAGCAAAGTCCATCATCTTTACCCAGTGTGTACTGCCAATCTTCTTTCAGAGATCTCCACTGACATTGTCGGCAGATTCAGGAGCTTCTTGGATATTCTAGGCGCAGCATTCGATCGCTACAAGATCGGGTTTTCCACCATTGACCGGCCAAACGGGATCACGAGGTTCAAAGGAGATCCAGGCATCGAGTGCTTCATGCTCCACGGCCGGGCCAACTCGAGTGGTCTCAACCTTGTCAATGCGAGCCATGTCTTTCTGTGCGAGCCGCTGCTGAATACAGCGCTCGAGCTTCAGGCGATCGCTCGAGTCGACAGAATCGGCCAGAAAAACGAGACGACAGTCTGGTTATATCTGATTGAGGGCTCGGTGGAAGAGTCCATCTACAACCTGTCAGTCAAGCGACGCATCGATCACATGGGCCAGAGTTCCAAAGCCAAGTTCAAGGACTCCACCCCAGAGATCCAAGAGCCTACTTTGGAGGCTGCGAATACTCTTGAGCTGGAGCAGGCTTCTTTGAACCGTTTGATGAGCAGAGACAAGAACGCAGGCGAAGCGGTCGCCGCGGAAGACCTCTGGGAATGCCTGTTTGGGCAGGTGTCGCAGCGAACCACAGCGGACGTTACGGATGGGATCATTGACGAAGACGATGAGTGATGGATGGGCCGGATACGCATCCCCGCCGTAAGAAGGGAAGGTACATTGAACCCAGTCTTTCAATGAAGCATGAGTAGACGTAAGGTGTGAGGCGTTGGAAAGGAGTTATTTGACGTTTCAAGTGTACATATGCCTGTTCTTGTGTATGATACACGTTTAGTGCGGTATCCCCTGGCTAGAGGTTGTGACTAATATGTCTCTTACGACATGAGACTGGGGTTGAAAACATTACCAACTATCCAAGTTTCAAAAATATTTTGAAATGCAATACGACTCAAGTCAAGCAAGCAGCATCTATGTAAAATCAGGGGTTCAAGTGGCTCACGGGCTTACACCGTCTCAGCTGGCACCAGCTGCTGCGGGGACCTTGGGTTGGAGACAATTGAGCCATGGCTGAGTGCAGTGCCCCAGGCTGACCCAGCAGGCAGGCAGCCGCCGGCCAGTACGTCTGTAGATCGTACAGCATTCCAACCAAGACCTCAGCAACCCCGCCCGACCTTTTTTGTTTGTGTTCAAGGAGTCTTACCATGATCTGAGAGATTTGCAACCGCCTCTAGGCCACACGCAACAACCACTGCATCCCAATGCACCAGCCATACCCCTTGCGCCAGCATGTATAGGTCTCGAGGAACTGCCCCTCAGGGGGGCGGCATCCTTGGCGCCTTGAAGGCGACTGAGATGTTGGATTCGAGGCCGACGCTCCCAGCAGGTTAGATCCCCTTGGTGTTGCTACGAGAACCATACAAGAAGCTGATGGACAACCGACAGAAATACTCGTCGCGATCCTGGACTACCTCCCCGTGGCAGACTTAATGCAGGTTGCTCGAGCGTCCCGTCGAATGCAGGAGATGGTATATGACGATACAAGATGGGTGGCCCGTTTGAAGAGCATGGGGTGCTGGAACGAACAAGAGGCGAGACGTCGATTTGAAGAGGCGTTGAGGAGGAGGCGGGAAGCGGCCGAACGTGCAGTGAACGGAGCCAACAACCAGCCAGGTGCTGCGGCGAACCATGCGGCACCGAAGCCTACGAGTACGACCTTGTTCGATGCCACGCTCGAGCAAGAGCGCCAGAAACGCCAGTCCACCGTCGCCCCTCCTATCGACGGGTTCGAGCGAATGACGGTGGGAGCGCCCGCGCCCAAAGATCCGTTCAAGGACCCAGAGGCACTGTTGGACGTGATCAAGAACGCAAAGAGCGTACGGGGGCACGCGAGGGAAGAGTATGGGAAAATTTACGGCGCGCTGGCACCGTTTTACTTCGACCTAGCCAGGGCGAAGAGCCACACAGATCCCATCGTATTCCAGGTGTTTCGGGATCCCGAACGGCAAGCGAGGATGCTTTCGAATCTGCAGACATTTGCCAAGAGCGACTGGGCGCAAGGGTGGAACCAGAGAGAGGAACGACTTATGACCATGACGAGCATTTTTGAGAGCGCGGTGCTCCGGGAGTTTGAGCAGGGTTACGAGTTTTGGGACGTCGACGGCAGGATGAAGAGGTACGCGCATGTGCTGCACGCGCTGAACGGGGGCAACGCGGGGACGGAGCTGTTCGTCCAAAAGCACCCCATCTTCAGCGATCGTGATGTTTTGGCCGCGAATTCGGTAGACTGCATCAATCGGGCCAACCCGGACGACATCAACCTGGAGCCGTCACGTGTATTCTTTGAGATGCTGCTGCGGAAAATGAACGAACAGGCGGAGGTCATAGAACGTATATTCGCCAATCCCGAAGTCGTGTTTTGGGAGCTGATGGAGAAGGTTAGAGAGGACATCATCATGGACTACGTCACACCGCTGTTCGATACCGCACACGACCGGAATCTGCTTTCGTACCTGAAGGCCGTGGCGGGGGTGTTTGAGCAAGGCATGCTCTTCGTCCAATCGCTGGCAACACCGGAAGCTTTCAAAGGGAGGCTCGAGGACAAGGCAAAAGAGATGATGTTGAGGGTGTTTGAGCCGCATCTTGACCTGTACCTGCAGGAAGAGCTCGACTTCTTCACACAACACGCCGAGACAGAGGTTGCGGAGTGGGAGAAGAAGCTTTCGGAACAGGATGCCTCGGTCGAATCGTTCTACATGAGCAACTTCAACCGGCAAGCGGACAAGAAGGATTTCCTGAGCTCTTTCAAGAAGGTAGTCATGATGCCAGTCACTGTCCTGCCCTCTTTTGGGACTCCAGCAGCGAAACCCACGACACCAAACGGCACTTCTGCCATCTCACCGCAGCCGTCCAGACCCCACACTCCCAGCCTTGTGCCGGGCGGCGCGGATGGCAGCGGACGACTCAGCCCGCTCCCCGGAAAGGCCCCAACCGACGAGCTCGCGGCCAAGGCCGCGCTCATGGCGTCGCGTATGGAGGGCATCAAGACGCTGTTCAGCATCGAGGTTGCCCTCAACCTGACGCACGCTGCCAAAACGAGCATGGCGCGGGCATCCGGCTTCATCAAGCTGGGGGGCCAGTACGGCGAGGAGGCCCGGGAGCAGTGCGAGACCATATTCGTGGTGATGCTCCGCATCCTCGGGAACAGGCACGTCAAGCCTGGATTCGACAAGGCCGTGGAGCACCTCTCGCACTACAACCCGCGCGAGGTCAGCAACCACGACCAGTCAGGCGTGGCGCCGCTGGTGACCTTTATCGAGCTCGTCAACGTGGGCGACCTCATCTCACAGATGGTTGACGTGTTTTATGAGCAGCAGCTCTCGGGGCCTAAGATCGCCGACAAGAACGACTTCCTCGACCCAGCGGGCATCGCCAAGAAGAAGTGGGAGCAGATGCTCGACGAGAGCGTCGCGGCAGGGCTGAACAAGGGAATTGACGTGCTCATGGACGAGGTCGAGTATCTCCACGGCACGACGCAGCAGCCGACCGACTACAACCCGGAGGAGACGGGCGGCATCCTCGCGGACCCGGGCCCGACGCAGACGGCGCAGCGCATCAAGGACCTCGTTTCGGCGCACACGCGCATGCTCGTTGGCAGCACCGACAAGTCCATGCTCGACGTCTTCAACGGCGAGGTCGGTCTGCGCCTCTTCACGGCCGTGTGCAAGCACCTCAAGCGCCAGCGCGTCAGCACCGAGGGCGCCATCAAGCTCATCGCCGACATGAACCTGTACTTCGAGTACATCCGCACCCTCAAGAACCAGGACCTGCTGGCCTACTTCAAGGCCCTGCGCGAGCTAAGCCAGATCTACCTCATCGACCCGCGCCACGCCAAAGAGATGGCTACCATCATCGCCGACGGCGACCGCTTTGAGGGCGTCTTCCGCGCCGAGGAGGCCTATGAATTTGCGCAGCGCCGGGCGGACTGGTACCAGGTCCGGAAGGACGTCGAGAGGGCCATGTACGGGATGGAGTGTTCATTGATGTAGTCACGAAACCCAAGACCACAAAGGTAGGTAGGAGGGTCCACTAGACGATGTCATGGTCATAATTCTCTTGCGTTCTGGTTGTTCGTTGGAGTATAAAACTAGATCCCTCCCAGTACAGCTTAAGTAGCCGTAAGAAACCCTGTCCTATCCCTGAAGAAGAGATGACGAAAAAGAAATTCAAGATTTGACCTCCCCCCTTTCCTTTGCCCGTTTTGTTGATGTATGCCGTAACGCCTCTCTCATGTCACATACCGAACCCCCTTGAGGGTTTCTCCTTTTGGTATGATAAAATTCGTAATTGGAAGGATGGATGCCAGGGGATCATTGGCCAAAGTCCAGCTTGCGCGCGACCCTGGAACCTCTGTCCTCGTCGACAAGACCGGGCCGGCGCTTCAGATCCGCGCCCATCTTCTCTTCGCCGCCGCCCTTTTTGGGAAGGTCCTCCTTGCGCGTGGGCTTGGGCTCGGTGCGCCACCAGTTGTGCTTTAACATGTCTCGTGCAGTGATGCGCTTCTTGGGGTCGAGGACGAACGTTTTCATAAGCAGGTCGACGCCCTCGGGGCCCACCGTACCGAACATGGCCTGGTAAAAGTCTTTGCCCTTGACGGGCTCGGCGTCGTCGGGCACCGTGTAGGCGGGCAGCTTCGTCACGCCGGGCCAATTCTCTTCCGTCGGGGTGCCGACGGCGCGGCAGATGAGCGAGATCTGCTGGACCTCCGTCTCGGAGGGCATGTACGGGGCGCGGATGATGAGCTCGGCAAAGACGCACCCGACGCTCCACACGTCGACGGCGCCGCTGTAGTGCTTGGCGCCGAAAAGCAGCTCGGGCGGGCGGTACCACCGAGTGATGACTTGGTTCGTCATGACCTGGTACAAATCGGCAAAGCTTCTCGCGAGACCGAAATCGGCCAGCTTCACCTCGCCGTCGGCGGCGATGAGCAAGTTGTTAGGCTTAATGTCACGGTGCAGGACAAAATTCTCGTGGCAGAACCACACGCCACGAGTCAGCATGCCCATCCAAGCCTTTATGTCGGCGGCACCATAGCGGACGCTGGTCGTGTCTTTGATCAGCATCTCGAGGTCGCCGAGGGGCAGATACTCGAGAACAAGGTTGAGGTTCTGGTCCTTCGAGGAGAAAACGGAGAGGAGGGAGATGATATTGGGGTGCTGGAGCTCCTGGAGGTGTTTGAGCTCACGCACGGCGTCCGGTGCCATGCCCTCTTGGTATTCTTTCTGGACCTTGATCTTCTTGATGGCGACGAGAGACGACGTGTTTGAGCGCAAGTGGCCAAGGAAAACGATGGCGTAGGTACCCTCTCCGAGTTTCTTGCCTGGAATTATTTTGATCAGTAGTGCCCCTTATATCGGTCGCAATCCAGAGAAATAAAAATCACGAACCCTTAACGTATTTCCTCTTCTCCTCCTCGTTCATCTGCTCGGCGAGGTCCAGAGTCGGGGCCGTGGTCGCTACCAGTGCCGCCTTCTTGTCCTTGGGGGGCTGCGGGGTGCCGTTGCCAGAGGAGGCTTGGGCAGAGGAGACATTTCGAAAGGGTGAGCCGACCGATCCCGCGGGCTTCAGGGCGTCGGTCGCGCGGACGACGAGAGGTGATGCCGACATCGTGGGTTGGTCGAGACGGATGAGGTCGCGATGGAGCGCTTCGATGTTGCAAGTGGGACGAGGCGGCAAGCTGATGGCAGCCTTGTGGCGGGATTCAACCTATGATTGGCTGAAGACGCCACAATTAAGATCAAGCCACAACAGGGAAGAGTGCTCTGGGGGCTGAACCGTGTGTATTCTGATTGGATCGATTTCATCTTTGCATTTGCTTGCTGGCTGCAGGGTGCATCCGACTCTGGGCCTCTGACCCATGGACGTGGGGTCTTTGGGAATTGAGTTGCTCTGAAAGCAAAGTCCGGATGATGGACAGGCAACCACGCAAATCGGATTGCTCTGCCCGGTGAAGACCTCCGCAACCAGTTTGTGATTGCGAAGACAAAAGGCATATCAACACCATTACCGTCTGCTTTAGGGGGTACTACGGCACATTAGCACCACGAAGCATCGCCTGTCAATGTTTCGTTGACCCGTTGCAGACACTTCTAGCGGCCAGGCGCATGCGAACTTTGAGCCCCTGCGCCACCCATTATATTACGCGGCGTATAGAGTAGATATTAACACGATCGTGCAGCGACGGAGTCGACCCCGACAGCACCAAGAGGAACCGCTGTTAACCCTGACGAAAGCACAAGTCCTGAATTGCGGCTGTGCACGCGCGCTGGCGTCAACTCGGATGGGTCCGAGGCGGTGCGGGTGGTGGTGGTAATCGTGATGTGGTCGAGGCGGACATGGTTGTTCCCCGTTTCTCCGAGGGTGGTGTATGGGTACGAACGCTGTCGAGCCCCGAGCAGGCACAATGGTTAAGGGCTTGATCCTTCCCGTCCACCTCCCGGTCACGCTTATTACTTGGGTTGGGGTGAAGTACGGATACTAAGCAGCGCGAAAGGGGGGTGAATCGGTTGAGACATTCATTTGAGTATTCGTCTCCCATTTCTCGATCCACGGACTTGATATTCCCTGATCTAGCCAGAGACTTATTCATCTGTAAAGAGACTGGGGAAAACCTAAGAGCCCCGAATCTCCTAGCTCTTGGCGCCAGTTCTAGGCTCTCAATCCGGTCTGGCTTGCGGAGCTTGTGAAGTTGCGAAAAGCTGTGTGTTCGGGCGAAGTTGACCCCTACGTCATCACCCGGTTAGGTTTTCCAATGTCGATGACATGGTACCCCCACAACGCGCCGCCCGATACCTTACAGGGGGTCCCAACGAACAGCCGGAAGCTCGCCCAAGTGCCGATCAGAATCCATGACTTCAGACAGAAAATAGTCTCGTCGCTGGGCGCGCTAGTATGACAGGGCAACGCAACTCACGGCGGTAGATACTACTAGGTGTGTGTACATAGATAGGTGCCTGTCAGCACATTAGCACGTAGAAATGGGATAATGCGCCCGACCACAGCCCGGACCAACCGGACCTTCATCAGAGATCAGCAGGGCGCGACGGGGACGGGGCGCCGAATGTCTTTCTTAAGTCCGCGGCCGCGACCGCTGCCGGGGCCACGCACTCTTTCTACTACCGCTTCTCTCGTTTTCTCCATTGATGTTCGGTTCAGGCACCGCCCCGATCCTTGACGTACGCAGGCATCTTCCGCGCAGGCATTCATTAACCCCCAAGCGCCTCGCTCCTCAGTCAATTTGTACTCGAAAGATCTCAGCCCACCAGTAAATTCTTTCCCTCTCACGACAACTGCCCTCCACCACCACCAGATCTCCTTTTCGGGTATTACTTTTTGTAGTCTAATTATATCTGGCCGACAACCGTCTGCAAAAACATCTCATTTCTGGTAAGTGGTGACCACTACCACTCAAGTCCGCTTTTCCTCAGTCGTCATGTTTCGTCCCCAATTCACTCGCCAGCCATTGGTGCGTGGTTGTTCTGATAGACGTAGATCAAAACAACCTGCTACTCCTCCTATTCTAGCCTTCCACATCGTGAATGCCTCAGCGACCTTGGACTTACACGTCGCACAGGATACCGCACTCCCAACTCACATACCGTCAAGATGAGGATATTATCGTACTGGGTATGTTCCGTTCCGTCCCCCTCAACCACCCAATCGCCCTCTTCCAACTAACCAAACCCCCCTCCTTCAGATCTTTCCCATCATATCGGGCCTCGTCTGGCTCGGCATGCTCCTAGGCATGCTTCTCTACTGGATCATCGACACAAGCCGCGTCGTCTATCCTTCCATGTCTCCCCCGCAATCCATTGCCTACATCAGCGACGTCGGCGCCTACTACCTTAAACCACTCTTCATCACGGGCTGCGTCATCACCACTATCTTCCTTGACCTCTCCTTCTTCTCGGACCGCTGGCTCCGCCACCGCGGCCGCCTCGTGCCCAACACATCGACTGGCGAAAAGATCCTATACGGGTTCACGATCTTCTTCGCCATCATCGGCACTGTCGGGCTGATCTGCCTGAGCATCTTCGACACCTACCGCCACAAGAATCTGCACCTCCTGTTCCTGCTGTTCTTCATTGGTGGCTACCTGTTGTCCGCCATCTTCATCTGCTGGGAGTACCAGCGCCTCGGCATCAAGTATCCCGAACACCGCAGCCTCGCCGCCTCGTTCTGGATCAAGCTCGTCTTCATCCTCGTCGAGCTAGTTCTGGCTATCGCCTTCATTGTCTGCAACTTTCGCGAGATTTACAACGCTGCCGCCATCCTTGAGTGGGTCGTCGCCTTCATCTTCTCCTTCTACATCTTCTCCTTCACCGTTGATCTGCTGCCCGCGGCCAAGACCCGGAACAAGGCGAATCGGTTCTCGAAGCCGGGGAGCATGCGGGAGTGGAACCACGGCGGTCAGGGGCAGTTTTAGATGCGGTGGGCTGTTACAGAGCGCGTGGAAGCAAACGAAGTTGGCATGAGCCAAAGACGAAGGTGGTGAAGTAATGGGAGGCGTAGAATATTTGCATGTAACTACATCTCTTGGGATTCGGTCACGAACCGCATATCGGCATACCACGGGGACGAAATCATGAGAAGCGGGCGTCTTGGGCGTATGCGTATTCCCCAGCAACGGGGTCTTTGAGTTCTAAGTTTTTTCCTGGAAAGGATTCGGTTAGCGAATCAATGACATATATCAAAACCTCAACATCGCGTTTTGCCTCACTTGTCCCGTTGACGTACGGCAACTCAGCTGGCTGGGTGGTTGGCAGCTCCCGTGCATTAGTTTCGATGGTGTGGCGGTAGTGATTCCATCGTTGTATGTGCACGAGAACATCGAACAAGGCCTTGGGCCTCCAGCGTTGTCGTCGAGAAGCTGGGCACGGTTGCAGCATTGACTTGCCGACAGAAGGTGTAAAATGACATCAACGGCCCGCTGCTTGTTTACCGAGCTATCGAATATGTTGGACGTATGAAAATCAACATAGCAATTCTACTCACTCCGTTGGTCTTGAAGGTCAACAACATCGTTGTTACACTGTAGGAAAGTGCCGAAGAAAAAAACCGCTGTCACTAGAAATACGAACCTGTCTAGGTGACTGTTGTTGTACAAGAACATAGCTCATATCGCATCGCAGCTTGTCAATCCCACCAACACCATGCGCTATTATGATTGCCTTCCAGACCCTGCGAACTAAAGCAACCGTCCCCGCGTACGCCCGCTCACCAGAACATGTCATGTTCGTTGTTTCCTAGAAACCTATTCGATAATCTCCCGGAACCGTGAGTCCCTTGTTGGGCTGCTGCTTTTATGTAGACCCGGGTCCCTGATAGGCACCGGCGGCGAAACAGGTCCTTCGAGGTCATCCCTTGCCTCGACGAAATGCTCAGACTCGCTATCTGAACTGACGGGGCTCACATCCCGCGAGTTGCGAGCCTTATGCCCGCTGCCTTCGTAGCCCGCCGATGAGTTAGACACCTCACCTCTGGTCTTGCCGGCGATTGCAACCTCCCTCATGCTGGTCGAGCGCCCATCTAGGCTCGTGGTGCTTTCGTTGGCGAGTCTCGTGAGCGCAACGCCACCAACGAAGCCGCGATCTTCAGCATTCTCGCCGGCCGAGGAGCGACCGCGCGGTCGTGAGAAACGGGACTTGAGCCACTCCTTCATCTTGTTGGTTGGCGACCCGCTCTCGCTCGGCGAACGGGGGTTGTCGCTGTTGGAGGCTTCTCGCTGAGTGTTGATGGTAGGCTTGCCCTGGCTCGCACGGCGAGAGACGGAAGTATCCGGGCCATCAACTGTGGGAGACGTCTCGTTGGATTCGCCTGTGGCAGGGGATTCATCAGGCAGGATTTCCGGGCCTTTTGACTTGCGCTTCTCTTCCGCTCTCGCAGCCTTTTCTTCGTCCTTTTTGGCCTTGAGTTCTTGCTTCTCTCGATGCTTCCTCTCCTTTTCTTCTTGTTTTTCCTGCTCTGGAAAGGTGGTGTTAGTATCGGATGATGTGAACACCAACACCATTGCTCAAGTGCTTACCTATGACCTTGCGGTTGAGCTCCTTGATCTCTCTGTCGCGCTCCTTTTGTTTCGCCTCATCCCTCTTCTTGGCCTCTGCCTCCGCCTTGAGCAGCTCTTGTCGTTCTCGCTCAATGGCGGCCTTCTCGTTGATCTCATCAAGCACCGGCTGCACTCTCCTCGTCGCGATCTCGTCGACAGCGGCAGGATCCATGAACATGCCGCCACCAATGTCGATCTTGCCCCTGTTAACATTGGCAGACTCGTGTCGGGCCAACGCAGCCATCTGGGCTTTGGCCTCCCAATCGCTCTTGGAGCTTGGCGGAACCATGCCAGTCTCGGCCGAGATCTTGTCATCCATGCCCTGAAGACGAGCTCTGACGTTCCTTTGCGCGGCAGCCAGCAATGCCTCACGGTCCTTGGCCCGCTTCTGCTCGTCAACCTTTGTCAAGTTGGAAGAGAAGATGGACATCTGTCTTCGGATGCGCTCAGACTGCTCTCTATCGTCGTTGATATCGCCATCGCTAGAAGACCGCCGCCTTAATTTCCCCTTCATAGTAAATCTCCTTTGAGGTTGAGGCGGTTTGCCGTTGCCGTAGTATTCCTGGTAGTCTCGGTTTCGCTGGTGTTCCTCGTGTAACTTCGACAAACGCTCCTGAGCCAGCTTGTACGCTGCTTCCTGTAGGTTTACATAAGGCTTCGGTTGATTGTCGTCTGAGACGGCCTCCCCCGAGTCCTGTTGGGCCTGACGCGCTTGGTCAACCATCTTTTGCTGGTGGCTATACATTTGCCTGGCCATGGCTACAGCGGAGGCGTGCAGCATATCGGCTCTCTTCTGCTCGTCTGCTTCCGGGCCAATAGCGGGAGATGAGGTGAACATCTTGCGAGGCAAGTTAGTGTAGGGAACAGAGCCGGCGGTGTCGGTTGGGGACTTTGGCTTTGTTGAAGGATCATGAGCTGCAGTGGCAGCACTCAAGGCATTGGCAGCAGCTCTGGACCCTCCAGGGTAAGACTCCTTGGGGACCGGCGTTGACTTGGCCCGTGGCCTCGTTCGAGCTGTCGCCGGCATGACACTTTGGGCTGCCAAAAGAGAGCCTAGGCCACCCGTCGAGGTCTTATGAGCGGGTTGTTGGCCAGCGCGGCTTTGTTTGAAAGCCTGGTTAGCAGCGCTGCTTCCCCAAGATCCGTGAGCGGACTGGGGTGTCATTTGGGAGGCCGCCTGCTTCCTTGCTGACGAGGAGGCCACAAGCGCAGCCTTTGCGCCGGCGGAACTCGAATTGGGTTCCCAACTAGGCGGCATCTTGTAATCCTTTGCGAGCATGGCGGCTGTAGATGCAGAGTTGGACTTTTCGGGTTTCCAGAGTTGGATGGATTTTTGATTGGCCCAGCCTAGTGACGCGGCGGCTCCGGCAGCAGCTCCGTCAGGTGGTAGTCCAGGGGACGGGAAGCTGGGGAGATCCCGCGGGGAGGCGTACTTTAATCTTCCCGAGTGACTTGCTGTTTCTCGGAAAAAGACGATTAGGATTAATGGAAATTTTCTTTGCCAAACACACGGTGCTCGTATTCGAGGATGGGGTGAGTGAGGTAGGTTTCAATACCTGTTGTCGGCACCTGGTACCGTGTTTCCGCCATGCTTGGCTGCCCGTGCTGCGTCGCTGTCTTGGAACTGGCTTGCATCATGTGCCAGCCTGGTTGCCGGCTTGGAGGTATCAGTACAAACACCTCTTGCTCCACTTGTTGGGCGACGAGGGTAATGAGTATGTGCAGTAGGTAGGTGCGGTACACTACAGTGCAGGGAGAGGAGAATGAAAAGTGGGAAGCTGCGGCGATATACGGCTTACACGGGACGGGAAAGGTGGGCGGGTGGGTTGATGAATCCTCCCAATAGATGTTACTTCTGGCTTTGCCGGTCCGTATCGCATAAAAGACGCATCCGTATCACGAGGGAAGAGGTGCTATGCCAGGGTGTTACTTTAAAGAGGATGCAGGAGTTGGATGGTCGAGAAACCTGGGCAATGTAGTGCAGCGTAGCCAGTGCAGGGGTGGGGGAAACAGTCATGATATCAGGAAGTAGGCTTGCTCTCCCAAGAGTGGGAATCGGAGTTATATCATTGAAGCGGACACATTTGTTAGGCGCGAGCGCACAATGAGGTATGCTTCGGCTGGTGAGCCGGTCGCTGGGAGTGACCACGGCGTGCGCAGTTGGTGCTGGTCGCTAGTCATGTTAGTGAGCAGCAACGACGGCGCACCATACGTCATGCGGGGTTCCTTCCCATCCGCTTCTGGCCTAGAGCCGCCAAACTAGCTCTGCCCCTGTCAACACCAGTACACCACCGTGAACTTCCTTTGGAGTTATCCCTTTGCGACTGACCGACGGCTGATCCCAGGAGCTGGATTTGCCAACGTCGCCCATCGTCCGCTGTGCCATCACTTCGGCCTAACACCCACCCTTCACTGGAGACGGACGGTCAGCACACCCCAGTCGCGCTGAGTAGTGAACAGACAGATACGTGCATAGAATACCTACGTTCTAGATACCTTATTGGCAACCAATTCGGAGAGCTCTAGCAAGGCCGAGCCCGATCGTATGCCACTGCGCAGAGGTCCGCCAGCTAGCCAGCAACACTTCGGATGGGCGTCTTCACCGACCACGAGACCCGAGATGCCGTGGCAAGAGGCGACGGCCGACGGCGAAGGGGAGAGTCATAAACCCCAGATCCGAGAACAACATTGCCATCGCACTCAGAGAACACACCATCGAGATACATGTCTAAGCTTGATGTCTCGCTGTCTTGTCTTGCTGAGTGAGGCCCACCATTCGTTGAGTGTACTGGTGCAGAACCCGCCGCACCTCGGATGGTTGACGGCTGCGTTCGACAGCTTCCAGAGCGGTGCCAAATATAACCCGACTTGAGACGGCAAGCCTGTGTGGGCCATGGAGGTGTTCGGTTGATCCGATATTCTGGGAGTGAAAATCTGCAAACCAATCCGTGAACAGGCCGGGTGCAGCTCCCAGCCTCCCACAGACCTCCTAGGCCGCTGCAGGCTGCAGTTGTGCGGACGAGTTTAAGAGGCAGCTGTGGTGGCGCATCCCTCTCAAACCAACACCGGATCGCCAGTGACATCAGCAGCTCTCACCCGGTTCTTAAGCTTTTTGGGGGGATGTGCAGGACCCCCCGAACCCTGGTCAAGGGTTCCAGCCCGCCAACCTGAACAACGGCAAAGGGAGGGAAACGACGACAACGCTGGATCCGCCGTTGCTGGCACATTTCCCACACCGACGATCTGCACGTCTCTTTGACCAAACATGCCAGATCGTGGCGTCAATCCCATCCTCTTCACGCCCACACATCTCACTCCTAACCCCTACGTACGACACACACCGACATCGCAGAACGCCCGCTAAGCCGCCGCCGGCGTCGTCTAACTGATAGCTTCCAACTGGTAACTGCTGGCTCGTGGTTTCCCAAGCGCCGCCCCTTTTTCTCACAGGCGACTCCAGCCACGAGGCTTCTTGGCCATGGACAGCAACGGCATAACCTCTGTTCTAAATTTCCGTGACGTCGGCTCCACGGTGAACAGGTTTCAAGGACGGAGGTACTTCTCCAACTGACACCACGTTGGGCATAGTCGTACTCAAGCTGATTATCGTGTACCCGCGCAATAGACTCATCCGAGAAGGCGTCTTGTTCCGTTCAGCGAGACCGGGTATGTCTTGAAGTCTCACACGCCTGCCTATTTGTCTGCTCACAGACTTGACAATTATCAAGATGATGCCTCTCTAGACGACAGGAAACGCCTTCGAGAGGAGCTGGGCATCAAGGCGGTAATAGACTTGCGCACAAAGTAGGTGTGCATATGCGACCCCATACAATATCCTCTCGCCCTTGGAATGCCAGATACCATGTACTAGGCCAACAACTGACGCCATCCCAAGAACGGAACACGCTCAACAGGCAAGAAAGCGCAAGACCGATCTCCAAATCCCCGCACTGCTACAATCCAACGCTGCACTAGCCGAGCCGGTCCAGATCCCGGGTCTCAAGTATCACGATATCAGAATCACTGGCGGGAAATTCGAGTGGTTCTTGGTGAGGCAGCTGTCATGGTGGGGTTTGTGGTAAGGGGACTTGGCTTCTATTGATTCCTCAATCACAAAGGCTGACTTGTGAACCCTCAACTGAAGTCGCCTCGTCGTTCTCTTCCTGCTGGGTTATCGCAACGAAGGCATCTCTGTCCTCGCCAGCGAGGTCATGGTGCCACGTGGCCTGGTACGCTTGGGCCTCGATACCCTCGATCAATCTGGCGAAGAGATTGCCAAGGTATGAGTGGGCGCTCGTGGTTTTGTTTGCCAATTGCTGACGAACATCTCCCCCCAGGCTCTCAGAGTCTTTCTCAATCCGTTGACAAGGCCTACTCTGGTCCACTGCACACAGGGCAAGGACAGGACGGGAATGATTATTACCCTCGTGCTGTTAGCCCTCAATGTGCCGCTCGAGGCGATCGAGCATGACTACATGCTGACAAGTGGCGCACTCGAGTCCGAAAGGGAAGAGAGGCTCACCGAGATAAGAGAAATTGGCCTCACGGACGACTGGTTTGAGCCGGCGCCTGACATGATCGTACGAACCGCTCGACATCTCGACGAGGCCCACGGGGGAATCGTTGGGTATTTGGACAAGATCGGGTTCGACCAGTATGATCGCCAGAAGCTCAAAGAGCTGCTGCTGTACTGAGCCCAGTCTTACGACATGTCAACGAGTGACTTGCCTCCACCTCCAGATCAAGTCGTTGTCGGCAGATATTAGTCACTAGCCATAGTTGGTGCGCTTTGAAGCTCTTCTCTCATTTTTTCGTGAATCGGCCCTGCATCCAACATCGGTACATCTTCAACTTGCGGGCTCTGTTGACGAGCATGCGCCTGTCAACGCCTAGGTCGTCGACGTTGAATTCAGCCCTGGTGCCTTCCAACGCATCTTGCGTCTTGCCGGTCCAGATTTGCTCAAGCTCCTCCTTTTCGAAGAAGTAAACACGTGTTCCGTCGCCGCGCACGTAAAAGTTTTCATCAAGGTAGCGGCCTTTCTTGAAGCGAACCTGGGCAAGATCACCTCTTCCATAGTCTCGGAAGCAGACCTGGCCGCCTGGCTTAAGCAGACGGTAGACATTGGTAACCGCCTTGTTCCACTGGCTGGGGGCCAAAGCCGAGAAGATGAAAATAAGGATAGCAACGTCGACGGACCCTTCTTCAAGACCAGGTGGGAGCTCATCGCTCGTCACGTCCCAGACATCCGCCTGCATGTGGTCTTGGTTGTAGGATTCATGGGCCCGCATGACCTCTACGGCCTGCTTCGAATAATCACAGGCATGGACCCTCAGGCTCGGGTTCTTGTTGGATGCAAGAATAGGAAAGGCAGTGTTACCGGCACCGGCGCCGATCTCAAGGATCGTGACCTTGCCAGCATCCTCTTTGGTCACCTCAGACAGGATGGGAAACTCTTGCTGTAGCCACTTGCGATTCTTGAAAAAGTTGGCCGTGTTGTTTTTGTAGAAAAGATCCCACATTCTCGCTGGGTTGTTGTTGAGTCTGTCTGAAAGATTTGTTAGCGAACTGTGTTCAAAGACAGAGGCAGAACAAAACAGAGATCATAAGATGGTGTAGTCAGATGGGAGCGAAAGACTATAGGAAGAAGTTTTCATCATAGGATTCAGATGAACTATGCGATTGTGCTGGAGTATCATCACAACACCAGGGGTGTATAAAGCAGAAGCTTGCGGGGGGGATCGAACTTACTTTTGTCAAAGTCGGAGACCGGAGACTGCCGCTGCATTTCATATTGCTGCTCGGCATACTCCTTGTATGCATCGTCAGTCTCGACATGGTCCCAAGCGTTGAACTCGAAAACATCGTCTTGCTCGCCCAGCAGGCGACTGCCGAACTGAAACGGATCACTCCTCTTCTGGTTGAACTGAGGGTCGTGGGATCTGTGAGGCGGCTGCTCCTCCTGGCTATTCGGCTCAGACACTTGGAGGTCGGCCGTCTTCTCAACAAGAAGTTGCTCATCCGCTCGCGGGAGTGTCTCTTCAACGGCGAGGGACGCCATGGTTCTCGTGCAGAACCCACCAGACAGATCTAGGACCTGACAGCTGCTTTTGCGTGGGTGATACACAAGACAGCGAGTCTCCAGTTCTTGTTGGAAGAGAAGGAATGGTTGAAGAAGAAAAGGGATTAAATTGTCGAGCTGGTGGGAGTTTTTGTCTACAAAAAAAATACTCTGGTGGGGCCAACCTTCGGTGCGATGAAGTGCCGCATGCCGTTGCAGCCAATCAAATGCCAAGCGCTACTCAGTTCATATTCCAAGCTGAAATGGACGGAGCTTTCAAGGAAACAGGGGTACGTACCGCCCAAGCTGCGTTACCAACCGGGCGCGAACAACATGCATCCATCAAAGCTGGCAAACCATTGACGACGAATATCTCGCCGAGACAAATCGAAAACCTCGCTCCGAAACCTCCTGGGTTCCTTACACGGTACTTACTATCGAAAACCTCCTGGAGCTCGCTGTTCCAACTCAAAGTGCAACGATGGCCCCGTCTCTCGTCCGCCCCCAGGGCCACCTGTCACCGGCTCAGGCCCTTGAGCTGGCCCAGAAGGCGCCGACGATTCTGCGAAACAACCCAAAGGCGTTCTCATCGTCCCCGCTTCTATCACTGTTCTCGGCATCTGAGACGCCCGAACTGTGGACAATCTACGAGAACCTCCTTCTGGCCTGCCTCCGGACGGGAGACAGTCAAGCAGCGCACCAATGCCTCGAAAGGCTGATTATCCGCTTTGGAGACGAAAACGAACGCATCATGGCTTTCAAGGGCTTGATCAAAGAGGCGGAAGCCGACAACGACGGAGAACTGGCACAGGTTCTCATGGAATACGAGACCATACTTGGAGCAAACGCGACGAACATTGTCGGTTGATAATCTTCAGCCAAGAGCTTGTGGCATGCGCTGACCCTCGACAGCCTGTTGCGAAACGTCGCATTGCCCTCCTGAAGTCTACTGGAAAGATATCGGAAGCGGTCGCGGCACTCAACTCCCTCGTTGACTTCAATCCCACGGATGCAGAGGCGTGGGCAGAGCTTGCCGACTTGTATCTGTCGCAGGGCCTCTACTCGCAGGCCATATTTGCGCTTGAGGAGGTCCTCGTACTGACTCCGAATGCATGGAACGTAAGCGTCGGCAAATTCTTCACTCAAATCTGTCAATCACTAACGTACCCCAGATGCACGCGCGGTTGGGCGAAGTATTGTACATGGCAGCCTCGACTTCTGAAGGATCCTCGCTGCAGCATTTGACCGAGTCTGTAAAGAGATTCAGCCGAAGCATCGAGCTGTGCGACGACTACCTCAGGGGTTACTACGGACTGAAACTAGTGAGTCGTGTACCCAATCAAGTCCATCAAACACAGCTGACAGATATCAAGGTTACGAACAAACTGATCAAGGAGCCCTCAAAGCCATCAAAGACACCGGAGTTGGAGGAGTGGGGCCTTTCCGACGTCACCACGCTACAGAATCTCAATGAACTGGCGACAACAAAACTGGCGGAGATTGTACGTCGTAACGGAGCGCAGGAGAGGCTCTGGCAGGGCTATGACGAATCGGAAGTGGCAGCGGCGCGAGATTTACTGTCAAAGGAGTCGGCCGAGCTTGTGAGATGAGCAACGCGTCAGCCTGACACTACAAACAGACAACTTCACATTGGCCGATGTCATGATCAAGCGACTACGTTGATAAGTCATCAGAAACAGCACGTTTTGTGGGAGGCAGCATTCCCACCGAATGCTGCTTTGAATGGTACATGCTGAGGTCAATAAGCAATCGGAGTCATCAAGCAAGGCCAACAGCCTTTGACAGACCGTCTTTGTGCTAGTGGCAATGCCAACGTTTTCGCGGTCGGTAGCCAATCGTGGACAATCCGGCCAACCATAGCAAGCGAGTAACAAACACAGCAGCCGGCATTTGCTTTTCATACAAACGCGTGTTAAACCGCAAACTCGTGGCGAATGAAGAAGCTGGCCGTCTGGAAGTTGGGCCTGGAGGGGAGTCATTTTGTTGTTTTTACAAATACAGCGGACACGCATCGAACATGGGCAGAGGCCGCCGTGTCCTGCCTATGGATAACAGTTAATACTTTCTTTCGAATTCTATTGTTCCCGCCGCGGCCACACCCGCAGTCATGCCTAATGGTCGCAAACCCCATGCACTAGCACGTCGCATGGCTGCGTGTCATCCAAGGTTCCAGCCAAGTCGTTAGGAGCCCGACGAGCTAAGGCGGCCCACCAGATGCGCTGGCAGTGAGTCAGGGAGAGTTGATCCACGGATGGATCTCAGCAAGCTCAGCGGCTCAGGCACCATCAGCCGAGGTCCCATGGTCCTGCATATCAGAGTGCGCCAGGCTTTGGAGAGGCCCGTCGGGCGTGACAAAGGGTTCATCGGGCTCAAGTATCGTCGGAATGATCAACTGGCAAGAACATACAGGCCAATCAAGCTGGGACGACAACATTGCGGTGTCACGTATATATCCGGGCGGTGCCATGTAAATAAGCTCAAGGCAGAATGAGCACCTACCTACGTCGGTACCGAGTTTGACCGCCCTGTGAGCCCTGTACTTTCCAGCCGCCTGGCGCCATCAACGACGAGGAAAGAAGAAGCCGAAGGCCGCCCACGATAGGCAAATCAGCTAATTCCCAGGCCACAATGGCAGATTGCTGTCACACACAACAGCTCAGTGCATCCGGAGGTTTACCGCCCGTTTTCACTTCATGTCATCGGAAACGTGGCATGCCTCCCAATCAAACATGTCATTGCCCGATTTATCAAGGAATCATACTAGACGACTACCAGTGCTCAGAACACGCAGCAAGACAGCCCATATGAGGGAGGAAACCTGAAGCGGGCGAACACCGGTATCGCGATTCAAAGTCAGTGCCGCCGGTATGGAAAGATTTTTGTCCCGTCTTTGTGTGAAGCAAGCAGGCTGCGAATTAACTGCATAGCATTGGGCGGACTGGTGGAGATGACGACGAGGACGACCTTGGACAGGCACGACATTGGACCCGGAGTGGAGATTCACTCGGTCGGAGGCTGTACCTGTACGGCATCTCGGCGAAAAGACGCATGGGTACGGTACTTTTTAGACCCAAAGGAGTCCAGGCACGATCGAGGAGGGGCTTATCGCAGCGGCGCTCTGAGATACGGTGAGTGCGTAAGAGCGAGCGATTTGTAGGAGGGTGCTCAAAGCCGAGCTGACGGTTGCCTATTTTAGTTTACGCCCGTCTGTGAGCAACCCCCTCCCGACAGTTCCAAAGGTCACGATGAGTGAGGTGAGGTAGTAAGGTCACTTGGGTGAGGCACCTCCTCCCGAACTCTTACTGGCTCGCAAAACGGTGCAAGTCAGAGTCTTGGTCCGAGTTGCCGGGCATTGGCTCGCGGTGGCCCTAAAAGCAGGACGGCCAGCAACCGGCATGAGCAGGAACAGCAGCAGTGGAGGGACGACCTTGGACCCCCCCTCCCTCTTCCTCTCCCCCTCCTCGCCCATCGTTTCTCTTCTTCCTCCTCTCATCCAAATAAAGACTTTGCGCCGTCTCGTCCAGCCTGCTTACATTCACAAACAACTCTGACTACCGAATTCCCCAGCTTGCTCGTCTTGCTCTTCTCCTCAAATTTGGTTGATGTTCTCCGGTCTGTCGCCGCACAACATATTAACACCCAATTCTCCCACGCAGAGCGACAACGGCGTGGGAAAAAACAGTCACTACAGCGCGCGCGCACTCACGACGCAAGTACCAAACGGCTCCACAGGCTTTTCCACACGGATAGAAACGTCCAAGTCCAGCAAGGGCCCGCACCGCAACGGAGCCGCTCTTTTTCAGCACGTCCCTACCGCGAAACATCAACGCCCAGGAAAACCAAACATCCACTCTTTGCCAAAACCCAGTCGCAGTGCATTGAGAACCGACAAAAAGCATTGGGCAAAGGTACATGCACATCACAGATATTGTTACCCTGGGTAGGTGTGGTCCCTTTGTACCAAGGTCCAAAGTCTCTCTTCTCACTTGCTTACGTGCCCACCCGAAGCCTATCCGAGCATCATCCCAAAGCAACAAAGACCCCGAATACGTCCCAAAAGAGACGTGAGTTGCGTCTAATCTGCCATCGTCTTGTCCCTGGCAGGGCAGGTCTCAGATCGACGGTCCCAAGTCTCAGCCCGTCCTCCTCGTTTCTCTGTCTCAACTCTCGGCGCATTAGAAGAAGTGGCCCTAACAAAGACAACAAAGGTATGGATAATCAGATTCCACTTATCCGTTGTTTGATTGTTTGTTCGGACGCGTCTTTTCCGATTCCCCCATGCGCGAAGTCGTCGCGTTCTTTGCCCACTCCCTCACGCTGCTGGTACCAGCGCAAGTGTTGTTGCTGCTGCTGTTGTTATTGTTGTTGCTGCCGAGCGCTGTTTCGCCAAAAAAAAGGAAAAGAAGAAAATGTCAACTCGTCTGTCTATCCGCCCTTCCTTGTCAACAAGCCGTCAAGTGCCGGCTACCTGCGGCCAGTCCGCATGGCAACAGAGCACACCCCCCCCCCCTTCGGCCAGCTGTCGGTGCTGCTATTGCTGTTGAGTATTGACATTGCCGCCGCCGTTGTCTGCATCACAGAACAGACTTGATTGGTGAATGGGAGAAGACCCCTTTGCATCAACCATGAGCTTATAGCACGGTTCTGCTCTGCGCAATCACTCGCCAGCAGAGCAATGCTGACAGCCATTGAATGACGATTCGTCGACGTTGACCCCATTCCTGCTTGCTCATCTGGCCGTCCATTATCCATGGAGTGGAGCTGGCCCAGCATCTATCTCCCAGGGCACCCAAGTGGGACAAGGAAGCAAGGGGGATTAAGGCCTTGTCCAGGACTGCCCCATCTCCCGTGCCCATCCATCCCCGTTCCTTGCCGGGCCAGCCCTGTCAGTATCTTGCCTGTCCCCGCCCGAACCGATCCTCCGCAGCCTGTCCCTCCCGTTGCATGTCTTTCCTTACGATGTACTCTTGCCAGCGCCCTTGATGGAAAGGGAGCCTACCGGTGAGTACTTAGGCTGTACGTAGGTCAAGATGGTTTGGTGTCAGAACAGTGCAACGCCTCCACAACACATTCCAGAACCTCCCTTTGCCGCACGCACCCTGCCTGGCCTGGCTCTGGCCGGTGGTGGGCTTGGTCAAACTCCCGCCTCCCAGCCAGCAACATTAGCGTGTCGCCTGCCTGGAAAGCAAGCAGGCTGGCCGGATGGCGGGGTTGTCTGCTCCCAATCGTTGGTGGTTTCTCTTAGTCCCCTGTCCAGTCCAGTCCGGTCCATTCTATTGCGTGTGTGTCGGTGTGTCTGTGTGTCTGTCCCGCGCAGGTTGACACGATTGGCGCCCTCGCCAAAATTTTCTATTGCACATGATTCACTGGAACGTTGCTGATTTTGAGGCTTGTAGCCCGTCTCACTCTTCTCGACACACGGCATTGCACTAACAAGTCTTTAGTCGCGTTGCCCGCTCGTTGTCTACAATTTGTGCTCTCACCGACAAGGGACCCCGTCTGCCGGTTTCTGAGTTCCCCCTAAACGCCAGAAGAGGAAGCCTTTCCACAGGCCTCCTCCACCACCACCCTGCCTCCTGTCCTGTGCTGTCCTTGTCCCGCCCCATTCACCACACTGGCAAGACTGGATACCTAGGCATCGGATGGGGCTTATTCTGTACTTGTCTCTCTATCCTGCTGTCTCTCGCATCGCGCATCGCACCGCAGCACAACATCGACGCATCGCTACCTTAAAGGCTCTCTCTCTGTTCTTACAAACAGTTCCATCCATACAACACAGTACAATACAGGCTGGGAGTCTCCTGTCTATCCGGAGGAGAGTGGCAGTGGCTGCGCCTTAATTTGTGCATACTGCCGCCGCCTACACCACCGCTACAGGTACATACTTAACATCGACCCCACTGTGCGCCTTGGCCATCATCGCCATACGGTTGACTTGAACGGAGCGGTCGCCAGACCCGCAATAGCTGCCCAGCTGCCACAAGTTTCCTTACACCCAATCGCACTTCTTTTCGCGCCCAACTGCACGATCTCGCCAAAACAGCAGGGGGCTTCCCAGTTACATCCAAGAGCCCACGAGCGAATATCCACCCACCGACTGCCGCCCACCCCTCAATTTTCGCAACTCGCCCGTCCTTCAACTCAGCCCTTCACACAGAGACTTTGCTTTCAAGAAGCCGCCTGGTCGTTGTCGTCCCTACCACCACATCCACATCGTCTGATCACTTTTGCACCCGACTCGCCCTTCTTTCTCGCCGTCCGCCATCCGTTCGTTCGTGCTTGGATCGTCCCTTGATTTACTCGATTCCGCGCAAGGGCGAACGCTGCACCCGTATCCCGCCTGCCTCGACCACGCTCGACTACCAACGACGAATTTACACCATCGGTTCCCGCTGTCGAAAGCCTCACTTTCGGCTCCTCTGTCTCTCACCCCAACGTTCCCACCCGATTTACCCCTTTACTCCGACTTTCTTTCGAGATTGTCGTGAGTAAAGGGTCTTTCTTGCCGCCGCCACACGCACATCCACGCGCATCCTCATGTCGTCCGCGTAAGTTAACATATTTTCAACTACGCCAGGGACCAACCGACTTGGTGGCTTCCACCAGACACCAGTCAACTAACACGCTCCGGAAGACGATCCTATCGACGCCCTGGCCATACCTCGTCCGGGGCAACAACATCCCGATCCGCTTCTGCCAGTGAAGACGAGTCGCACTACTACAACGAAACTGAAGGCATCAGCTCCGACTCAGCTGAAAACGAGGATTACACTACATCGGAGGAGGGGGATATTGGCCCAGACGATTCGGCCTCCGTCAGTCCTGCTCCTAGATACGCAGGCCGTCCGGCGCCACCCCAGCGTGCCGTCCGTCAACACCAACTCCCTCACCGTCCCGCCCTCGCTCAAACCCAGTTCCCGTATCGGCCCGGTCCAGTGCCGAACCATCTTGACAGCGTGGATCCCTCAGAAGAGTACGGGCCGTCCCCATTCGCCCCTCGTGGCGGATATGCCCACAGACCTCCCGGTCACGGGGGGCAACCGGCACACGGGGGACATTCCGGCCATAGCCCCTACTACGGCGGCCGTGGCGGTCATCCGCAAGCCGGCTATCCTCATAGTCACGTTAGCGGCTTCACCCCTAGCCCCTATGGACATCCCGCCAACCAGATGGTTCCTTTCGGATACAACAACGCATTCTCGCCAATGTCGCACGCAAATGGGCAGAGCTATTTCCACGACCCTCGCCAAGCCCAGTATGACATGATGCCGTATCAGCAACAGCAACCGCCGGCCCTCTACAACCAGCAAAGCTACGGACAGATGCATCAGTGGGGCATGTTTCCCCCACCCCCACCTACAGAAGCCCCTGGCCCTTCCAAGACTCCTGCGAATGAGCCACCCCCACCGCCAAAGGAGGATCCCGAGAAGATCAAGCTCCAGCAACAGATCGAACTCTTCAAGAAGGAACAAGCTCTGAAGGAAGAGGAGCAAAAGCGCAAAGAGCTGGAAGAGAAACTTCGGAAGGAGGCAGAGGAGGCCATCACCCGCAGGATGGAGGATCTGAAGCGAGCACAAGAGCTGGCGCAGAAGGAGATTGAGAAGGCCAAGCAAGAGGCTGAAAAGGCGGCCAGGGAAAGGATGGAGGCCGAACGCAAAGAGGAGGAGCAAAGACAGAAGCTCCACCAGGAAGCGATGGCCCGCGTCGAACGCGAGGCTCGAGAGAGGCTAGAGCGCGAACATAAGGCCGAGGCCGAACGGAAAAAGGTTGAAGAGGAGGCCCGCCTCAAGGCCGAAGCCGACGCAAGGCAAAGGCTAAAGGAGGCTCTTCAAGCCGAGGCCGATCTCAGGGCCAAGGAAGCGAGAGAGGCCGAGGCCAAGCGGAAGTGGGAGGAGGAGATGAAGAAGAAGGCCGAAGAAGACGCCCGCGCCAAGATGGAAGCCGAGAAAAAGGCTGCTGCCGAAGCTGCCGCTGCCCAGGCAAAGCTCGAGGCAGACCTCAAGGCCAAAGCCGAAGCCGACTACATCGCCAAGGTCGAGGCCGCGAAGAAGGCCGCCGAGGAAGCTGCGGCAGCGGAGAAGAAGGCCGCCGAGGAGGCCAAGCTGAGGGCCGAGGCTGCATTTGCGGCGGCACAGAAGGCGGCGGCGGATGCCGCAGCCGCGAAGAAGAAGGAGGAGGAGGAAATGAAGGCACGGGCAGAGTTTGAAGCTCGCGCCAAATTGGAGACCGAGAGAAAGACTGCAGAAGCCGCTGCCGCCGCCGAAGCCGCCGCCAAGAAAGAGGCCGAGGAGCTTAAGGCTAAGATCACTGAGGAGGCCAAAGCCAAGTACGAAGCCGACAAGAACAAGGGCAAAGACAAGGCTCCAATCAAGTTCAAGGACGCCGTGGGTAGGAAGTTTAGCTTTCCCTTCCATCTGTGCTCGACCTGGACAGTACGTATACCACGATATTATGATGGTGTCGACAGCAGGCTGACTTTGAACTCCAGGGCATGGAAGAGCTTATCAAGCAAGCCTTCGTCCACGTGGACGTGATCGGACCCCACGTCCAAGAGGGACACTACGACCTAATTGGGCCCAATGGGGAGATCATTCTGCCCCAAGTCTGGGACAAGGTGGTTGAGCCGGACTGGACAATCGAGATGCGCATGTGGCCCATGGACAAGCCCCCTCCACCTAGCATGCGCCCCGGCATGCCGATGGACCCCAGAACTGCGGAAAGAATGGCGGCGCATTTCCAGGGCATGCGCGGTGGCCACTCACGAATGGGCAGCTTTCCTCCAGGAATGGCGCCTCCGGGCGGTGGTCGCCCTGGCGGCGGGGGCGCCATGCACCCGCCTCCTCCTCCGAACTGGCCTGGCCCACGTCCTGGACCTCCGGGTGGTCTCAGTCACGGCCATGGTGCACCCGACATCGTTACTGTTGAACCGATCCAGAAACAGCACAAACACAAGTCTAAATCCCAGGGCACGATGCTCAGCTGGATGGCCGGTGGTGGCAAGGCTCCCAAGAAAAAGTACGTGTTGAAGGCGCGCTGTTTTTACCGAGGTCATAGACTAACAAGGCATAGGAGCAAGAAATGATGATCATTGCAAAACGCGGAAGATTTTGTTCCCGACACATGCCACGGAGAATATTTTACTACGAATCTGTGGCTTGGGGACCTTTTTTATTATTACTTACATATGATACCTTTACGCGTCCATTTGCTTTTCTGATTTTCTCAGATTCCCAACACAGGCAACCGTACGCACGCAATGCATCACACGAATATCATGGCTCATTTCAAGGTCTATAACGCATGTATGCCGGAGTACGAGCTGCGGAGGGGTACAGCCCGGGGAAACGGGACATGAACATGGGCGGAAAACATTTCATCAAAGACCTTACATGTTTTCTTTTGCTTTTTTTTTTTCTCTTCAGCTTTTCCCTCCTTCCCTTTTTCCACTTTCCATTTTCCCAGCGGGGCATTGCATTTGAGGAGAAGGCTGGAGGCTACGACATGATTGAGGCGCAAATAGCGGAGGAGTACGAGATCCGTAACTTTCTGGTTAGATGATTTTGTCTTATCCATGCACAATTGCTGTTGTAGGTGGCATTGATAGCCCCTAACCCCCTCCACTAAAGTTTTGCCACAAAAGAAACGCTCTTCCAATGACCGCGTAGTCTTACTTGTTTAATGTATCATGCTTCTTCATTTTTCTGTAAGTTATTGGACGAGTGCTTGTCATCTTCGATTATAGCCTGGGGACGCCCAGGAGGGCCTTCACTCTCTTCTCGAACGCCTGGATCATGACACCGGCTACCTTATCAGACACGGCGGCGCTGACGGCGGAGTACAAAGGGTTTGCGAACTGGAATCGGATAACCAGATCCACCTCGGTGCCCGTCCCGGACGACAGTGGCCGCAGCTGCCACTTGGTCACTAGGCTCCTGAACACGGCGCCCCCTTCCCCGCCGTTGCCCGGGCTCGAGCCCTCGACGTCGGCGCCGCTTACGGCCTCCACGCTCTTCCCGGGCACGCAGTGCAGCCTGCTGGTAAAGGTCTCCTCAAAGCCTCCCCAGCCAACGCGCAGGTCGGCCTGGGCGGGCCAGCGACGGCCGGAGGCGTCCGGGGACGTCCATTGCGTGACGCGGGACTGGGCGCAATAGGGAACAAATGTGTCGTAGGCGTCGACGTCGGAGATAACATCGTAGAGCTGGGCGGAGGGATAGGGCATCGTCCGGCAGGCCGTGAGGGTCTGGGTTTCGGCCGAGGAGGAGAGGTTGGGGAGGCTGAAGAAGTGCCGTCGCAGTTGTTGTTGAGCGATGGTTATGGGCGCCTGCTGAATAGGAAGAGTTCGGAGGGGGGAGGAGAGGCGGAGGAGGGGCCGAGCGGTCGTCATTGCGGTCTGAGATGGAATCGCGGTGCTTTTTGGGCGTGAGGGTGTGGTGATTATTGAGATTTTGAGATTGTTTCGCGATGCGGGTTTCGGGGAGTGTGGAAAGGTCCGCGGGTGTCAGCGAGACATACTAGTAGTCGTACTTGTACAATGCTTCTAGAAAACAAGAGACAGTATAATAAGAAAAAGAAAACAAGAGTACTGTACAAGGACTCTAGCGAAGTCTTGCTACGCTGTTTTAACAAGTTTGTCCCCAGAAAAAGAGGAAGTAGAAGATGCCGCAGGCTAGGCCGACGCAATGTCGATTGCAACCGCCGGTGTTTAGTGGGCTGGCTACTAGAAGGCTAGTCGCCGTACAGTGCGATAACCATGGAGCCGCAACGTATACACTGTGTCCGCTGCCATCCTTCGGCGCAACATCATTTGGTGGGGTTGGATTATAGAGCAACAGGGCAGCTCTCCACAAGCCAAGTTGGCAAGCCACAGCAAGCCCGCATCACCGTTCTGTCCCTCATACGTCCCCCGACTCCGACATCCCTTGGACGTCCACGAAACCCAAGCCAAGCTCTTCCCCTCGAATTCGAACTCCCGGGAGCCCACGACGAAACTTACCGAAAGAACGTCTTAGTCCAAAATGCGCCATAGACTCCGAACGCCTTTGTGTACCTGACCTAGTTCCACGGAATCCCTCCCCTCCCCCCATCACCGTAGACGATCACGCCTCGACAACTGCCCGATCTAGGCTTCAACCCCCTTGTGTGGGGCCTCTGTGATCTTCAACATGTAGGTGTCCGGGAAAATGACGGCGCAAATGACGGGTGGATACCATGGGGGCTACGAAGATGAAGTACACGCGCTGACATGCTATGCTATGCGTGCCAGGTTCGAGAAATCCCTCTACGACCTCATCAGAGGCCTGCGAAACCACAAGGGCAACGAGCGCGAGTACATACAGAACAGCTTGAAAGAATGCCGCGCAGAGGTTCGCGGACAAGACATGGGTGAGATCCCCCACGCGAGTGGTGCATGGGTGGGCTGTACTTAAAGGGAGCTATATTCTGACTTCCCACCAGACGTCAAGGCGACGGCGCTGCTGAAGCTGGTGTACCTGGAGATGGTTGGGCATGACATGTCATGGGCGTCGTTCCACGTACTTGAGGTCATGTCGTCGCAAAAGTACCACCAGAAGAGGGTGGGATACCTGGCCGCCGTGCAGAGCTTCCGACCCGATACTGAAGTGCTCATGCTGGCGACGAATCTATTGAAAAAGGTAATGTTTCTCTCCACGCTGGCTATAACGGACTAGCACGAGGCCGATTCTAAAGCAACGCCGCTTCCAGGACCTCTCATCGACGCAAGCGACCACCATCTCCCTACCAATGTCCACGCTGCCGCACATCATTACCCCGTCCCTCGCCCTCTCGACCCTCTCCGACCTCCTGCCCCGTCTCGGCCACTCGAACCCAGCCATTCGCAAGAAGACTATCGTGACGCTGTACCGCCTGGCCCTGGTGTACCCCGAGACGCTGAGGGCGGCATGGCCCAAGATCAAGGAGCGCTTGATGGACAAGGACGAGGACCCGAGCGTCACGGCGGCCATCGTTAACGTGGTCTGCGAGCTTGGATGGAGGAGACCGCACGACTTTCTGCCGTTGGCGCCCAGGTTGTTTGAGCTGCTTGTGGACGGAGGTAACAACTGGATGGCCATCAAGCTGATCAAGCTGGTATGTTCTGTGAGGGAGCGGTATTGCTGAGGGAAGTTTGCTGACTCCACGTCCAGTTTGCGACTTTGACGCCGTTAGAGCCGCGTCTCGTGCGCAAGTTACTGCCACCCCTGGCCGAGCTGATCCGAACAACGCCTGCCATGTCGTTATTGTACGAATGCATCAATGGCATCATCCAGGGCGGTATTCTGGGTAGCGCGGACGATATCTCGGGCAGAGAGGAGATTGCGACTCTTTGCGTGAATAAGCTCAGAGGCATGATCATGGTGGACGGCGACCCGAACTGTGAGTATATCTCTTACGCTTATCAATATCGAAAGCTGACTTGACCAGTGAAATACGTCGCATTGCTTGCCTTCAACAAGATTGTCGTGACGCATCCCTTCCTTGTAGCGCAACAAGAGGACGTCATCCTGGAGTGCATCGACAGCCCTGATATTACCATTCGCATCAAGGCATTGGATCTCGTTCAGGGTATGGTTAGCAGCGACAACCTGGTGTCCATTGTGGGCCGTCTGATGAAGCAGCTCAAGTCATCTACGCCTAAGAGGGACAGACCAGGAGCGCCTCTGGGGCCGGACACTGGGATGGACTCGGACGAGGAGGCGGAGATCGAGATTCACTCGCCATCGAAAGAGCAAGAAGAGCCTCCGCTACCCGACGACTACAGAAGCGACGTGATTGGGAGGATCCTGACAATGTGCTCTCAGAACAACTACAGCAGCCTAGTAGACTTTGATTGGTACATCGATGTCCTCATCCAGCTCGTTCGCATGGCGCCCATACCAAGGTCGGTTGAGACGGAACTCGACTCAGTCGCCGCCTCCGGCAAGTCGACCGCAGGAGACGTGTCCGGAAGGATCGGAGACGAGTTAAGGAACGTTGCGGTCAAAGTACACGCGCTACGAGGCGCGGCCGTCCGAGCTGCAGACCTCATCATCCAGCAAATGAACACCGATACTCCTACAGGTCATGCACTCTCATCGGCGTCGCTCAAATCGACGTCTTGGCTGGTGGGGGAATACGCTACCCAACTGGCATTCCCGGAAGATACGCTGGGTAACCTATTGAGAATACTGTCTCGAACACAAATACCGGATATTCTTACCACCAGTCTGCAGGGGGTCACGAAGATCTTCGCCTACATAGCGGGCAATGAAGGCCAGCCATGGACCCCGGAATGGAAGACAAAGATCACGTTGCTTCTGGCACGCATCATCCATACCCTCGAGCCGCTTGCTCTTCACCCCAACCTCGAGGTCCAGGAGAGATCTGTAGAGTTCATCGAGCTTCTGAAGCTCACTGCCGAGGCCGCCTCGGGCCAAGCATCGTCGTCTGACGAAACGCATCAGGACCCCCCTCTGCTGCTCACCCAGGCCATTCCATCACTGTTCCAAGGATGGGAACTCAACTCTGTCGCTCTGGGGGCACAGCGAAACGTGCCCATGCCTGAAGGCCTGGACTTGGACGAGCCAATTCACCCGAACCTGGCTCATCTTCTTGCTCGGGCGGACATCATTCCAATGGAGGCCGCCGAGGCGGACGATTTCGAGGTCTACTATCATCAACGTCCGGCACCTACAAGCATATCCTCGGCCGAACCGGCGATCAACAGGATTGCCGATGCCCCGGCAGAGGAGGTTGTCAGCTCCTATCAGCAGGCAACCGAAGACAGCTACCTCGATGCCGACATCGTGGCGAGGAGGAAAGCCGAGCGGAATGAACGGAATCGCGACGACCCATTCTACATCGGTGCTCCCGTCCCTGCGCCCAGGACTTCGACACCGATCCACAACATCCTCCAGAAGGAGAATGGCCCGGATCTTGACATAGACTCCATACCGATAATGCAGTTGGATCTCGACAAGCTGGGCAGCTCGGCGCCCGGACCCGCCTCTCCCATCCACCGGCCACAGCCGCGGCCGAAGCAAAGGGTCGTCATCGCCGCGGACGAGACACTCGTCGGCAGCGGGGTCTCGACGCCGCGCAACTATGAGTCGGAGAACAACTCGGACAGTTTCACCAAGTCGCGCGCCAAGAAGCTGCGTCAGGGGCTCCTGCAGGTGGACTCGTCGACGCTCGGGTCCCTCAGCCTCGAGGACGACACGGGCTCGTCCAACGCGCCCTTCGACTACGAGCGGCAGCAGCGCGAGGAGGCGGAGATGGCGCGGGCGATGAAGGAGGTGGAACGGTTGCGGCTCGAGATGCAGCGTGCCAACGAGCGCATCCAAGTCGCCCAGGGCGTCGACGTCGCGGGCACGGTGGTCAAGAAAAAGACCAAGAAGAGCAAGGACAAGGACGGCCCGGAGGCGGTCAAGACGAAGAAGAAGAAAAAGAAGGCGGCCCCGGCCGAGGTCGCCCCCCCTGCCGTTCTCATGACGGAAGAGGCCGAGAACAGTGACGGGGCGGAGGACAGAGCGCTGATACCGCCCCCCGAGAGTGCCATCGAGGGCCATGACGGCGGCGTCGAGAACGCGGGTCCGGCTGTGGTGGTGCCCAAAAAGAAGAAGAAAAAGAAGACGACCAAGATGGCCGAGATCGCGGGAGACAGCGGCTAGTCTCGGGCATGCTGCGGTGGTGGCCAGAGAAACAGGTGCATGCATAAAATAGATGTAAAAATGCAACAAGGCGCGGTGCGATCAGAAGAAAACCCCCCAGGGAAGATGACTACCGCCCCTTCCTCCCCGTCGTCCACTACCAACCGTGATACGCTCCGTCGTCTCTGCGCATACAGCAGTGCAATTGTCGACACGAAGCATTGAACGCTGATGTGTTGAAAGACGTTTTGGTTTGTTATCTCGTCTTCGAGAGATATCTTAAACTGAATACCCAGTACACAACGGCACTTGTGTCATCTTGCCGTTGGACGTCTGGGGGATGTCTTCGTCTCTTCTCTCCCCCTACTTCCTTGCCTTCCGGCGGTCTTTCGTCTCTTTCTCTCTCTCTGATTCTTCTCGTGGGTTTACGTACAGACATGATACAAACAAAGAGGAAACCCGAGGGGAATCGCTTCGCCCCAACATCACCGTCGTGTCTCGTTCTCTTCCGTCGCCGTCAACAAGCCAGCCCAGTGGTTTCTCTTTTTTTTTGATTTCCCGATAACCCTGTCCGTCGTCCGTTAAACACGTACGTCCTACTAGCGTCACACGTCACGACAAGAAAGGAGAATCTCAAAGTTTGTTTTGGAAGAAAATAGACATTAAGAAAAAGAAACAAGGAAATGAGGTCACAGGCCTGAAATAGGGGCAGAAAATCATCATGGCTAACACGCTTCAGTCATCCATAGGCTTGTCCTCAAGCGTCACTCCACGGGGTGCCCCCGAGTCGCGGGGCGTCGACGATCCGCTCTCTGTTCCAGTGCTTGGTGCGGCTGCCACGTGGCGGTCCAGTGAATACCGCACGCTGCTGCGACCTAAGCTGTTGCGCTTCTCGACGGGAGATTCGAGAGCCTTGATTCTGGCTGCAACGCCCTCAGCGGCGGGCGCCGTTGAACCATTGCTCGCAGCCGCCGTCGTCGCCTCTTTTGGCGAGCTGGACTCGCTGCCGGGGACTTCAAGACTCGACCGCTTGGCGCCGACTACGCTACCCAAGCTGGAGCGGTGACGGTCAACTGCCGACGCGGGCGGGCTCGTCTGGATCGGAAAACGGGTTTCGGGGCCACCCGTGCTGCGGTCACGTCTGTGTCCGCGAGGGCTTGGGGCAGGGCTTGTCGCACGACCGCGGGTACCGGCTGCCTTCTCGAGCAGAGCTCTATTCCGCTCTTCCATGTTCGCCCTCCGGTTGCTCTCGTCGGTGCTGATGGCACGAGGGCGGTTGATAGAACCGCCGTGGTTCGCCGTTGACATGCGCTTGAGTTCGCTGAAGATGGCATCCTTGTGGGCAAACAGATCGCGAACGAGCCTGTAAGCGTGCTTCTCTTCCATGGTCAGGGAAGTTTCAGCACGAGGGCGAAGAATACAAGGCGCGATAGTCGTGGCTAGGCTCGCAACGTAGGCCTCGTCAGCCGAGGTGAGGTCAATTAAGCGGGTGAAGTGGTTCATGCAGGCATCGAGCGTTGCGATGTTAGTCAGTCGCATCTGCGATAGAGTCTGTTGTAGCACGGACACGCGAGCAGCGTCGCTCTCTTGCGACTGGGTCTGGTATATTGTCCTGACAATCTCATACACGTGGGATGAAACGAGGGAGTCTGTATTGTTGTCAGTAGATGATCGTCAAGGTGTCGGTACAGAATCAACTCACCAGGCAGTTCGAGCAGGTAC
Organism: Colletotrichum destructivum; assembly: GCF_034447905.1. NCBI lineage: Eukaryota > Fungi > Ascomycota > Sordariomycetes > Glomerellales > Glomerellaceae > Colletotrichum > Colletotrichum destructivum. Next base: position 2,836,011 of record NC_085898.1, on the reverse strand, counting down.
AGCTTGAGCAAGCTCGCAACAGTCGGGATATCGAACTCATCAAAAACATCAGGTGAGATGGGCTTGCCGTCATTAAGCTTGCTGCGGAGCTTGTGGATCTGCTGCAGGGGAACATCGACTAGCCAAACACCGCGTCTAGCCTCGTCACCTTCGAGATCGGGGTAGTGGTTGTCCAGATACGTCAGTATAGTGGTGACGATAACAGGCACGCGCTTCTTATCCGCTCGCGCTCTGGCCTCGAGATCCACACCGAAAGTCTGCTCATCGACCTTGTTGTAGTAGTTCTCGTAAACCACCACTTTAGGAATGAAGCTGCCGGTCCGGTAGCTCTCGAGCAGGTATCTCAGATCGCCAAGAGGCTGGACAGTCTCCTGGAAGAGCATCATGTGGTCGACAGCAGACTGCATGCTGGGAATGACGTTGCTGATAGTGCCCGAGAAGTCCAGGATGACGGTCTTGATAGCCTTAAGGCGATCCAGCTCGCAACGCTCCAGGAAACGGAGGTGCACAAAGATGGTCTCCTCGAGATCGCAGCGCATCTCGTCCAACTTTCGCACGCCAGCCTTGTACTTTTCGTCGGCTTCCCTGGCCTCGCGGCGCAATCGCTCTGGCGGGGTCTCGTTGGGGTGCTGGTTGTTGAGGACGTTCCAGTTGGCAAGGTATTCGCTGACGGTCCCAACAACAGGAGAGTCGGACGACTCAGAGGCGGGGAGAGAAAAGGTTCGGCCTAGAGGCGTCTTCTTGTCGGGTACGCCAGCCAGCTTGAAGGCCTTGGGGCGCCACTGGTAGAACATCTTAGAGCTGTTGGCGAAAGTGCTACCAACGTTGCCAATGAGCCTGAGGTATCCGTTCGAGATGAGATCCTGACCGATTCTCTCAGCGTAGCTAATGCTCGTTGTGTTCATGTGCCGTTGCAGGTACTCGACAATGTCGGATCCGGACGAGGTGTTCTGGTAGGTCCCAAGGATGGGGACCTTGGTCTCTCCAAGCTTGATCGTGTTCAACATGTGCGCCAGGATCTTCTTGACCTGCTCGGGCTGGTAGATCTCATCTCCAATCTCGATGGGTTCGTCATCATCTTCCTGAGGGTGGAGCTCGGGCTCCTTGTTCTCGGAGACCTTGATCTCGGGAATGCTGTTCTTGGGGCTGTTTTCGGGGTCCTGGAAGGCCAGCTTGGTCTCCTCCTCAATATCCTCAACCAACCGGCACTTGTTGAAGTAGGTGCTTCTCAGCTTCTTGACCAACTCGGCTTGCCTGTCGTGCGCCTTGATGCGAGCCTGCAGCTCGTCTTGAGAGTCCTGTATGCGCGACTCGTGAGCATCGCACCAGCGCGAAAAGGGGTTGACGACGAGGTCTCGAATGTTCTGAGCGATCTTCTTGTGGTTCTTAGCGCCCTCCTCCATCTCGGTTCGAACGCCATCGAATGCCTGCAATGAGGGGTTAGCGGAGGGTCTTGTGAAGCTCTCTAGTGGAGCGCTCTACACACCTTGCGAACGCTGGCGCCATCATCCTTTGAGAACCCGCCTTGCACCTTATCTGCCGTTGGTGCGATGTCTCCTAACCGCTGGCTGTAGATCTCCTCAGCCTCGGCACGCATTCGAGCGACGGTCAGGACTTGTCGGTTTTCCTGCACGCCCTGCTGCAACTTGCTGAACAGGACACCGAGTCCTAGCACAAAGGTGTTTAGCTGTAGCCTGAGGGGTCGGTGCAGCGCATCTAGTCAACTTACCTGCAGCGTAGTCGCTTGACCAAAAGGAATCTGCAAAGCCCGGCATGATGATGCCTAAAAGCTTATAGCCGTCGTCAAGATGCTGTTGAGGTGCGATCCAAGGCTACAAGGTAGTAGGCAAAGGAAAGGAAAAGTAGGCGGCGAGAATCGTTTCGTTTCGTCGTTAAGCGGGAGGTGGGTGGATGGGAGGCGGCGGTGGTGGTGGTTCTGGTTGCAGTGGGAGGAGAATGGGCTGGTATTTTTCAGGTCTGGGTCAGAGGCACTTTTTTTGGCCGGATGCGAGAAGCGAATGAATACGTCAGCCGCAATTGAGGCGGCGGTGCTGATGCAGATAAGGAAGGAGACGACAAGCAACAAATGAGAGCAGCGAGGGAAAAAGCGAATGAGGGGATGTACAAATGCGGGAAGATCAAGCAGAATAAGCAAGATGAGAAGATGGTTCGTCGTCGTCGTTCTTTGTCAGGGGCACATGCCAGTGGGAGGAAATTTGGAGCAAAAAGCGAATGGGAGGAGAGATGCTTTTGGATTGAAGGTGCTTGCTGACAGGATCCAGGTTCAAGGTTGAATCCAGGCTTGGAGGGGGAGAGGGCTGGCAGGAAGGAAAAGGCGCTGCCAGTTACCTGTACTGCACCAATGTCATTACCATACGTCCCTCGGTATCCGTCTCCGCAGGCGTCAGTGAAGCTTTGCGACTTTGCGGTACCATCCACCACTGCCTGCCTTTGTCTCTCATCTGATACCCACCGTCCAGTCAATCAGATCAGTCAGTCCATTGACATGGCACCAAGGCAGATCAAAGGCGGCCATGGGATACGGTAGAACTTAGTCCGACGAGCCGGAGCTAACCAATCAACATTAGGGACTGGATGGGGCAGCGCTAGCAACGGCCTCTGGTCCTTGGTCTTCCGTCACACAGGCGTGGCTTTCCATTGGTCCTTATGACGAACGCTGGTCTCAGCCGGCTCAGTGAGCGACTCGGGAGTGCTTGAAGTTGGGATCTTGTCCGAAGGGTACGGATGGGTACCCTATAGAGAGGTAGGGTACCCAGTGAGAAGCGACGATGATGGGAGGAGCCATCCGAAGCCAAAAATACATCCAACTTTGTCGACCTGTCTCTACTCCAGCCACTGCCTATTCTCCACTTATTCACCTGCTCAGGCTCTGACTGGACCGACTGATCAGAGGTGACCCTGAATGACCCCCTATTGCTCCACACAAAGCAAGTGACCCTGAATGAGGTAGCCAAGCAAACCGAAGCAAAGCACAAGTCGCAAAAATGCCAGACCCAGCACTAAGAAATGGATGCGCCCCCTGCATTTGTCTCTGTTGCAGAATGATGGGGCAACTCCAGCTGACGAGGTTCGAGAGGATACTCCAGAACACCAGAAGAGAATACTGCTTGCACTCTGAAGACTGGGGCTACCGCCACCTTCCTCCCACAGGGCTGACCGCTAAATTCCATCTGGCGCCGCCCAATTTGGCGTTTGTATTAAGCATCGTTTTCACTTTCTATGCCGCCTGGGATTGAGTCTTGTCTCAACTGGACTGTGCTATCAACTTCGATGCCATTCTTTTTTCTCCTTCTTTGTTACCGAGCGAGGTCTCCTAGCGGCCAAGGTTGAAAAGAACTATTGCCCATCATCCAACTTGCCTCTCTCCCTCGTCCTGAGCTCCCTCCCTGTTTCAGTGGTTGCCGGTTGGATGGTTCCCCAGACGACAAAAGCCGTTATTAATAGCTGTCGAGGCCTGATTTGCCTGGCAGAAGAGAGGGCAGAGGGGTGGGCCGTGGACGGCAACTGATCCTGGTCCCATCAAGCCTGTAATTTTCGCTGCTAATTGTTGTCCACAATCCACAGAGCCCAACATACGAGGAACACCTGCGCCCTGCAAGACTTGACTGGGGTTAGGGGACGCAAGAGCCAGCTATCATCCGAAGTTGCCACGTTCGAACTTGGAAGTTCCTGTTAAGGAGGATGGTCCATCCCCAAAATTCCAATTCAGTCATTGCTAATCATACCTGTGTACGATGTATGCTGTAGTGTGTCTGACCTTGCTGGGTGCATGTACGTTGTTAAGGACGTACAGCACTCCATGGTCTCGTTCTCAAATGTTCAATAAAGCCACTCAATAAGGCCCCTCCCCCCTTCAGTCCGATAAACTAACAGACTGTAGAGTGGACTGACTGGCTGTGTGGGGGGTGGTATTCCCATCTCATTCCTGTTTGCTCCATTGTTCCTTTTGGTTCTTGTGGGCGCTAGACCACTCGAAGGACGATAAAGAGACGAGAAACAAAGCCGTCCAGCATTGGTTGTTAGTTGTGTACCACCTCTCTATTGAATCATGGATATCGAAACTTTCCCGCGCGCTAAGGAACCTGTAGTCAACTACAATGATCGACCGTCCTCATACTGCCACTTATTTCATGTTTCCATAGCATCATAACGATAAGCGGAGCACTTGGGAAGCGTGCAACTCCCCGAGAAGTCCTTCGCTCCTGGCCAGTTTCGAGTTTCCCAACTGATCGCTTATCGCCGGGGTTGACCTTCACAGATAAGAGCCTCGCGCAATCGTAGCTCGGAGCTTTGACCCCAGAAACGCTGTGACGTGATTAGGAATCGGTAAGATGTATGGTGGAATCCCCGCCATCGCAAATCGGGGACATCGAAGAACCACCCGAATTCTAACCTTTCCTTGATTAAGACCAACCAATATTAACGTACGAAGGCCATCAAACGGTAGTGCCTTTGACTCATGTGCTCCGAACATTGTGCTTACGATGATGACAGGCGAGTAACCGGACAATTGCTTATTGTTGAGACTTTTATTGGCATATCAATCCCTCGCCTACGCGGAAACCATGGATGAGAAACAACGTCTGACGGCCGACGAGGCTTGCGAAGAGGTCGTAGCATCCCCTCGCAAAAGCCCGTCCCCCGCGAAGAAGGCAGTCATCGCTTGCTTCGCATTCTGGCTACTGTCTCTGACATTTGCCTATCACCCCGTGAAGTCATGCTACCACCGTATGAGAAACCCGGGGACGGCACCCCTTACAGTTGAGGATAGGGCCCACGCTATCCTCTCCCAAACGCCATTGATCGGTACGAGCCCCGCCCAGCGCTCTCATGCAACAAGATGGTTACTGACACTACGCGCAGACGGCCATAATGATCTTCCCATCCTCGTCCGGGCTTACTTCAACAACCACATCTACGGGAAGAACTTCACCGAGCCCTTTGAGAACGGCGGTCTCGTCGGCCATGTTGATCTGCCCAGACTTCGCAAGGGTCAGAACGGAGGCGCTTTCTGGAGCGTCTACACCCCATGCCCGGCCAATGGCAGTGACTTTTCCGACGAGAACTACGCCGAAAGTGAGTTTGCAGATGTCCAGTAAACTAGGGCCCCCGGTGTTGACATGTGACTGTAGGCGTCCAATGGACCCTCGACCAAATCGATGTCATTACCCGCATCAAAGACGCCTACCCCAAGGACTTTTCCCCCAACCTGGACAGCGGTGCCGCCCTGGCGGCTTTTGAGAAGGGGCAACTGATCTCGCCCCTGGGAGTCGAGGGACTGCACCAGATCGGCAACTCAGTTGCCAATCTCCGACGTTATCATGCTTTGGGCGTCCGCTACTCGACCCTCACCCACAACTGCCACAACAAGTTCGCTGACGCCGCGCTACTCGAGAGCCCCCTACGCAAGGCTGAGCCTCTCTGGCACGGTCTCAGCCCGGCGGGCCGTCGTCTCGTTCATGAGATGAACCGAATCGGTCTCATTGTTGACATCTCTCATACGAGGTTGGCTCTATGTATCGCTATCTCATGATCGTTCACTAACAGTCACACCAGCGAGGAGACACAGACTGATGTCCTTGGAGGCAAGGACTGGGAGGGCAGCAAGGCGCCCGTGATTTATTCACACAGCTCCGCCTTCAGCGTGTGCCCTCACCCTCGCAACGTCAAGGACAGCGTCCTCGAGCTGGTTAAGCAGCGTAACGCCGTCGTTCTGGTCAACTTCGCGCCCGACTTCATTTCGTGCGTCGAGTCCGGCAATGACAACGGCCTGCCAACGTACGTACCCGGCAACGCCACGCTCGCGCAGGTCGTCCGGCACGTGCTGCATATTGGTAACCTCATCGGCTTCGACCACGTGGGATTCGGCTCAGACTTTGACGGCATCGGGTCGGTGCCCAAGGGTCTGGAGGATGTGTCCAAGTACCCAGACCTCGTCGCCGAGCTGCTGAGACAGGGCGTGAGCGACGAGAACGCGGCCAAGGTTGTTGGCGGAAACGTTCTTCGTGTATGGAGAGAGGTTGACGCTGTTGCAGCGAAGCTGCAGAAGGATGGCGAGCCCGTCCTTGAAGACGACCTGCCCAACGCCAAATAGTTTAGTCATCTTAGGAAATCTGCCCATGCTACAGTGGGACGTATTTCGTACTAGCATGTCGTTATCGCAGCTTAATATAACATAGTGTGTGTCGCCAACTGCTGATGATACAAGTGGTATATAGTTTTGTCGTATTCATACATGTCCAGGCACTCTAAGCACCCCTCTATCTTGTACAGTTGACGGTCTCGGATGTAGGCCATCTCCAAACTCCAAGCAATGTGCTGTTCACAAAAATTCTCCGACCGAGCCTCTCACCATTTCCTTTCGGCACGGTTGAGCTTCTTCGCCGTCTCGATCTGGGTTCTCGTCCGTTGTCCTCTAACGGGCAGGTTCATGGCGTGTCGTCTCCCCCGGTAACTTCCCATGTCCTTTAGTCTCATGACGTTCTGACGTATTATTTTTCGCGCGTCATTCTCTATCGTCATCGTCGAGAGCTCTGCCGTCAGGGCTGTGACGGTCTTGGGGGGTAGGGCGCCGACCTTGACCATTGGGGAGATCGAGTACTTGGCCAAGATGCGGTGCGATGTGGTCGGTCCGAGGGCAAAGAAGGACTCGAGTGCCTTCTGTGGTGAGGGATCTGGGGTCAGCACTGTAGGCGGAAGGGTTGCAAGTGACTTGTCGTCGATCGAGGCAGAGGAAGTGGCCGTACCTTCACGAGCTTCTGCTCGGAAAAGTTGACTCCAAGGATGAAAACCTGGTAAAAGCGGATTAATCTCGGCTTTCGAAAGTAATGAGAAGTCCAATGACCTACCATTTTGCCGACTATTGTTATAGAACTCGAGGATCGATTGCTTTGTTACCAGAACCCTGCTCCTACTGCACAAGCGCCTGATGCTAGAATCGCGAAACTTCGAAATCAATGTCGCACTGAACCCTCCCGGGCCACGGAGAGTCGGGCGCCGGGGAAAGGTGGGCCCACGTAGAGGACAGCAGCTGGAAGGGACACAGACCTGGCTGCTGAATTGACAAGTCTTGTCCGTACGGCAGCGAACCCAAAGCCTCATTGTGCAGACGGCCGTATCCACATTAGTCGGATTACCCCTCCCAATTGGACAGCCTCGACTGCAAGGGTCCAAGCTGGAGTGTTCTCATTCGCGTGCTTCAGAGAGGGGAGTTTGAAACGTAGCTTCAAAGCAGCCCGCGCTGCCGCTCTCTGCCTGCCCTGCCATTCCAGGGTCCTCTCTTATTTAACACACTGTCCTCCTGGTGGTAACTTGCCAACGCTCCAGACACACACCACCACAAACACTATACTCTCTCACCAATCGATCGACCTCCACATCGTCGCCCATCATGTTCACCATGCGGAGACTCGTCTCCGCCCTCCTCCTCGCCGGCGTGGCTCTGGTCTTCTTCGCGCAGACCGCTGAGGCCGCCAAGGGCCCCAAGATCACTAACAAGGTCTTCTTTGACATGACCGAGGGCGACGAGCCCATCGGCCGCATCACCATCGGTCTGTACGGCAAGACCGTCCCCAAGACGGTCGAGAACTTCCGCGCTCTCGCCACTGGCGAGAAGGGCTTTGGCTACGAGGGCTCTACCTTCCACCGTGTTATCAAGCAGTTCATGATCCAGGGCGGTGACTTCACCAAGGGCGATGGCACCGGTGGCAAGTCGAGTGAGTGCTCCTCCTTTTACTCTTGCATTGTGCCGGCTGATGACTGACGTTTTTTCATCACAGTCTACGGCGAGAAGTTCCCCGACGAGAACTTCAAGCTCAAGCACTCCAAGAAGGGTATCCTGTCTATGGCCAACGCCGGCAAGGACACCAACGGCTCGCAGTTCTTCATCACCACCGTTATCACCAAGTAAGCCCTACATCCCTCGGCGCACAAACAACCTGGCCGGGTTACAGTGCTAATACAGACATCGCAGCTGGCTCGATGGCCGCCACGTCGTCTTCGGCGAAGTCCTCGAGGGCTTCGACGTCGTCGAGAAGATCGAGCAGGCCCAGACTCAGCCCGGCGACCGCCCCGTTAAGACGATCAAGATCGCTAAGAGCGGAGAGCTGGAGGTGCCCCCTGAAGGTATCCACGTGGAACTCTGAGCACGTACTGTGACACCCGCCATCCCTCACGTCTCTCTCTTACCGAACCCGATATTTTCATGATCCACCCAAACTCTGCCTCTTGATGACTCCGCGAAATAAATAAAAACGAAGTGAACTTGGTTTGCTGATGGCTACGCCCCCCTTGGCTTTGCAGGCGAATACGGCAACAGTGAGTGGGCGGCTGGCTACTCCAACGAGGACGCTCCCTTGGAGGTCGGTTCCGGCGAGGGCTGGTCCCTCCTCCAGAAGGGGCTGTTTCTTGCTGTGGTTGTTGCTGCGATCGCCGTCTACATGAAGATCAGCAAGTCGCGGGTCTCGAGGGACGTCGGTTACGAGAAGACGATGGCGTAGAATAGGAGAGATGCGGGTGGGGGAAGTGACTACCTATAGGCAATGTAGATACAAGACAAGAATTGCCAGGAAAGAAGTATCAGCCAAATTTTGCATGGTACTATTGGCCATCATCTTTGGAAGTACTCCTCGTGATGTGAAAACTGCTGTTGTCTAGGGAATTCTCTTCAGTATGGCAGTAGATAGTTCACTACCTACCTACCTACGTGAGGTAGGTAGGTAGCTGCAAAAGCACATCACGTGTGGGGTACCAAAAAATTTCCGAGATGGCCAAAACTTCGACTCGAACAACATCTAAAAAGAAATAAGTACACAACGCCATAACCGCCCGCCAAAATGAAGATTCTCAGCCTGAACTTTTTGACTTGCGCGGTCAAGGCCTGCAAGTCTTCGGCGGCCTCGTTCCCCCTCCACCCCAAGGACGCGGAGCTGGTGCAGGACGATGTCGAGGTCAATCCCCAGCTCCTGCTCAATGTCCTGCCCCGCTTAGATTGGACCGCGCTGCGAACGAACGCGACCGAGGTATGTTTGACATGTTCTATGCTTTTTGATCCTGCATGACTCTACATTTTTTACTTTCTATTGGAGGAAGAGGAGATGGTTACTTTAGGCAGGCTCGTTTGCGTGTTCGACCACAGCCTTGTCTCATTTCCATGTGTTGTTGCGTTGTTTCGCACCAGGAAGAAACCTGCTGTTTCAGGACGGCAACGGTAGACGGGTGCTGACATACTCACAAAAGCTGGGCTTCCCTGAACTGCCTTCCGAGGCCCCCTCGGCGGAACAGCTCGAGGGCGACGACAAGATGCTCAAGGATCTGCACCACCTGCTCATGGAGACGCAGATCATGGAGGGCAAGCTCGTCTGCGGCAACTGCGGGCATGAGTACGCCATCCGCGAGGGCATCGCCAACTTTCTGCTGCCGAGTCATCTGGTTTAGGCCTCCGTGTACGTTGGGAGGCGACGGCGGATAGTGACGGCGGTCTTTGCAGGCACCGATGCTGGAAACACTCGAGACCACCAGGTCGGGCTTAAGGGTGGGAGGGGGGGAGGCGTACGGCGTTTTATTGACATCATGAAAAGTCTAGTGGGGGTTGGGCGGCCAAGAGAGAAAAAAAAGTTCATTTGTTATAGAAATACACTTTCATGTCATTTGCCAAAACACTGTATCGGGTTACTAGCGAACGCACTTTCGGGTGCTGTCCCTCATGCCCATGCTGCCCTTCCCTCCTTTGCTCGAAACATGCCTGTCAAAGACAGCCGGTAACTCCTGACAATCTTCTCGAGTTGAAATACAGAGGTCGCCGCGAAAACATTCGCAACGTGCTCTCGCGGCGTATTTGGTATACATCTACTGACTCTTCTTGTGAGCGGCGGGGCCGTTTTCCTTGTCGAAAGCCCCGTACGGAATCTCGAGGCTGGCGAGCGCTCTAAGTGCGACACCGAGAATGCTGAAGAGAATGATGGACGCAACAATGGCGTGGAAAATGCCTGTGCGTTGTGTCAGTTTTCTTCGTTCTAGACGTCACGAAATGCGGCGTATTTCCGGACGGCAACATACCTGGCGAAAAGAAGACGTATTTTTCAAAAAGAGGAAGCTTGTTCCATTCCGTTTCGTTCTTGTCCTTCCTGGCATGCAGGAGGCTCGCCTCGTGGCGCTTCAGCTCTGCGTGCAGAGGCTCTCCGGTGAACTCGGCCTGATAGGTAGGCTCGGACGGGCTGGCGAGGTAGATGACGGTGTAGGATTTGGACGCATCGCGAAGCTTCTCGAGGTTGCGACCGAGGAGATAGTCGTTGTCGGCGAGCGTGGTGGCCCTCTCGTGGGAGTCCCGTCCGAGGGGGGCAAGCCGGGTCTGCTCGATCTCGACCGTCTTGCCCGCGCATGCCGTCTTGATGTAATCAGACAGCTTGCCGATGGGAATTTCGCCAACTACCTCAGCGACACTGTAGACGCCAAGGATGTCGCTGCCGGCGATCGCACGGCATAGATTCAAGGCCTTGCAGTCGCCGCCGTCCGGGCCGCGGATGTCTGCGGCGTTGACGTTGGGCTGAGCAACGAGGAGGTAACGATCCGTCGGGCACGAAGAGAGGAGATCCTGAACGGATTTGACGATTTGGGCTTCGGTCTGGAGCTGGGCGGGGTTTGATTGCGCGAACCTTGAGATATGTTAGTATGTCCACGGGGATGGATTGATACCGAGCGGGGGTTTCGTAACGTACTTCGCGGTCGACAGCATCACAAAAGGCGACGAGTCGGTGAAGGCTTGAGCCGAGGCGCAGAAGGCCATGAGGCCTGCTGTTCTTGATAGACGCATGGCTGGATGATGTGCTGAAGAGGGCTCGTTTGAAAGCGATGACTAGCTGTCGTTATGCTGCTGAGAGTGATCCTGCTAGTTAGCTCCAGGGACGACGTAGCTCGCGGTATGCGTCTAAGCGGTGTACTGCGTAATCAGATACCAGACAGGGAATCGCTTAGATGCAACTTACCTCATCCACTTCTATCTCTTATCAGTTCAATCAAGAACAGTGGCTGCCACTGACAGGTGTAACCTGCGAATTTCCGCTAGGATATGCTCTTCCAGGTGAGCCGACTTGCTGTTTGCCACTATTTAATCGGCCAAACCATCAAATCCGAGCTCGCTCGCATTGCCTACCATTCTGGTATTTGGCAGATTTATAGGGTTATTTCGTGGTGTAACTATCGGCACTGAGTGTATGGTGTTCTCGACTCCTGAGAGCCATTCCCTCATTAGAGGTCATGTAAATCCCATTGAATGATGCTAGTCAGTTCTTCGATAAAGCGAATTGAAACTGCCTAGTACTCTCCGTCGGCTCAATCTCTAGACCATCGCACATCCTGTATCAAGGTTACCCATACACAAGGCCTGAATCGCATTGCGTAAAACTCATCTTCATCGGGCAATTGTCACCGCGCGGCAATCAAGGATCTCATGTAGTGAAGCCATTGAAATGTCACCTGTGCTCGCTGACGAAGTGCGTACTCTACGAGGTACAGCGCATTTAGCTCCTCGGCTTGGCCCGCGCCAGTGGGCCCTTACAGAGCCTGCATCAGCAAGGACCTGGCGCGCGCGGACTACAAGGCTGGTGCTGCAGAGAGGACCCTTTCCCAAAAATTTCAGTTGCAGCGCCAAAAAACCTACCGCTGCACCGTCAACCCCCACGACTGTTTGACGACACGACCCAAAGAACCGAACCATGTTCGCCAAACCCCGACCAAAGAAGTCAGTCCTGCCGACGGTCTCGAAGAAGAGAAAAGCGGTCTCGGCGGTGGAGGAGGTCAACTTCGACTTCGATGCGCGCGAGGACTACCTGACGGGGTTTCACAAGCGCAAGCTACAGCGTGTGAAATGGGCGCAGGAACAGGCAGCCAAGAAGGCGCGGGAAGAGAAAATCGAGATGCGGAAGCAGGTATGTTTTAATGTTACTCTACTGCTTGCATTGTAGTCCATCCATGCAAGTTGCATGGCTAATGCATTGCACCTACAGCTCAAAGACGAGCGGCAACGAGAGGTCGAAGACCATGTCAAGGCTGTAAGCGCCATTCTCGAAGAGGCCCAGGCAGCGACATCGGACCAGGATGAGGAGATCAACGCGGAAGACTTTGAAGAGTGGGACGGCATCGCGGAGGCGCCTAAAGAGCCGACAGACGTCGTGGACTACGAGGACGAGTTCATAGACGAGGATCGGTATACGACGGTCAAGGTCGAGGCCATATCCGTGACGCGAGACGGGCTCGAAAGGCTCCATCACGACGGTGACAAGGCGGAAGCGGGTAGTGAAGACGAGGCCAAGGCAGAGAGGCCAGCGGCCGACGACAAGGCGGCAAAAACTAAGGATCGCAAGGAGTGGCCCAAGAAGAAGAAGTTTCGCTACGAGACAAAACTAGAACGGTCGCTGGGCGCGAAGAAGTCAAAAGCCAAAAAGAAGGCCAAATTCAAGAAAGAGTAGTTGATGGGAGGGTATAATGTCTTGCATTGATTGCCCCTGCAACTGCTGCATAGGGGTTGCCTCACGCCCAGCGTGGTCTGAGTCGTTTTTGTGTAGTCGCCTTCACGTCTGTGCAGATAAAGGACAGACGCATTTCAGGCAAAACAAAACTCTTTGTTGACGGGGTTACAGAAAAGGAGTAAAACCAAGGCTGCTACAACTCGGTCGCGAACCGTCCCGTAGTTTGCAATCCACCAATATTGGGATAGCTTCTTGAGCTGGTCGCCGACACAGTGTTCCAGGCCAGGGATCTATCATGAAGAAAAAAGCCTTGCACAAAATGTCGCCCCCAAAAAGAACATTCTCAGATGTTGCCAATCTCGTTCTGGAAATCCTCGAGTTCCTTCTGGACCGTCGTGTACTTCTTGGCCATCTCCTCGTACTTGGACTCCCACTGGTCTCGCTCCGCCTCGAGAGCCTGGACCTTGCGCTCGAAGTGGCCGGCCTTGACGTCGGTCTGTCGGAGCCTATGAAAAGACGGTGTAAGTATACATCGGTCATCGGTGGGGCTGGTTTTAATGAACCCGAAGGGGGCCGGGAAGTGAAAAAGGGGTATCGTCGATTCGGTGAACAGGGCCCAGAACATACTTCTCGTTGGCTTCGCGAAGGGTCTTGTCCGCCTCCTCGGCTTCCTCCTCGAGGAGCTGGAGTCTGCGCTGAAGAGTTTCGTTTTGTGTGCCAGTACTGGTGCTCTCGTCGGCAGCCTTCTTGAAGTCCTTAACTGCAGTCTCAAGCTTCTCGACCTCGCCCTCAAGCAGGCCGTTCTTGTGCTGCAGGGAGGTGATTTCCTGCTCCTTGGACAGGTTCTCCTGCTCCAGCGACTTGACCTTGGCCTGAAGCTCCTCTACCTTGGCGGCGTTGTCGTCGGCCTCCAGACGGAGCTGGTTCATTTTCTGAGAGAAGGAGTCGTCGTTAGCAACTGATGACACGGCGCCGTTGGGGATATCTTACCCCTCCAGACCGCCGGTGGCAGCGAGGTGGGGCCCAGACGAGGACAGTGAACTTACCTCCTTAATGCGATCCATGATGATGAACTGCAGATAGCTTTGGTAATGCGAGAGAGTTGGTGTAGTTTGGTTACGATAAGGAGTGTTGTTGGAGTTGGAATTGAGACGGAATCGGGGAATGTGGAGGTTGTAATTGTCGGGGATGGAAGCGGGAGGAAAGGGTGTGAGTGAGGTGTTGAAATAACTGCCCCTCTACATGCAAGCCCGCTTGCACCAACTGCGGCCTTTGGCGGACCCTCCCAGCATACAGCATCGCACGGCAGCAGAGCCAGCCAGGCCTACCTACCTAATCTTTACACGCTGGAAGACAGCTGCAATTGGATTAGCTCATCTGCGGGCGGTGGAGAATGGTCAGGTGGGGTCGATTGTGGCACGGTGCTGCAGTGTGGTGTGGTTGTGCTTTCCCAGTGGTAATCATTCTACGGGGGTTTCCGCAGGGTCTGAGCTTCTTTTGTCGTTGTCCCGACAACGCAGACGCCGCCCCCCCCAAATAGACGGGTCCGTTCGGTACTTCTTTTACCTCTTTACAACACTGACGCGACCAGCCCTCATCAGACAAGGGATCAATGACGACGGTATACTGACACACGACAACTCCGAATACCAACGACCTCTCAAACCTCGGCCGATTCTTCCGCCATTCGACTCTAGGCAAAATGCTGGCCCTTCGCGACGAGAACGCGGTTAACGCAGCTCAGGCTGCCAGACTGGCCCCCGGAAAAGGGCAGATGGCCCCCAAGACCCCGGGGGCTCGATACCCGAAGACGCCCTTGAAGATTCCCCTCAACGACGAGAATGCTGTCGGAGGAGCCAAAACGGCTCTTGCGCCCAAGTCGAATGGAAACATCCAGCGAGCCACTGTCAGGAAGCAGAACCTTGTCACCCCGTCTGGTACAGTTCCCTAGGCACGTGTCTAGGAAAAAGAAAGGGAATAACAGTTTTGGCAGAAACACGGGCTCGCGCGCCACTCGGAAACAAAACCACAAACGCAAAGGCTAGGGCCACCCAGGATACCACTGGAGGAAAGGATATCGAGAAGTCACAGACGAAGCCCACAACCACCAAGAGGCTCAAGCAACGCTCTCCTAGCATCGGTCCTCTAAAGCTCGAAGTTCGCAATGACCAAGCCGGCCCGTCTGAGGAGCCTGATGTGGAATATGCGCCGCCCCCCGCCAAAGCCTTGCCCTACGAGTCGGATGTATTTCCTGACGGAGTTTTGAACTTCGCCGGCCTCCAGCCGGAGAATATGTTCAAGGGCTACTATAACCACTTCTACAACCCCATGGGCGAGGATGGCGTCAGACTGCAAGATAGAAAGCACAAGGAGAAGCTGAAGAAGGCTTTGAAGGAGAGCGATGAGCGTATCCTCCGCGACATTCGGGACATGGACTGGTCCGTCTCTGATGTCCCCGAGACCGCAGTCTTTGTCGGAACCAAGGCTCCCGTCCCAGCCCCCAACCCAGCCGTCACCAGAAAGGCAGCGGGAAGCACCACCAAGTATCCCGCCACAATCGCTTCAAGGAGGGCCGCGTCAGCTCTTGCGATGTATACGGGCTCTACTATCCGACAGAAGAAAATTGTCGAACAGAAGCCAACCGTCAGAAGGCCCATCTCCGCC
The DNA here is from genome assembly GCF_034447905.1 of Colletotrichum destructivum. NCBI lineage: Eukaryota > Fungi > Ascomycota > Sordariomycetes > Glomerellales > Glomerellaceae > Colletotrichum > Colletotrichum destructivum. Next base: position 2,820,862 of record NC_085898.1, on the reverse strand, counting down.
CTGCTTCCACGTGTCAGGCCCACCAAATCCGCTACAGCGTCGAAGTCTACAGCTGCCGAGAGCGCCGTGGGAGAAGCCGCATCGAGAAACACTCTGGGCTATACAAAAGGACGTTCAGCCTCGTCTGTGGTTGGTAGACGAGCTCCGCTACCGCCGGCGGCTCGGTCTGCCTCGACAGATGCCGCCACGGTTGCCCCTCCGAAGACGGTCGTCAGACGCGACGCATCTCCTCAGAAGCAGAAACAGGAAGTTCATGAGGAAAAGTACGATCTCGGCCGATTGCAGTTCCTGTCCATTTTCGATCCCGCTGGAGACAACGAAGACGATGGCATCGGTAGCGCCGGCCCACGGAACGAAGACTTCGAGGATGAGGAGTTTGAAATGAAGTTGAGCTTCTAGACTCTTGACAAGGTCATCGGATGGCGTCTAGATAGGATTACCCTCATTTGTAAAATAACGGGATGGCGGGGTACCGGGAGGCGTTTGGCTGGCATTGTTACCCAACATCACACCCGTAAGAAGGAGGTCGAACGGGCGACCAAAGGATGTGTTCGCGACTCGGTCGTCGCATTAAATTTGCTTTGTTAGATTCTTTATGACTTTTTGCAGTAGGGATGATTGATACGATGGGGATCGGCTTTGTCCTAATAGAGAAGGCCGCAGCTACTTCTATTTCAGTTGTTTTCAAATTTGCAGTACGAAAGAGAAAGAGAAAGGAAGAAGAAAAAACACTCAGTGTTCAAACATTTCAAGAAGCGACTATTTACTGGATGGATGCCGCCCGCTGAAAGGAAACGAGATTGGCAGGCAAGTCAGATAGTCAACGCCTTCTGAAGATACAAGACTGTTCATGAAGTGCCCCTGTTGCTCTTCCTTACCCCCTGACAGACGCGAAAATAAGTGGATGGGGCCTGACGCGACTTTGTCACGTGCCAGCTGTAGCCAGGCTGTTCCTTCCGAAGTACCTAACAGGTCAATTTTGCAGGGTGATACCTCGGTCGGGGTGCAGGTCCCATATCCATGCGAAACGATCTTACGGTCCTTTCTCACCTTGTTCGTGGCTGGTCTCCGCTAAATCGCATCTGAAAGAGTTTGGACTCTTCAACCTCCCACTTTCTGACCTCACTGCTACATTGTCTGCAACCTCGTTGCCTGTCGATCGCAGCGCACGACTCATCCAGCGTCAACTGTACCAGTACTGATTGATCGCATCAAAGCGTGACCCTTTGCGACTGGGTATCTTCCTTGGATGACGCTGTCGGGCTCATCCCCCTTGCCAACCGCCCTCGTTGCTGGCTACGCCTCGGTCGCGTGAACAGCATCTACGTGCATCATCCCTTAGCTACACTTCTACAGCGATTGCCTCCGGCGATGAACCCTGTCTTTTGAAGCATCCGATATACACGAGAGACGATGGTTGGTGGCAGGCGGGTGCGGTAGAAGCAGAACAATCTCACGATGACCCGCCAATCTTCGGCGAGCTTCGCGCAGTTCTTTCCTGCAGCCCCCCGCGTTGCTAAGGACAGAGCCGAGCGAGAGAAGGCAAAGGCCAAAACGACGCAAGACGCGACAGGTTCCTTGCTCGCCGGTCCGAAGAGCATCAGCACCCCTTTGCCCAACGGCACGAGAGGCGAGAGAACGTCTGGAGCTGATGGCCTACTTTCCGACAATTCGCAGCAGCCACCCGACGGCCGCGAGTCGCCCATAGGGGATACTCTCAACACTGTTGGATCGGCGAGCTCCTATGAGAGCACTGGCTCCTCCGTTTTTAGCACGACTGCCCGGCAGGCTGTTCCTAACGGCACATCTCATATCCCTGCAACCAGCGGCACGCCGCTCACCTCCGTTGAATCACCCTCGTACACAGGCAATGCTGGCCTGCCGAAGACGAATATGCTACAAGCACATAACATCGATCGGGATGAGGCATCGGCCTCTCGCAATACCCCAACATCCCGCCTCAATAGCTCACTACCAGAGCCATATCCTCCGATTGAGCGCACTCTTGCGCGAGATCCTACCCGATCCCGAAAAGGCCTCAAGTGCACGTATGATCCCAACAACGATCGGACCCTATCGAAGCACGACAAGAAAGATGCCAAGCCGGTATATAAGGAGTTTGGACTGGTATGTACAAATACAAAATACCCGCCCCGTGAAGGGGGGGCGTCATCTTTTGTGTGTGAGAGCTTTGGCTAATCAACTGAGTAGGAAGATGACGCCCCCCCTCCAGATCCTCGTCTTGCAAAGGGCGGGCGCCTGGGTTACATCAATACCGATTTTCATCTTCCCAAGTCTCGCTTGCGACAATCACCTTACAACTTGAGGCCGTACCCCTACGACCCCAAGACTTCCGTCGGGCCAGGCCCGCCGACCCAGATTGTAGTTACTGGCTTCAATCCTCTTATCACTTTTTCCAAGGTGACGGCAGCCTTTGCGACCTTTGGCGACATCGCAGAGAGCAGCAATAAGATGCATCCCGAGACAGGCAGCTACCTAGGATTCGCAACGTTCCGGTATAAGGACTCACATCCCAGCCGGTCGAGGCCAGCCCCCATCAAGGCGATTGACGCCGCGCGTCGGGCTGTCAAGTCGATGCATGGTCAGCGAATTGAGGCGAACCAAATCCGAGTCGAATACGATCCCGAAGGCAAGAAGAGTCGCCGCATGCTGGAGGAAGCTCTCCAGAGAGACCGAGCCACACAGGATGCCTCCATCGCGAAGGCGCCGCCAACAGGCCCTCGAGCGATCGTGACCGATAAGGTCCCTGGACCACCACCCATGGCACCAAAGGGTCCATCTTCCTACAGACAGACCGTGGCAGGTGTTCCTGCCTGGGTCCCGAGCCAACCAAAGATGCACGTAGCGGTTGAAGAGAAGGTCATCGCAAAACAGCTTGCAAACGAGCCCTACATCTTCGTTGCGCACGAGCACGTTCCTGTTATGGTCACGACAATCCCTCACATGAAAAAGCGGCTTAAGGCGTTCGCTTTGGAGGATATTCGCATTGACCGGACCGGCTACTATATCATGTTTCCCAATTCGTACCACGGCCGCAATGAAGCCATGAAGTGTTACAGGGCTGCTAATCACACCGACCTGTTCACCTACAACATGGTAATGCAGCTTTCCCTCCCTCCTACAACCAGCCGAGACTCCGAATCTGCCGCCCCGCCTCCCCGACGACGGACCCCGAGCCCCGAACGGAAGCGCCGAAGCGATTTGCGACTGCGAGAGGACAAGGACCGCCGTCGCCGTGAAGAAGAGGCAGACATTGAGGAGGAGAAGCGGCAGAGAGCTAAAAACTTTGACCCTGTTCTCGAGGCCTGCGAAGTCGTCACCCGGGAATTGGCGGAGCATCTGATCAAGCACATTCGTACGAGAGTTGCTGCACCGACTCTGACCACCTTCCTGGACCCGGCAAACCACGTTACAAAGCGACGGCAGCTGCATCTGGAAGATCCGGTTGGGTCGGTCCCGTCCTTTACCGTTGATGCAGGCGATGAGAGTCCCGGCGCCAGCACGCCCAACTCGGGCGCTGATCCCATTGAGCGTCGTACGGGCCGCCTGGAGATATCGGCGTTGCCACGTATTCGTAAGGCCAAAGCCACTGCCCTAGGAGCATCACGCAACCACGGCTTTACAGATCCCTTCTCACGCAAGCGGGTGCCGCAAGGCCGCAATGCGTTCCGATCGCTGCATCATCGCCTCAAGAGCTATGACAGTGACGCTGAATCCGACGATGAGGCTGCAATCAGAGAGTCTTTGGCAAGGGATACCGAGGAGCCCGATTCTAGGCCGCGCAGCCGCATGAGCACAGATGACGATGTTAAGGATGACTTTGCCTCTTGGGGCCCCGCAGAGGAAGACTCCATGACCGAGGCAAGCTTTGCCGTTGGCGACAATCTGACCTCGACGAAGAAGAGAAAACTCGACCTTGAGGTCCAGTCAGCAATCAAACGCCAAAAGAAGTCCGATGAAGAACTTTTCGGGGTTACGCTGGACAACGTGGAACCCGAGTTACTGGTACACGAGATCTCAGAAGAGGCTACCCCCGACGTCGATCTGCTCGATGCGCAAAGCACACGGTCCGAGACCCCGCTGTCGACCACCAAGGGTACGGCCAAGAAACTCAAATCGAAGAAGAAGTCGAAGAAGCAAGTCTTCGAGGAACGAGAGGCCCTCAAGAAACAGCACATCCCAATGCCAACGGAAGTGGAAGATGTGCCCGCCCCAACCAAGCCTTTGCCAGAGGAGGTTGAGCCGGTACTGGTAGAAACCAAGGGAGAAGAGCCCCAGCCCGAGCCAACAAAGGCAGATCCGGCCCTGTTCTCGACCACGCCTACTCCCGCCCTTGGTCTGTCCGGTGACTTCAAGCTCAGCATTTCTACGTTACATGAACTCTCGCTGTCTGCTTGCGACAGCCCTGACATCGCCAGACTGCGGAAGAGATTCGCGGGGACAGACCTCGGGGATCCACTTCTCTGGTTATGGCGGCGTAATCGCGTACGGGAACTTAACTCCCCGTCTGGGTCCGTTGACCAGGCCGTGGGCATTGATGGCTACTACGTACCCAATTTCACCGGGGCTGCACGGACCGAGGGGGTCAAGAAGATCCTCAACGCCGAAAAGTCCAAGTACTTGCCTCATCATATCAAAGTCCAGAAGGCGAGGGAAGCACGTCAGGCCAAGTACCAGAAAGACGGCAAAGATGCCGCAGTCGAGGCCAGCCGGCTCACTGTGGCAGAAAAGGCTGTCGCCAAGGGCAACTCGAGAGCCAACCGCGCCAACAACCGCCGTCACGTGTCGGCGCTCCAGGACGAGAAGAAGATATCGGGCGATTCTGACGCTTTCAAATTCAACCAGCTCAAGAAGAGAAAGAAACCCGTCAAGTTTGCCAGATCTGCGATTCACAATTGGGGCTTATACACGGAGGAAAATATCAATAAGGACGATATGATTATTGAATACGTCGGAGAGCAAGTCAGACAATCCATCTCGGAGATCCGCGAGAAGCGCTACCTCAAAAGCGGTATGGGCAGCAGTTATTTGTTCCGTATCGACGACAACACAGTTATCGACGCCACAAAGAAGGGAGGCATTGCTCGATTCATAAATCATAGCTGCATGCCCAACTGCACAGCTAAGATCATCAAGGTCGACGGAAGCAAGCGAATCGTCATCTACGCTCTCCGCGACATTGGTCAACGTATGTTACCTGAAACACCTTTTCCGGCATGACATGGAGCTAACTAATCGCAGATGAGGAGTTGACGTACGACTACAAATTCGAGCGTGAAATCGGTAGCCTGGACCGTATTCCCTGTCTGTGCGGTACGGCGGCGTGTAAAGGGTTTCTTAACTGACCCGGGTCGATCGATGCTTTCAGGTGTTTTTGGTGGATGGAAAGTTCGTTTGCATGCGCCCTCTGTAATTTCTGGGACAAATGCTTTGCTGGAGTTGGGACTCAACTTCTACAGTATCTTAGTAGAGGCGAGTTTTTTAGGGGTTTTTTTTTCCCGCCTCTTGTTTTCCTTCACTTCGACGCATACCCACTTGGATCTGTCATCTGCGTTTATACTATATGCATCACAACCAAGACAAGGAAAAGGGAAAGGAGATGAGTTTTTGAGGGAGTGGGGCAAGGGTGGGAAAAGTGTATCGTGATTCACTTCGTCACTTCGAGAGATGCCGGGTGGGTTTTCTGGCGTTCATGTTGGGTGGAAGGGGGATTCTGGCCCATCTCTAGGGCCAGGAGAGCCAAAGACAAAGGGCTCCGCATGGACACCCCAAGTCTTCGTGAGAGGAGGAAGAAAAGAGAGATCTTTTGAACAGTGGTCAGGGCAACAAAAACAACCACATTACCAAGATAATCAGGGCGTATATCCCGCGCACAATTGTACATATGGTGGAGAGGCACAGGCTATGATGAGGAGAAACTCAACTAAGCAGCGAAAACACCGATTATTCTAGTGATTGGACGTGCCCTGTGTCATCCTATCTGCCCGTCTTTGTAAGGACCGTCGATGTTGTTTGGAGGCCGATGTTCCGGACCAAAGAGCTCAGAGGGTACAGAGGGCCGCTGAATTCCATGTCGTACCTGACGTGATCGTTAATCTTGAATGACACAGAGGCATGTGCGTGTGTGTTCCGGGTGGAGCTTACCAGTAGTTGACGGCCAGAACAAAGCCCTCTCCGTCTTCTGGGCAGGACTGCGAAACTTTGTGGTACCACATGGCCGGAAGGTAGAGCATGTCACCCGGCTCAAGAGTGACTCTGACCGGCTCGGCGAGGTGTGAGTAGGGCGTCGCGTTGGTATCTGGGTGGTCTGGGTCCCACGTCGCAAAGGGGACGCCGTGCAGCGCCCCGTCTTCGGGTCTGTCCTTGTTCTCGTTGCTTGCCTCATCGAGTTCCAACGCCAGCCCGCCATGGTCCTGGCGGGCATACGTCGCAGGCATGAGGGTCCTCTCGTTGACGCAGGGTTGACAGCAAGGCGGCAGGAGGACGAAGTGCTTGCAGCCGCGGATCTGGACGTAGATGTTTTCGTAGTTGTCCTTGTGCAGGGCGGTGACAGAGCGAGAGGTGCCAATCCAGAGGTTCACGGCCTCCGGGTCGCGGTCGAGGGCGATGCGGGCGAAGGGAACCGACGGGGGAACTTGGTGCGAGAGGGGAAAGTATTCATTGCGGAGGTTGTCGTTCTCTGAGAGGGGCCGAATGTGAGTTGGTGTTTCTTTTTTGTCTCTGAGAGGCGGGTTGAGAGGCGGGATAAGAGGTCGTTGAGCGCGGGCGGAAGCAGGGCTGGCATATCAGGGGGCAACATGCGCAATCTCGTGAACGTCTACTATCCCAAGGCAGGCTGAAGATTGTATGATAAAGGTGAAAGGGGACAGGATATAGCCTCTTCAAAGAAGGGGTAGATACAAATGAGTGAAAACGACGACGAAAGAGAGATTGGCGTACGGGTCTGGGCATATCGGACTTCCGAGGTTGCATCTTTGCTCTTTTCTTGGTTGATCACGTAGTTGATGAACTCTTCAAAATCTTGGTCTTCTTCGTGAGGCTTTGCGAAGACGACTTTCCCGTCATGATCAGTCGGGGCATCGGCGTTGCTGTTTGGGTCATGTAAGTCAGCGGTCATGACACAGACACACAACCAAGCGGGAGACGAGAGATGTATTTTCCCTTACTTACCCAAACGGCGTCACCGCGACGTTGACGGCCTGGCCCTTGAACAAGCGCACCATATACTCCTTATCCCATGTCTGATTCGACTGCCATGAGGATGCCGCACCGCGGACGACGAAGGGTGTGTTGCGGGCGACGTAGCGCATGAACTCGAGG